>NW_023425584.1:45796845-46311845 GCF_014108245.1 Pipistrellus kuhlii
ACATACAGTGATTTTTCTTCTGTGTGATAAAATGGGGAAATTTGTTGACATGAGGAGCTTCAGTGAGAATGATAAGTCACATATTATCACTGCATAGTTCAGGCTGATCTGCACACAGGCTGGGAGAGAGAGAGCTGACCTCTGAGCCCATCCTGCATTCAACCACAGTGTCTCGAAGCAGGAAGGTGACTCCCAGCTAGTTGTGCCTTTGCACAGGGTTTTCTCATAAAAACAAAGGGGGCTGCCCTCGCTGGTTTGGCTCAGTGGATAGAGCATCGGCCTGCAGACTGAAGGATCCCAGGTTCAATTCCGACTAAGGGCACATACCTAGGTTGCAGGCTTGATCCCCAGTAGGGGGCGTGCAGGAGACAGCCCATCAATGATTCTCTCTCATCATTGATGTTTCTATCTTTCTAACCCTCTCCTTTCCTCTCTGAAATCAATAAAAATATATTTCAAAACAAAACAAAACAAAAACAAATAGGGCCTAGGAAGAAGCTACCACTGAATTCTCACAGGTTGTAGCCAGCAATTTTTTCTCTTTTGTGGCCTTGAATGTAGTGAGGTAAGGACTCTAGGGAGGTGCTGCATAGAGAATGGCTGATTCCTTGTTAACATATGAAACACATGCTCTCCTGAGGTGAGGGGGCACTTTCACTCCAGGAATGGGATTTTATTACCCCAGATAGGATACAAATTATAGTACAGGTCCATGATTTACTATTCAAAACCCATCAGGTCAGGTGTATTTCAGAATTTGTGATTGTTCCAATTTTTTAAAATGTATTATTTTTGTTTTGCTTTGTTAATCCTCGCCCAAAGCTATTTTTCCTTTGATTTTTACAGAAAGTAGAAGGAGGGGGGAGAGACACAGGAGAGAAACATCGATGTGAGAGAGACACATCAGATTGGTTGCCTCCCGCATGCACCCCAACGAGAGCCATGGATTGAGCCTGCAACCGGGGTATGTACCCTCGACTGGAATTGAACCTGGGACTCTTCAGTCCATTAGCTGACACTCTATCCACTGAGTCAAAGCAGCTAGGCCTCTTTCAGATTTTTAAAAGGTTAATATGGAGCATATACTGTACTACTCACAGCGGATGGAGGAGCACACGATAATCAAACAGACTCCATTTTTATTTTCCTCCAACATTAAAGTGTTGATCATGTCTCCCGTCATGGTCATGGTCACAAGAACGAATAATAACTACATGAATATTATTCTCATGCAATGACCATGAAGAGCTGGGAGAGAGGGGCAAGGCTTTCTCCTAACGTTTCTCTTTGCTATCACAGAGAATGATTCTTTCCTAGAAGCTCCAAGGAGACTTTCCCCAAGTGCCATTACCCAGATATAATCTAATAGGAATTCCAGGTGAAAAGTCATTCCCTACAGTGGGAGGCGTATACCCTGTCGGAACACACCTCTGCCATAGCTGAACAAAAAAGCAAGAGTTCTTACTCAAGGAATAAGGAAGGAATATTGTTACTTAAGGTAACTAGTGGCAACTGCCTCCACTACCTAAGGTTGTATCAGAGAGTCAAGGCAGTGTCCTAGTTCGTAGGGAAGAAGCAGCAGAAATGGCCTAATGATGTCTGATTAAAATATGAACCACCTGGGACCTTAATCTATCTGCCTCCTCAAAGAAGCCCTGTGGACACTGAACCTTAGACGTGTTACTCAAGTACAAAAACTAAGTTCCATTGTTATAACTAGTGATAATTAGTGATCTATCTCAGGATTTGATATCAAGGCACGTTGCTTTACTCTCAGCAATATAAGGGAAAGGGATGAGAGAAGAGGAGATGGGAGTAAGAGAGTAGAGGATTAAGCAATAAAGACACAAGTTATAGACTAGACCAGGGGTTATCAAGCTGTGGCCCATAAAGATATTCTGGTGCACAGTAATGCCCATTGGTTTACACTTTGTCTCCAGTTGCCTGTGTGTACAATAGTAGAGCTGAATGATTGCAACATAGACCATAGGACCTGCAAATTGTAAACATTTGTTATGTAGCCCTTTAAGGAAAGTTTGCTGATTCCTGAGCTGGACCAACTGGACAAAGCAAGCTGATAAGTGAACAAATATAAGATGACACTCTGTTCTCAGATCAACGGAAGATCCCAGAGGAAATAACAGGAATGCCAAAAGATAGCAACAGGGAATCTAGGTTAAATGCCCTAAAGTCTAGGCACAAAGCGAAAGGCATGTGGGAACTTGCATGGCCATGGCCCCTAGGAAGAAGGAAATAGCCACACAAGGCCAGATCCCAGAACTCACCGCAGGACTACAGGATTAAGGAATGAGTTAGATGGGAATTCAAAATGAAATCTAAAATAGATGCATGGTTCTTGCAAATGGGCTTATGAATCAAGGAGTGGGAAAGGATGTGTGTGTGCGCATGTAAATTCAAAAATGTGAAGGTAACAGCCCTAACCAGTTTGGTTCAGTGGATAGAGCGTCGGCCTGCAGACTGAGGAGTCATGGGTTCGATTCAGGTTAAGGGTATGTACCTTGGTTGCAGAAAAATAACTATTTTCATTGGGAGTAATTACTGGAGACTATTGATCTAGAATCACCACCCTCTACCTTAAATAACATTCCCCTTCCCCTGAGAAAACAAACAAAATACATTATTTTCCACATCTCCTGCAACCAAGGGTGGGGGGAGGTGCAGGAGGCAGCTGATCGATGTTTCTCTCTCATCAATGTTTCTAACTCTCTGTCCCTCTCCCTTCCTCTCTGTAAAAAAAAAATCAATAAAATACATTAAAAAAAAATGTGAAGGTAACAACCCCATAATTGGGGTGAGAGCCCCACACAAGACAAACTACAAATCATGAAACTTGGTGGTTAGCCCAGCACAGATTTGTACCACAGAACCAGAGATTGGGTATAGTATATGCGATAAACTTGCACTGGCTTGAGGGAACCCTGGGCTATTAGAATGATTCCTGCCTCAAGTCAGAATTGTTCTGGGAAGCAACTGGAACTGAGCCGCAAGTGGGAGAGATCAGCAGCTTATCTGAGTCCCTGAGGGCAGTAGAGGCAGGGACACTGGGTGGCTGAAAAATAACTATTTTCATTGGGAGTAATTATTGGAGACTGTTGATCTAGAATCACCATCCTCTACCTTAAATAACATTCCCCCTCCCCTGAGAAAAAAAACAAAATATATTATTTTCCAACTCTCTTTTTTCAAGATTCCTTTCCATTTATTTAAGTACAAGTGCATCAGCTATTTCTCCCTTCCCCACTCTACTTTAATGATGTTGCTGTAACATGATGCCAGATTATATGTTTGGTTAATATTTCCTGGTGGCAGCTGGAAAGGAACCTTAACATCAATATTCAAAATACTTGAAAAATGAATTGTGAGATGGGCTTCCTGTAGACAGTGAATTCACCCCACAGTGTGAGGATTCTTGCAGCTTCGTTAGAGAAGGTGTTCCCTTGTGGGAGGCAGTGCCCTCGCCTTTTCCTGTTCTTCTACAACCCAGATCTATGAACAAGTCTCCCTGACCCTTGGAGATTTAGGTAAACTTGGTTTGAATTCCCACAATTATAGCTTGTATGAGCCCAGGGCCTCCTAACATTTTCCCAAGAATTCTTGGCCTTTTGATCTCTTAACTCCTTCTATCTTTGCTCCTACATCTGTTTCTGTAATCTGGTTTTCATCCTGTTATGGGTTGAATTATATCTCCCAGGAACAACGTGTTGAAGTTCTCACCTCTAGAACCTCAGAATTTGATTTTATTTGGATCCAGGGTCTTTGCAGATGTAGTCAAGTTAAGATGAAGTCATAAAGATGGGCCATAATCAGGCATGACTGGATTACTTCTACAAAGGGGAAATTTGGACACAGAGAAAGAAAGACATGCCCAAAGGGAAGATGAAGTGAAGTGACAAAAGGAGAAGATAGCCATCTACATAAAAGGAACGCTTAAGGTTCCCAGAAGCTAGGAGAGACCCTTCCCTAGAGCCTTCAGAAGAAGACGAAACCTGGCGACACCTTACATTTGGGTTTCTGGGCTCTGTACCTGTGAGAGCACACTTTTTCTTTGTTCTACGAAGCCATCTAATTTGTGGTATTTTGTTACAGCTCTAGAAAATGAATACACAGCCCTACAGGCATGGGCTCAGAATTCTGCCCCTTGTCCACGGGACACCAACAAATCTGCTCATATCAGGCCTCTCCTGAGATGAGCATTGAGGGTTCCCCACAGCAGTGACTGCACAACCTCCACACCACTGCCTTGGCCTGCCTCAGCCTCTCCCTCACACTCCTTCCACCTTCAGGGACAACTCACACTCTAGGAAGCCTCCTGGGAAGTACAGCTGGGCCCCTGACCAGGCGCACCTGCCATCTCAAAACCTACTGCAGTTCTAGAAAACAAAATTTCTCCAATTCATGTTTCTATCCTAATGGTTATTCCTGGGGTTCAGGTTGCTGATGAGATTTGCACCTTCAGGCCTTTCTCCACTTTCACCACCAAAGAGCAGCAAGCAAGAAGTTAAAGTCACAAGCGAGGGAGGCTGAGCACGGCAGATCCAGGGGCTGGTCCTCAGCTTTCCACACAGTAAACATTCAGCACGATTAGGAGGGTATAATCTTGAAACCAAATTGCTAATCCAAGGGGTCTACTTATTTCTCAATATGAAATATAATTGCCAGACCTACTGAAATATTCAGATCCTCTCTTTAAAAAAAAAAAGGTGTTTTATTTTTCTTCTCTAAATAAAAGTGCGTTGAGACAGAGCAAACAATATTATGATTTGGACTAATGATAAATATCAAATCAGGATTATAGCAGCTAGCATACCCTGGTGTGGAGATAAAAAAGCATGAGCTCTAGCCCTACTTGGTTTGGCTCAGTGGACAGAGCATCAGCCTGTGGAGTAAAGGTCCCGGGTTCTATTCTGGTCAAGGGCACATACCTCGGTTGCAGGCTCCTCCCTGGCCAGGGCTTGGATTTGAATCACAGCTCTACCACTTATTGGCTATATAACCTTGGGCAAGTTACATAGCCTCCGTTTCTTCATCTGTAAAATGAAAATAATAATGGTTAACTCATGAGGTTATTCTAATAATTACACGAGTTGATATAAAGTGCTTAGCAGAGGCCTACCTAATTCTTCCATAAATTACCTATTTTTAAAAAATATATATATTTTATTGATTTTTTTTTTCAGAGAGGAAGGGAGAAGAAGAGGGAGAGGGATAGAGAGTTAGAAACATCAATGAAAGAGATCAACCAAAGGACTTGTATGCATGCATATAATCCTAACCAATGGACACAGACAACAGGGGGGTGAGGGCATACATGGGAGGGATAGAGTAAGGTAATAGGGAAATAAGAACACATATGTAGCACCTTAATCAATAAAAAAAAAATTTTTTTTTAAAGAAACATCAATGAGAGAGATACATCAATCAGTTACCTCCTGTACACTCCCTACTGGGGATGTGCCTGCAACCAATTCTTGACCGGAATAGAACCTGGGACCTTTCAATCCACATGCCAATGCTCTATCCACTGAGCCAAATCATTTAGGGCAAGTTGCCTATTTAAAAAAAAATTGTTTTGATTAATCCTCACCTAAGGTATTTTCCATTGATTTTTAGGGAGAGTAGAAGAGAGAGGGAAAGACAGAGGGAAGCATCAATGTGAGGGAAACACTTCAATTGGGCTGTAGTGGAACCTGCATCCAAGGTACATGCCCTTGACCGGACTGGAACCTGGAACCATTTGGTCTGCAGGCCAATGCTCTATTCACTGAGCCAAAATGGCTAAGGCCTTAAGTCATATATCCTATATAATAAAAGCCTAATATGCTAAGTGTCCGGTCATCCATTCAACCAATCAAAGCATAATATGCTAATGATATGCTAAGGCCACTCAACCACTCCTTATAATGTGCACTGACCACTAGGAGGCAGATACTCTGACCAGTAGGTTAGCATGCTGCTGGGGTCCAGTTGATCGGGTCTGAGTGAGATGGGCTGGACACATCGTGGAGCCCTCCCAAGGTCCTTCTCTGGCTGGTTGACCTTCTATGTCCCTGGCCAACCTCCCAAGTCCCTCCTCAGCCCCAATTGTGCACCTTAGGGGTCCCTTGGCTTAGCCTGCACCCTCTCACAATCCTGGACCCCTTGGGGGGTGTCAGAGAGCCAGTTTTGGACCAACAGAGGAACTACTGGTCTCTATGATGAGCACTCACCACCATTCAGGAGCTATCCCCTGATGATCAGTGTACTCCCACAGGGGAAGGAGTGCTGCTCAGCCAGAAACGGGGCTCAGGGCAGGTGAGCGCAGTGGGCGGTGATAGGAGCCTCTCCCACCTCCATGGCAATGCCACCCACTCCCTGGGGGTGTGGGCCTAAGCCATCACTTGGACATCCCCCAAGGGCTCCCAGACTGCAAGAGGGTGCAGACCAGGCTGAGGGACCCCTCCCACCATGAGTACATGAATTTCATGTACTTGCCTCTAGTTGTATAAAAAGATCAGCTTTCTGGTTGAGGGGAGGGAGTGTGGCATCTGCAAGTTATTGCTAATGAAAGGGATTTGAAATACTACAGTTTAAACAAAATAGAATATATTTCCTCCTCCCTCTCTCTTTCTCATTCTCTCTCTCCCTTCCTCCTCTTACTCCTCTTCCCAGCCTTCTTCTCTCCCCTCCTCACCCCCCCATTCCCCTCTCTAAAAAGCAATGGATAGCCAGGGCAGTATTATAACTCATGGTCTGAGGGACCCAGGATCCTTATTCCTCTTTGCTTAAGCCTCTTTATCATGCTGCTTCTTTCCTCAAGTTCACTTCATAATGTAAGATGGAGGTCCAGCCATTATATCTGAACCAGACAGCTATGATCTCGTTTAGAAATCTTCCCAGAAGGATCTCAACTAAAACCGCCTGTTTACATTTCACTAGCCAGAACATAATCATATGGCCATCTAACTGCAAAGTGGCCTGGGAAAGTAGCTTTTAGCTGGGCATTTTGCTTTACCAGATAAAATTACAGTAGCACCCCGTTATCTCAGGGGAATACATTCCAAGATCCCAGTGTATGCCTGAAACCATGGATACCCTGTTTCCCCAAAAATAAGACAGTGACTTATATTGATTTTTGCTCCCAAAGATGCGCTAGGTCTTATTTTCAGGGGATGTCTTATTTTTCCATGCGCTAGGTCTTATTTTTGGAGGATGTCTTATTTTCGGGGAAACATGGTAGTATTGAACCATATATATGCAGTTTTTCCCTATACTTACATACCTATGATAAAGTTTAATTTAAAAATTAGGCACAGTGGGAGGTTAATGGTAGCAGATAAATAAAATAGGACAATTATAGTAATATGCTGTAATAACAGTTATGTGAATTGTGGTCTCTCTCTGTCAAAATATCTAATGATACTGTACTCACCTTTTCACTTAAGAAAGCACTTTATGGCTTCTCTTTGGCAGATCCTGATTGCCAGCATCGCTACTATTGAATGTTAGGCCGTTAAGTAAAATAAGGGTGAATTGAACAAAGACACCGTGATACCAGGATAGTAAAGAAGGTTACTGAATGACTAATAGTAGGGAGTGTCTACAGTGCTATGATGATGGACAAAGGGAGATTCACGTCCTAGGCGGGACTCAAGAGATTCACCGCCTTACTCAAAACGGCGTGAAATTTAAAACCTATGAATTGTTTATTTCTGGAATTCCCCACGTAATATTTTTGGGCTCTGGTTGACTGTAGGTAACTGAATCCCAGAAAGCAAAATGCAGGTAACTGGGGAGAGGAAACTACTATAAAGTTCTCTTACAGAGGAAGAAGAGGAGAATGGATTTTGACAGGCACTTTGTTCTCTGGAACAAGAGCCTTTGTTTTCTAATTGAATCTTCATGTGGGCTTAGAGCTGTAAAGGACTTGAGATTCTGAGGTCCTGAGAGGAAAGAAAGAGGTCAAACTGAAGGACCAAAAAGAGCTGACTCTAGGAGACCAGCCAGGATCTCTTTGGCCTAAACCGGCTACTTCTAGAGACAGAAAAGGAGGAGGACCAGGATGAAATGAAGACCCTGATTTGACAGAGGTTCTCAACATTTTAGAGAATAAAACTTGAACACGTTTCAGTTTGCTGCCCATTAGGAATTGGTGCTTTTTTAATGCCTGTAAGGCAAATGCTGTAAAATAAACCCTGGACAAGGAAACCTAGGTCTGAGAACTGGCGCCTTCAGTGTGGGGCTTTGACTAATTCCTATTTTAAAGAAGACTTTTATATACTATCTTAACAGTAGTGAGGTAGATATTCTGAACTGCAGGTATAGATGAATAAGCTAAGGATCAGAGAGGTTAGATAACTTACCCAGGGTCACTCAGCCAGTAAGTGGTAGAGCCAAGACTGAAGCCAAGGTCTACCTCACTCTGTAGCCTCAGCTCTTTCTTGTTCCATCCCCTTCAGCTGGTCCCTGGATGAGGCAAAAATGAGCCTGGCTCATTGGAGGGTGAATGAATACAAAGGACCAAAAGCATCAACTAACTTGGTACTGTAACACCTGGGATTTTTTCTCTACCAGTTTTGCTCAGCATCCTCTTCTATTTCCTGGTAGGTCTGTTTTCTTGCCACTATTTTAGTTGTTGTTGTTGTTGTTGTTGTTGTTGATGATGATGATGGTAAGATACAATGAAGATGCCTTGCACCTTTGTTTACTCTCTTGAGAAAACAAAAAGGAGAGGGTTAATCCGCCTTTAGAAAACATTGCACATTATATTCACTTCCTTGATACTCTCAGTGCATAAAACCTTGTAGTGAATCTTGCATGGTTTAAAATATTGCCTATTTCAGTTAGTGGCATTATCTTATCTTCCATCCAATTACCCATATAAGAAACTGTCAGATACACCATTTACTCTCCTCCTCCCTTCTCCCCTCCACACACACACATTGAAGGACCTAAAGGGCCTATGCAGATCTTTTAGGAATGAAGGATATCTTAGTGGCACTCTGTATAAAAAGACAATGAAAACAGTGGATGCCACATGAATAAATGATTCAAGGATCCTTTCCCAACAATTTAGACAAACTGAAGATTAACCCTACTAGACTAGAAGCTTCTTGATGGCAGAGATTTCACAAAAGTTCCTTTCAATGCTGCCTCACACAGGGGTGTCTATTACAAGAAATGCAAACGAGGAACTGAATAAGTCCTGTTTCCTAGAAGGAAATTCTAGTTCTCAAACTGGAGTCTACAAAAGAAATGTATACCTCTAAGTCAGGGGTGGGGAACTTCCAGACTATGGGCCGTTTAAGGCCCATGAAATCCTTTGGCCTGGCCCTGCTAAGGCATTAGGGGTGAGTTAATGAAATGTTTGACCAGATCTAGCAGGCTAATTTTTAAACTGATAATTTTGCATGACCCTCAAATGATGCTATAAATATCCAGATGGCCCTGGGCAGATAAAAGGTTTCCCACCCTTGCAAGCCAACCAGTAATCTCCTAAACTCTGTGTTACTGCACATAGCAAATAGGAACTGGGGGAAAAACACAACACACTTCATCCCACTGCGGAGGAAAAAAAGGATGGTTAACACCAAGAAGGCCCATTGTTTGCTGTGTGAACAGGGGATGGTGAATGGGTTTCTGGAGGCCACATCTCACCTTCGGATGGTTGTGCCTTCATCATGATATCAACCATAAAACCAAAGACAACTAGGTATTCTACCACCAAAAAAGAATTTCTATTTGGGAACAAGAAAGGATTGCAATCAAAATAAAAGTTATGTGTAGTCATGGCAAGCCTGGTGAACAAACTGAACAAAGATGGAGGAAACACTTTATAGAGGGGAAGAGAAAGTCAGAGGAAGAGGTTGTTACAACCTTAGAGCCAGGCTGAAAGCATAGAGTTCTTCCTGTAGGACCCTGGTGATGACTGAGAGCCTGAGAACTCCCACAGGTCCTAGCTCCTCCCACAGGCCTTCCAGTTTCTGTCCTGGTTGAGGTCTCTGTTATAAAGTTTTACAGTGGACGGAGGCCATTGCTCTTTGCAGTGACAGGCATCTCCAGTAGTCTTCAGAGACCCTACTTCTCTTAGAGGCACCAGAGGAAGTGTCTTTGTAAGACAGGTTCTCTTTCTATCCTGTTGGTATTCAGGCATCTAAATGCCAAGATTTTTTTTAAGGATCATTTTTGGAATATATTAGTGCTTAAGTTTAAATGACCTCAGAAAAAAAATTTAAAAAGAAATTCTGAGAACATATGAACAGGTTATAATAGTTTTCTAATCCACTATAAAATGTGATGTTTAATAATTACATAAAAAAATCTTTTGAAATAATCAAAACTACACTAGAAAGCAATACCATTTTTTGGAAATCACAGTAGTGTACACATTTTAAACTTAGTAACTTCCTTTTTATTGGACCCAAATGGCTCACAATTGTAATAAGATAATAACTATGGCTTTTGTTTTATTCTTTGCTCATTGCCAGCTTTAACTTTTTGTTATGCAACTCACAATCTGAAAATAATTAATCACTTATCCAGGAATTCAAAGATGTAACTATTTCCAGATAAATACATCAATGTTTTTCAATGAGGAAAATCTCTGGATTTGACATTGCATAAAAAGAAAGAAAAGAGAACCTGCAGTGAAACATGTGACTAAGTCATCAGCTACAAGTTGTGCAAAATAACTTTTATGATGAACACAGACATTGAGTTTAGGAAAGCACTCAATGTCTCCATGACAACAAAAGACTCTCAGGGGCTCCTGTGCCCACTTCTCAGATTTGAACCTTGGATCCTCATTCCTACTTAGATTCAGCATCTCCTTTTCTCTTGTATTTCTCACCCTTGGCTCTTTGTAGATTTATAGGTCTTGAAATATCCAGGTTTTATCAAACAACTTGGAGAAATACCGAGATGAGGGAAAGGGCCAAGTCAGTGTGGCCAATGAGGCGACGAAGGTCATTCACTCACATAGACATCAGCAGTTCTGGGCTGAGACCTCCATCAGCATAACTGGGTTCCCCCTCCTTCCCTGCTGGATTATGGCAATTCATACCTGCAATTGTTTCCAATATGTGTTATTCCATTTGGTTTCCAGATCAGCTTGTCCCTGGCTGCAGACTTCTGACACCTCCTAAAACCCATCTCAGAGCCTCTCACAAAAAATACTTGTTGCCAGCTCAGCTGTCTGACCACAGTCCAGCCTTCTAGAGATTGGGCAACATCTAATACCCAGTTTGAGACCAGTCACTGACTGAGTATGCCCCCAGACTGGGTTTCAGACAAGTCTAATCATGCTAGGGTGCAGTCGAGCAAAGTTTTCACATCTGTGGGTGACACAAAGCTAGGAGAGATGGCAAATATGATCTCAAAGCTCCTGAGAAGTTAGAACAGTGATTCAAAAATCAACAGAATGAGATTTAATAGCCCTCAGTTTGGGTTCCAAATACCACCTCATAAATACAGGTGATGGAAAGAAATGGTTTGACTATTTTATGTGAAAAGACTGGGGTGGTTTTGTTGAGCGTAAGTTCAGTGTGATGTGACTTAGCTGCTCTAAAAGCTAATCCTCTTGTGGGCTACATTAATAGGATCCTATCCAAATCACGCAAGGCAATAATCTCAGTAGACTCACCTTCAATGGGTCAGGCAACAGCTGACTGCTCAATTGTGACCTCCCCATTCTATCAATAGAAGAGGGTCATTCACAACCACAGGCAACTCAGGGCAAAGCAGACTAAGATGAAGAGGTCTGGGCTCAGCACTCACACAGGGAGTGTTGGGGCATTGTTATCAATCCTGGGACAACTGTTTAGTGAGAGCAATTGAAACTCCTTTGGTTCAACAGAAAACTCAGCTAGTTTAGGCAAAGTGGGGGTTATGAATCCTCATGATATGGACAGGGAAGCCATTCAGATGAGATGTGTACGTTTGGCCGAACTAGTTGTTTATCTCTGGCATCTGCTCTGATTCATTGATTCTCATAGAGTGCTAGCGTTATTGTTTTGTTTTTAAATAATATATCTTAAAATGTTTATTTACTTATTTTTTTAAAATCTAAGGTGACATTGGTTAACAAAATTACATAGGTTTCAGGTGTACAATTCTATAATATATCGTCTGTGTATTGCACCCCAAGTCAAGTCTCCTTCCCCCACCATTTATCCCCCCTTGATCCTCTTCTACACACACACCCCACGCCCCAGTTCCTTCTGGTAATCTCTATGCTATTGTCTGTGGCTATGAGTTTTGGGTTTGTTTGGTTTTTGTCTTTGATTTTTCTGTCTGGTTTGCTTAATTCTAAGCATCCAGAACAGTGCCTGTTTAATATATTTGTTGAAGGAAGAAAAGCGGGGAAGAGGGGGGAAAGATTTGAAATAGTCAAGCAAAGATGGAGTGGCTAACTCACAAAATAAATTTGTGAAATGGGAGAAAAGTTTGGTTTGGAAACTTCAAATTTTTATTGCAAACCTAAGATTGTACATGATAGTAGGATTCTTCCCTTCTTCCACCGTAACCCAGATAACCCAGATTTTTATTTTGATTTTTTTACTTGCTACTTTTTTTTTTTTTTTTTTTTTTTTTTTAAGACAGGAAACATTTGGATAGAAACTACACAGGTTACATTAAATTAAAAGAGACATTTCACCTGGCGGGTGTTGCTCAGTGGTTGAGCATCAATCTATAAACCCAGAGGTTACGATTCATCCTGGTCAGGGCACATGCCTGGGTTGCAGGTTTGATCCCCAGTGTGGGGCATGCAGGAGGCAGCCAATCAATGATTCTCTCTCATCATTGATGTTTCTCTCTCTCTCTACCTCTCCCTTTCTCTCTAAAATCAATAAAAATGTTTTTTAAACAATAAAATAAAGAGGGAAGTTTTGGCTTCAAGCATGGGATCTCATGGATCCCCAGAGCAAGAATCCCAGGGTGGCCCTTTTAGAGGTTGAAACCAGTATTGTCTCTCTGCCTTTTTGGTATTTTTTGAACATTCAGGATTTTTCTTTCAGCAGACATCTCATTTCTCCTTATTGGAGAAATTTAAGACCTCCCAGCTCCAAAGCCCATCACTAACCAATTAGAGTCTCTGTCTCAAATTCTTTAAGAGTGAATCCAGTTGGCTTGGCACAGCTTATCAATTGTTTTAGCATATTTCAAATGATATCACCAGAGACAATAGCATTAAAGAATGCAACTATGACCAAAGAATCCACACTGGTGGGCTTGAGAAGGCAAGAAGCACATGAGCAGATCAGGCAAATTGGCTAGCACACCAAGGCACCACCCCACTAGAATCTAACTGCTTTAACATTCTGAACAATCTAGTTTCATTTTCCTAGCAATTTCCTGTCTGGAAGAGGTTGCTGATTTCTTTGAAGCTAAAATAGGCACATCCCTCACTTATAAAAATAATAAACAGCTTTCTGAGAAACTTCTGAGAAAATTTTTTTACCACCTGGAAAAGCACAGTAAGAGGATTCATCTCCCAAAATAAAAGTGGTGGAGTCTTTTTTTCTGAAACAGAGTCAAGATGTCACAAAATTCTGCACCATGACAAATGTATATATAACTTTTTTTAGAATAAATAAACTTTTTAAAAAATTGAAGCATAACATAAATGCAGAAATATGAACAAACCATAAATGTCTATATTTTCCTATTATTGGGTTCTAATAGTTCTTTATATTTTCTGGATACAAATCCTATATCAAATATTATATTGGGAAATATGGCCTTCCAGTTTGTGGCTTCTCTTTTCACCCCCCAACAGTGCTTTCAAGCAGTAGAGATTCTTAATTTTGATAAAGTCCAATTTATCTTTTTGTTTTCTTTCATGGGTTATACTTTGGCTGTCATATTCAAAAGATCTTTACCTATGTCAGAGTCACATAGATTTTCTCTTGTTTTCTTCCAGAAGTTTTATTTCTATTGGGCTTTACATTTAGGTCTATGATCCATTTTGAGTGCATTTGTGCCTGTGCTGCAAGTGTGCATAGAAGTTGGGTTTTTTTGTTTTGTTTTGTATTGTTTTAGTGTTTTGATATCCAATTGTTGGTATCAATTATTGAAAAGACCATTCTTTCTTCTTCGAATTGCCTGTGCACCTCTGTTAAAAATCAATGGACCATATAAGTATGAGTCTATTTCTGGACTCTCTATTCTGTTCCATCAATCCATTTGTCTATCTTGATACCAATACTACACTATCTTTATTGTTGTGGCTTTATATAAGTCCTGAAGTCAGATCATATAAGTTATTTAACTTTATTGTTTTTAGTTGTCTTAAGTCCTTTTGCATGCATTTTCATATAACTTTTAGAATTAATTTACCAATTAAAAAAAAGCTTGCTTAGGAATTGATTGGAATTGTATCAAATTTATAGATCAAGCTGGGGGAAAACTGACAACTTAATGATATTGTCTTGTGATTTATGAGCTCAGTATCTTATCCCAGTAATGTTGTGTCTTGAATGCATAGATTTACAGTTGCAACAAATTTGGATAATCTCTGGCTATTATCTCTTCAAATATTTTTCTATGCCTCCTTTGGAGACTCCAGTTACACGAATATTTTTTTTTAAGTTGCAATGTAAGCCGTTTATTGGGGTACGGTTACATGAATATTGGGCCACTGAGAGTGAGCACATTTTTATTGATGCTCTTCTATTCATTATTTTCAATCTTTTGTTTTATATTGTTATATGTTCAAATTCAGTAATATTTTCTTCTGCACTGCCTAATTTGTTATTAGTTGCATATAGTAAATTTTTCATGTCATTCCTTGTTTTTTTAATCTCTAGAAGTTTTATTTAGGCCTTTGTAATATCTTTCATATCTCTGCTTAATATGTTAAGTCATTCCTCTAGCTTTTTGAACATGAGATATAGTTAAAACAACTTCTAATTTTGTTAACTAATTTTATCATCTGTGTCATTTCTGAGTTGACTTCAATTTATTTTTCTCCTCATTTTGAGTCATACTTACCTGCTCCCTTTAAATTTCTAATTGGATGTCAAACGTTGCACTTTTTTTTTTTTCTTTTTTGCTGGGTATTGGGTATTTTTGTTTCCATGTAAATATACGGAGCTGCTGTTTAGGAAATGATTAAGTTACTTGGAAACAGCTTGATCCTTTGGGATGTTAAGTTTTCTTAGGAAAGATCACAACAGCATTTAGTCTAGGGCTAATTTTGTTCCACTATTGAGACAAAATCTTTTAGAGTACTTTACAGTGCCTTGTGAATGATGATGTTTTCATCCTGGCTGGGAGAACAGGGACTATTTCTACCCTGTGTGATTCTCCGGTGATTTTTTCTTGTAATCCTTCCCAGTGTTTTCCCCCACCCCTTACCCCCAACTCCTCATTTTTAAGTAGTTTCTTCACCTGCTTCTGCTGATCAATATTTAGCTGAAGACTTGAAGGGACCACTTGAGTGGGAATCTAGAGAGCATCGATCTGAGAACTAAGGAGGAGAGCATGATTCTAATTTTGTTGATTTTATAGGTCCAAGTGGCATAAAAAGAGGGCAATTGGATTTATAAGTTAGTAGCTCAGGAGAGAAAACTAGGCTGGGGATGGAAATTAGTGAAGTGTCTATACTATATAGATAAAAACAAGATCTCACTATATGTGAGAAAGTACAGAATGAGAAGAGAGGTGGACTAGACCTGTCTTCTCATTCTGTACTAAGGACCAGTAAAAGATGAGCCTGTCAGGAAATCTGCAGGTTCAGATTCAGCATACTACAATGTCTAAGAGACCAAGAGTAGAGAGTTTTTAACAATATGTTTTTATTATTTTTTTTTTTTCCGAGAGAGAAAGGGAGAGGGATAGAGATATAGAAAAATTGATGTGAGAGCCCAACTGTGGGCTCAGTGGTTGAGCGTCAACCTATGAACCAGGAGGTCATGGTTCAATTCCCAGTCAAAGTACATGCCCAGGTTGCGGGGCTTGATCCCCAGTGTGGGGCGTGCAGGAGGCAGCTGACCAATGATTCTCTCTCATCATTGATATTTCTATCTGTCTCTCTCTCCCTCTCCCTTTCACTCTGAAATCAATTAAAAATATATTTTTAGAAAAAGAAACATTGATGAGAGAAACATCAATCAACTGTCTTCTGCAGGATCCCTGCTGTTGATGGAGCCAAAGCCCACCCAGTGACCTCTGGTTTATGGGTCCACACTCAACACAGCCATACCAGCTGGACAGAGTACAGAGAGTTTTGACCTTGGAAAGTATAGAGAGAAATTGAGATGTTATCCAGAATGAAACAGATTGAGGAGTGATGGAAGATGAACTAGAAATAGAAACTATAGTCTGGATGTGAAAGAAAAGTAAAAAGCTGATAGCTGAAAAGGAATATAAAATGTCCTCTATTTGCTGTAAGAAGGAAGGAGAGAAGGAGTGTAGGTAGTATGGAGTTTGCATGTTTAATGTTTGAAGGCTAAAGGTCAAAGGAGTTTCCATTGGAGCACATTAGTTTTCTGGTGAAGCTATAAGAAAGATGATCAGTTTATGGGGAAGGTGTAGAGTTTGAAAATTTGAGAAATCTGAAGAAGGTTTATGAGTTATTGTAAGCATCCTATCTAATAAAAGAGTACAATGCAAATTGACCATCACTCCAACACACAAGATGGCTGTACCCATGTGGACACAAGATGGCCACCACAAGATAGCCAGCAGGGGAGGGCAGTTGGGAGGGATCAGACCAGCAGGGGAGGGCAACTGTGGGTGATTAGGCCAGTAGGGGAGGGCAGTTGTGGGGGGGCAGGCCTGCAAGGAAGGGAAGTTGGGTGCGATCAAGCCTGCAGGGGAGGGCAGTTAGGGGTGACCAGGCCTGCAGGGGAGGACAGTTAGGGGCAATCAGGCTGGCAGGGGAACAGTTAGGCATCTATCAGGCTGGCATAGGAGTGGTTAGGGGGTGATCAGGCTGGCAGGCAGAAGCGGTTAGGGGCAATCAGGAAGGCAGGCAGGCAAGCAGTTGGGAGGCAGCAGTCTTGGATTGTGATAAGGATGTCCAACTGCCTGTTTAGGCCCAATCTTACCAGGATCAAGCCTAAATGGGCAGTTGGACATCCCTCGAGGGGTCCCAGATTGGAGAGGGTGCAGGCTGGGCTGAGGGACACACTCCCTACCCCCAGCGCACAAATTTTGTGAACCTGGCCTCTAGTTAGTCATAACAGCCAAAAAGTCAAAGCAATCCGTGTTAATCAACTAATAGATGGATAAACAAAATGTGATATAGCCATACAATGGAATATTCTTTAATACTAGAAATGGAGTACTGATACATGCCACAACATGAATACACCTTGACAAAACGTGTAAAAAAAAAAAACAACTAGTCTCAAAAGGTCACAAATTATATGATTCCATTATAAAGTGATCAGAAGAGGCAAATCCCATTAGTGGTTGTCAGAGACTGAGGGGGATGGGGAAATGGGGAGTGACTGCAAATGGGAATGGGGTTTCTATTTGGGACAATGAAATATTCTAATATTAACTAGTGGTAAAGATGAAGAATATTGTAAATATACTAAAACCATAAAATTGTGCACTCAAAAATGTGAATTTTATGGTATGTGAATTAAATCTCAATAAAGCTGTTATTTTTTTTTAAGTTACTGCAGAGAGTAGACTGTCTAGATAAAGTAGACTGTCTAAACATCTCCAAGCCTCCAATAATTTGTTTTTTTTCTCATTCTAAATACATATTCTGTTACATTTGTGATTATATATTCTTTTTCTTTAAAAGGACTCCCCAAACTATATAAGCTCCAGAAAGCCAAGATCTGCCCTTGCAGGATAGCTGAGGATCTAATTGAAGACATTAAACATGAATATTTAGTAGATCACTCATCCATTTGTATAACTTGCTCCAACATCACTTTGCTGCTGATATGCAGAAGAACATAGAGTTGGGTTCATTCATAATTGGGGTTTTGTGAATTGGGAGCATGTAGTAAAAATGTGGACCATAAAATTTAAAGTGGAGCCGAAGCCTGTTTGGCTCAGTGATAGAGCGTTGGTCTGTGGACTGAAAGGTCCCAGGTTCGATTCCGGTCAAGGGCATGTACGTTGGTTGCAAGCACATCTCCGGTAGGGGGTGTGCAAGAGGCAGCTGGTCGATGTTTCTCTCTCATCGACGTTTCTAGCTCTCTATCTCTCTCCCTTCCTCTCTGTAAAAAAATCAATAAAATATATTTTAAAAAATTTAAAGTGGAAAAGGGGGAGAATAAAAGAAGAAGTCTGATAGATCATGAGAAAATGGAGGTATCAACAGGCTACAAAAGGTGTTGAGGAGAAAAATTACTTAAGAAGAACCGGAAAGATCAAGGTAGAGGATACATAAAGTGTGATGCTAGAGGTAAATGATAAAGGCCATATGGGTGGTTATTTGATTCTAAAGTCACTGGAGATAACATGGCCATTTGCTCTAAGGAAATATCTGAACTCTGAGATTATCTTCAAGGATCTGCACAACCTTTCTCTGGCCCGCCTCTGGAATCTCACCCTGTCACCCAGTGTCCCTCTTACTCGCCTGACTGCTGCCTTCATTCAGTACTTGGTTGCTCCTTCTGAGGAGACACAAGAAAGATAGGTAGGTAGGGGCGGGATCATGGGAAGGGAAAGTAAAACCCAAGAACCCAACTAGGTGGAATTACTAAGACACCCCAACTAGTCAGAGAAGGAAGGGTGTCGCACAAGAGACATGAACTATAAAAATGTATGAATCATACTAAGACAGCATGCAGATAACCAGTCAGGAGCTAGCAAGGCTGTCTCAACCCCCTGAGTTAAAAGGCTAGCACTTCCTTTTACCCTCCCTCTTCTCCCCCACAGCAATGGGTTCCTGATGTTTCTTTGGGGGGTGGGGATGGGAGGAGGGGGCATTGTCCACATGGCTTATGGCCATGTGGCCTTCCACACATGAACTAATAGACTTTAATTGGCTTGGACGCTCAACTTCTGCTGACTAACAAGAAAAGGAAGTTCTGGACAAGGGGCTGCTCCAGGAAACCCAGCTACACCTTTTCCAGGACTGGCTTCTCCCAATAAACCTCAGTTCCGCTGTTTTAGTCCGTGACTTCATTCGGACTCAACATCCCGCATTTTGGGTTTCACTTCCAGCCTGAGGACTTGGATAGCTTCTCTTCTGTCTGAAATACTCTTCTGCACTATTTGGCCAGGCCTGAGGATCTCAATGTAAGGTCTTTCCCAAAGGAGGTCTTTCCCAACCTATCCATTCTCCTTCCAGGGGGACCCAGAGTCCCTCCGCCACCTTGGCCGAACCCAGCAATGCACCTCCTGGTGTTCTGGCCACTGGCTTTTTATAATGTAGATAGCTTTTTTCAGCATACCTTTAAAAAAATATATATTTTTAAATTGATGTCAGAAAGAAAGTGAGAGGGAGAGATAGAAACATCAATGATGAGAGAGAATCATTGATGGGCTGCCTCCAGCATGTCCCTCACTGGGGATTAGCTCGCAACCTGGGCATATGCCCTTACTGCAATTGAACCATGACCTCCAAGTTCATAGGTTGACATGCAACCACTGAACCACACCGGTGGGGCACCAGCATCCTTTTACGGTATAAAGATATAAAATCTAAAATGGCATGTAATGTAAAAATAATGCAAATTTCCTTTCTAAAATACATACATAGAAACATCTATTTTCAACCTCTCAAGTTTTATTTGAGCGCTAGAAATACTAATCTACAACAGCAGTCAATGGGGAAAATACTTAAAGATTTCTTATATAGAAATGAGATGACTGAATCGCTTATTTGAAATATTAAAAAATATATTGGAACTTCCAAAAGTTAAACATATAAGATTTATTACAATTTTTCATTAAAATGAATTTTATAACAGGAGTGAGAGAGTAGTAAGTTTTTGAAAGTCAACAGTTGAGTACCCAACGATGGACTAATCTTACTAATGCTAATTATAAATACTTTTGACTCCGCTTGCTGACCCATTACTTATGGGACAAGTAAAAAACAAATTTGATGACATGTTTTCATTTGAACAACTTGTGGCAAATTTGTATTCACATCTTAAAAAGAATTGCTTTGGTTTAGCAGCTACCATAAAAATTACCCTCCCTTGTTTTCTAAAAAGCCTTTACAAAAGCCCCCTTGCTGCTTCTTTCTTTTGCAGTCATCCTTGAGGTTATTATGCCTTTTATTCTTCCTCAAAACAAGTCAGCTTCCCCTCCCTTATATCTTTCAAATATCTGGCTAAATGCCTCTTCGAGGAATACTTCCCTTTTTCCTATCTAACCTAGTCCTACTTCTTCTTTTTTTTTTTTAATATATTTTTATTGATATTTTACAGAGAGGAAGGGGGAGAGATAGAGTTAGAAACATCCACGAGAGTCATCGATCAGCTGCCTCTTGCACACCCCCTACTGGGGATATGCCCGCAACCAAGGTACATGCCCTTGACTGGAATCCAACCCCGGACCTTTCAGTCCCCAAGCTCTATCCATTGAGCCAAACCGGTTTCGGCTAGTCCTACTTCTTTATCTTTCCATTTTCTGTGTTTATTTCCCTAGGGCACATTTTTCACAATCTGTACTGTGTAGACCTTATATTTGTTTACCGTCCTATGTCACCGTCGGAATGTTATCTCAGCACAGGGACCTTTGTATGACACCGCCCCCAGCCTCTAATTTCTTGCTACAATTGTACATTTTCAAACTCAGAGGAACTCCTGGAGATGAACGAGTTCCTAAGAAAATGCCCAAGGTAATTGTTTCCAGAAATATTCATTTATTTCCTAATACTTTTAGCACCTTTATCTATTACCTTCTAAATTCTCTTTTAGGGCTTTGTCTTTCCTAAGTACATTTGAAAAGATATTTCTATTACAGGATCAGGTTAAACCCAGGATCAGGTATCATAATTGTAAAACACACACAAGTGGGCACACGGATCATCCAGTAAGTTTCCCTTTCCTAGTCCAACATCTCAAGAGTCGATTTTAAAACAAATACAGTCCAGTAGGAGAAAAAACTGGGAACAAAGAGACATTGTGAGGCTTTAAACTTGTCCCAAAGATAAATTCAAATCAAATCTTTTGCCCCCCACTCCCACCCCCACCCCCTCCCTATATCTTAAGCGTTCCCACCACACTAGCAGGGCTGTTCCGGGGACCCTCCAGCTGGAGCCCGGCTGGTCCGCCCTTCCAGGCGGGTATCCAGGGCGCTGATCCCCGCGCCCTGCCCTCCCGGTGCCTGCCCTTCGGTTTCCGGGGCAGCCTCCCTCCAGGCCGGTTCGCTGTGCAGGCTGTCAAGTAGAGAAAACTCTGCAAACTTCAGATCTCCTGCACAGAACCGACTCCGAGCAAACCCTATGCTCCAAGACTGCAAACCTGACAGACCATGCTAACGCTCCTCACTCCACCAAGCGCCCAGGCCCTGGCCGCGATGCCCTCGCCTCGGCCTCGGCTGCTTCCCCCCTTCCATCCCCCAGGAGCCGGCTGGCTGGGGGCTCCGCTGCCACCGCCGCCCCGCGGCCGCGGACCCCGCTCCGGCTTCCCGAACTACAAATCCCAGGCTGCCCCGAGGACTCCCGCTCCCTCCCTCCTCCCTCCCTCCTCCCTCTCCCGCTCCCTCCTCCGCCAGGGGCCGCCTCCCCGGCCCTTGTTGTTTTGGCTGGGAGCGCTTGGGCGGAGTTTCAGAGAAAGTCTGGGCTGAGACGGGAGCCAGCCCGAACGTGGGAAGGGGAGGAGGAAAGGGAGGAAGAGGGAACCCGGAGGCCGGGAGAGGGAGGGAGGGAGGGAGGGAGTGATCGGGCTGGGGGCCGGGCGGCTCAGGACCTGCCGCGCGCCCCGGGTGGGGGAGGCGGCGCGGGAGGAGCGCGAGGGCGCGGGACAGTGGGGACCGAACCCCGGAGCCCAGCGGCCGAGCGAGGTGCCTCGTCCCTCCGCCGCCGCCCGCCCTCGGCCGCGGCCGCGGCCGCGCACCCCCCTCCGGCGGGACCCGCTTCCCTGCCCAGCGCCCGCCGCCCAGGACTGCCCGGTGCCCGCGGTCCGCGGGACCCTCGCGGCTTCCCCTTTCCTCCCGGCTTCCCGGGTGTGCGGGGAAGTGACCCACCCTCCCCCGGGGAGGAGGAAGGGATAGGATCGCCCCGGGGCGCACCCGAAACCGGGAGCAGGAGAGCGGGAGAGCCGGAGGGGGCGCCGCGCTGGGCATTGTGTGTGAGACCGTGAGTGTGGGAGAGAGAGAGAGTGTGTGTGTGTGTGTGTGTGTGTGTCGGTGTGTGTGCGCGCGTGCAGCGCAGTGTCCGTTTCGGAAGGCGCTCTGGGGAGGCTCTGTCTTTAGGGGGCGGAGCGCAGGGGGCTCCGGCTCGGCGCCGCCGGGGGGCCGAGTCAGTCCCGCGGAGCCCGATCGCTTCTCAGGGCCGGCGGCACCGGGCGCCTGGCGGCCAGGCGGGCGCGTTGAACGGAGGCCGACGTGCCCTGGACGGGCGGCGGCCCCTACCCCGAGGTGCCGGCCTCGGGGGGCACAGCCGGCTCCCGTTCACGTCCGCCGGCCTGCGGAGGAGAGGCTCGGACCCGGAGCCGCGCCGCGGAGCCGGCCCACCCCGCCCACCCCGCCGGACTGGGGTGCAGAGCCGGACAGCGAGGTCCCCGCCGCTGCTCCGCCCGCAGGCGCCCGCGGTGTCCGGAGCGCGCGCGCCCGCCCTCGGCTGCCCGGGCCGGAGCCCGAGGAGCGCGCACCATGAGCGGCGGCGAAGTGGTCTGCTCGGGATGGCTCCGCAAGTCGCCCCCGGAGAAAAAGTTGAAGCGTTATGTAAGTACGGCTTCGGGGGCTTCTTCGGGGGTTCTGGGGGCTCCGCGAGCCCGAGCGCGGGCACCTACCTCTCCCGGGCCGGCTCGCCGGTGGCTGCAGCTGGCCGCGCGCGGGACCGGCTAAGTGCCCATCTCTCTCTCCCCGCGGCCCCTTGGGGACCGATCTGCACCCTCACGCCCAGACCTCCTCCACTTTGCTGGGTATAACTTTTCTTCCTCCAGGTTCCAGACGGCCGCTTGGCGGGCCCCAGCGGCCCCCAGAAGAAGGCCCGGGATTTCCAGCTAAACGCCCGCTGACTTTCATTGCTTCTTTTTTGGCAGGACCGAGGAGGAGAGCATTCCTTCTCCCTCCTTTATGTTTGCATGGCATCGTCGCGGGGCTGCTGTGTACTCAGTGTCCCGCAGCAGGAAAACCGAGAGCAGAGGTTGTCTAAGTCACCAGCTCTCCTCTCTCTGGGCTGCACACCCTCTTGCTTTCTCCTGATGTGGGATCCGGGAAGAGGGCTGTGGACCTGGGAAGTTGGCCTTAGAGACACAAGTATCCCACATCTGCAAAAGGAGAAAGGATGGGAAAAGTTGTTACGCGCCCTACCGTTTGCTTAGCAGGGTTCACATTTTCGCGGTTTGAATCCGGCGACGTTGGAGTTTGGCCCAGGAGCCTTGGCAGTTCTGCTGCGGGAGGAAGGCGCTGGGGGAGCCTGGCGGCCGGTGTTTGGGCGCCCGGGACACGCTGTCAGGCCCCGCGGGAGGGGACAGCGGGGGCTCGGAAAGATTGCTGTGGTCTTTTCCCCAGGCCACCCGAGTTGCTGAAATGGTGTTTGTGTAATTGGTACAAGATGCCGAGGAAGTGTTACACGGTTTTAACTGTTGGGAAAAAAATATTCCTTGAAAGAACCAACCTACTTTGGTGGAAATCTGTGTCTTCTTCAAGGGTCTGGGATCTTATAAGTTTCTCCCTCCTTGTTTCTTTGGTGGTTATACACACACACACACACACACACACACACCCCACAAAGGAAAGAAATGGCACTTTTGCCCTGGCATATGGAGCAGAATTTTCCTAGTAAAATGCATTTCAAGAGCACAATGTATGCCCCCTTTAATATATAAATTTACTACCAAGGGGCCAGCGCTTCTAAAGGAACGTGTTTCTTGTTGAAGGATATCTATACCCAGTATCAGCATCAAGTTGATCCTTTGAGGAACTGCTTGCTTGCACAAAACGGAGTGAAGTGCAGTACTTACTAGTCGCTTCACTGACAGCTGGCCAGTGAGTTTCTTACTCTCTGCCAGAATTTGTTCTAGACAAGTAATTCTCATTGAAGGGCTTGATGCCACAAAATCCTAAGAAAATTCTCCAGATATTTTGAATCCTTCTAAATTCTGTCTCTTCCCCTCATCGCAGTTTGCCTTAATATCCTCGAAGAGATTCTAACTTTATTCCAAAAATTAAGAGAGGCAGTGGGCGTCTCCCCGCCCCGGCAAGAAGAGGGAATAGAGAGATAAAGAGATGTATTTGTTTTGAGAAGGCACATTTAGAAAACACCTAATCCAAAGTGGGTGGGTTCTTGGGGGAACTAACGAACCACACATTTGCTGAAATTGGTGGTGATAATAGAAGTTTGATGCATTCTTTCACATGGTTGTTCTGTGGCTCTCTCAAAAGATGGCGTGCACTGGACTAGGCACCATAAGACTAGTGAACACAGAAAAAAAGGAAAGCCTGCCTTTTGGGCTTGCAATTGAATGTAATATAAACCAGGAAGAAAATCACCCAAAACGAGTGTCTTTATAGGAACCCCCCAAAAAAGGAAAGTCCAAAATTTTTTAAAAAGTTAATAATTTCATTTGGTCATTCCAGCAGTTCTATGAGGTAGTTTTATTTCTGTTTTACAGATAAGAAAACAGTCTACATGCCTAGAATGTGCCAGAGGCAGAATTTGAACCTGGTTCTGCCCAACGCATTGGTTAATTCAGACTAGACCATCTCTGAAGGTCCTTTCAGGTTATAATTTTCTAGGAGCCCATATAAATATGAGCTCAGAATGCAATGAAGAGGTGGCGTGTGGCTTAGACGAGCATTGCTAAAGGAACAAGACCCTTCAAGTGGCTTTCCGAGTCTATGGGGAGATGAGACAAAGTGTAGTGAGCAGACGATGCAGAGTGGTTTTGGACTGTGTGCCCATGCTGTTGTTGTTCTTTGTTTGTTTGTGGTTTTTTTAAAAGAAAGAAAGAAAAAAAAGAAGAAGAAAAAAGCTCAGTGTAGTCTGAAACCCTGGGAATACTTTATTGTGATTTCAACAGGGGGAACAATCTGCCTAACAGCTGGAGGGAGGCTGAGTTTTTCTTGCCTGCTGGAATATTAGTGGGTTTTTTTTGTTGTTGTTCTTTTTTTTAACACAATCTTAATGATTTCTGAAAGGAAGGGAGAGGGAGAGAAAGATAGAAATATCAATGATGACAGAATCATTGATCAGCTGCCTCTTGCACGGCCCCTACTGGGGATCAAGTCTGCCACCTGAACCCTGGCATGTGCCCTTGATCGTGGACCCTGAGGCTGATGCTCTATCCAGTGAGCCAAACCGGCTGGGCTATTAGTGTTTCTTTACACACTAGAGAAGTACATGGAGATGGCCCACGAAGACAGTGGGCAGGCTGGCTCAGAATCGAGGGGTCCAAGAGGGCGACAAGGGTGTTACAAATTAAAATGAAGCTTTGTGTGTGTATTTTATTTTTTTATTTTAATTTTTTATATATTTTATTGATTTGTACAGAGAGGAAGGGAGAGAGATAGAGAGTTAGAAACATCAATGAGAGAGAGTCATCGATCAGCTGCCTCTTGCACACCCCCTACTGGGGATATGCCCGCAACCAAGGTACATGCTCTTGTCCGGAATCGAACCCGGGACCCTTCAGTCTCCAAGCCGACGCTCTATCCATTGAGCCAAACTGGTCCCAGCTTGTGTGTGTATTTTAGCTGTCATGTTGGTTGTCCAGAATATTTTGAAAATCTCAGATTATTGATCTTTTGGCTTTGGTACCCAGTTTAGATTGCTTTTGCTAAAGTAGCTTTGATCCTCGAAGATATAGGCATGCATTTATGCTTTTCTGTGCTTGTCTTCTTTTCATGTGAAATCTTTGTTTTCTGGATAGGAGGAAACTTTGTTGGTCACCAAACAGGCAAATAGTTGCTTAATAATTTTATTTTTCTTTTACTCTTCAGCCAATGATATGTTTATTGATTTTGAGAGAGAGAGAGAGGGAGGGAGAGAGAGAGAGAGATAGAGAAAGAAAGAGAGAGAGAGAGAGAGGTGAGAAACACGATTGATTGCTGGAATTGAACCCTCAACCAGGTGCCCTGACCTGGAATCAAACCTGCAACCTTTTGGTGTCTTGAACAAAGCTCCAACCGACTGAGCTACCCAGCTGGGGCTTGATAATGGTTTGGAATGAGTGGGTTTGCTGTGAAAAGATACTTGGATGCATGGTACTGTAATTGTTAGACAGGACTTCAGGGAGTTAGAGTTTGAGCATTGATTCTTTTGGGAAACGTTTTGGCCCATGGGGCTTTGACAGTTGCCTTGTTGTTTATAGTACTTATAGGGTAGTCCCAACACTAAGATGAGCCCAAAGGGCTATTAAGTGACAGTTTTATCTTTAAAGTAATCTCAAGTTATGGCCCCAATACATTCCATTTACAACTTCATTTTATGCTCACTGTTGACACTCAAGCAATATTATTTTTGCATGCTGGTGTGTTCATCTGATAAGAAAGCTTCTCTTGAGTTTCCTAAACTAAGTGAAAGTGGCATAAAAGAAAGTGAATGAAAGCCTGGAATCCTTAGCGGATTCCTTAGCCTTTTGTCTCTTTGTAACCTTTTCTACCTTTATTTGAAAAAGGGTAAGAATCTCTTATATGTGTTTTATTCTTTCTGGATTTTTTAAAGTCTACTAAGATAGAGGTGAAATTTTGCATGCTGTTTTTAAATTTTTTTCAGTTTTGCTGCTACAGTGTTGTTTTTGTCCTGCAGTATATATTAAACAGCTGCTTTTTTACTTTTAAGGACCTGAGTGGAATCATATACAGATCACCACCCCTAAGGGATACAGAAAATAAACTCTTGGTAATATGCATTCAACAGATGTGCTCAGATTTTTAAAGAGTTATTTATAAAGACAAATCAGCCATTTGCCTGGCTGGTATAGGTCAGTGGTTAAGCATGGACCCATGAACTAGGAGGTCATAGTTTGATTCCAGAGAGCACATGCCTGTGTGATGGGCTCGATCCCCAGTAGGGGGTGTGCAGGAGGCATCTGATCCATGATTCTCTCTCATCATTGATATTTCTATCTCTCCCTCTCCCTTTCTCTCTGAAATCAATAAAAATGTATTTTTAAAAAGTAATAAATAAAATAAGTAAAGACAAATCAGCCACTTGAAATGATGGTGGACTTTTCATCAGAACTTGAAATTTTAGCTGAGATAAAATGTAAGCCTGGGAACAAAGGACTGATTCACGCCAGCTGGCTATCACCATCTCTCTGCAGGAGGAGCCGCCCTCTGGCCTGCCTTAAGCTGGACACCAAGTTTGGGCTCCCCCATGGCCCAGCTGTCAGCATTGGGCAGGTGTGCAATCTCAGCAGGAGAACCTGCTTCGGAGGCCTGGACAAGGTGGCCTGTGAGCTGCCAGCCAGCCAGCCTGGGAGCAAGAACTCAGCCGTGTGGCTTAGTTCTCGGGTATATAATCTGCACTGAGCTTGGCTTCTGCTGCTCCTCAGCTGTCATCTAAGAGGATGGCTCTTGTCTGGTTTTCCAGAACACATATCCTAACACCACCACCCCCTCCTCCACACCCCACCCTTCCACCCCCCGTACTGGAAATGGGCCTAGAAACAAAATAATAGCCTGTTCCTCTGAGTGGGCACCTGACATCTTACACAGAGAGGGCACCAGAGTAGCAACATCTCCTTGGTTCCAGGACAGCCTGGGATCTGTGCTAAGCATTAAGTCTCTGTGGGTCCTGTCACTACAACAAAGATATCTGGAAGCTCTTTCTGATTAACAGAATAGCGATCAATGGATTCTGGAACTTTTGCTTACAGTGAATGAGTAACAAAATTATTCCGTCGACGAAAATTTTTCCCCTTGCGATCCCCATGTCAGTAAACATTCCATTAAAATTCCAAATGTGTATTTTTGTTTTTGTTTTTACCTTTCCCATTGTGGCCTGAACATTGTTTCTATTCACAAAGATCAACAACTACCACCTGCATTAAGCCTTGATGAGAGTTAATGACGGTTAATTCTCTCATTGTGCCTGGGCTTAGCGATGAGTACAGAACTCCGTGTGAAACTGGCAGAGTTCCTAAGTCTGCTTGACTTTTGGGATTCAGAATTACCATTAGGAAGGTATATCTATTTGGAAGGTAGTTTTAGAGTTCTGCTGTTCTAAACATTCGTTTTTAAATTTTTTTAAAAAGGATCCCCTTTGAACAAAACATAATATGTCAAGAGACTAGGATAATCTGGCTGACAGCTGAATTGGTTCTTTCAGCGTTTTGTTATTATAAGTCTGCTTTAAAAAATCTGAAGGAAATATGATAACAAAGCACTTTTTAAGGCTAAATAAAATTCCGCCTTTTGGAGTCAACATGAAAAACATAGATGAAGTCTTGACGACTTGCAGATTGAGAGATTTTAAGAGGTGATAGATGCAAAACATGAAGCGCCAGCACTCTGTTTTACAGGTACTCATACAGGAGGAAGGAGGCAACGGGTGGACTTTATTTTCAACGGTTTTGGGTAAATTGTGCTACCGTGTAAGAAATACTGGACTGAGTGTCAAGACCCAGAATTTGACTTGCCTTTGCCACACTGTCCGGGGGATCTTTTGCCCCATCAAATCCTGTTTCCCTTTCTATAAAATGGGGAGGGGTGGGGTAATAGATCTACATCCTGAATTCTTGCAGGTTTTATATTCGTCCTGTCAGACATTTCCTTGGGAGATAGAGGCAGATGAGGAGCGTCTCAATAGGCCTTTTGGGGCAATAAGTATTATTTATTGTTTCCTTTTAAATAGTTTAGTAACTCTGTTGGGAACTGCTCAAACAGAGGTTCTTTGGGGACTCTGGGTGTTTTGCTTAATAGAAATGCAGGCTTGCTGAGCACCAGACAGGCAGTTTCTGTGCCGGGTGCTGAGCACCAGGTGAGCGCGACAAATCTCTGTTGGCTGAATAAATAAATGAACAGGTATTTCTGGAGCTTTTGCCCTGTGCCATGCGGGGAATACAATGGAGGAAAAGGCCCACGCCCTGCCCTTAAGGAGTTTCTAATCTATTTGTGAAGACAGACTGTAATTACTGCACGCACATATAAATGGTTTTATAAGACATGTTATAAGGCCATCTATATGATTAACCACCAAATGAAATGATATGGATAATAATTGCTTAACAGTTCAGACTGAGAGGGTATTGGGTGGGAGGCTGCCAGGGAAACTTCAGAAATGAATTTCAGTCTCCGTTCTTGGGAGAACTGAGACACTGCTGGTCGAAATAGCAAAATCATAAGGGAAGTCTGATTTTCAAGGAAGAACGAAGAATTTGTGTTGAGATCAGATACCCTCAGGAGGAGAACGGCTTCCAACGCCTCAGGCTCATACACGGAGTTTGGATGGGGCTGAACTTGTGGTTCCAGAAGTTTCTGTGTCTGCTGTGACTTAATGCTCCTGATGGGATCCGGGCCGCAAGTGAATTTTATGCCTCCAACTAGAAACAAACAACGCGCCGTGTTTGGTCACCTGAACTCATTAACATTCCAAGGGACATGTGTTAGTGAAGACTTCTTTATGTCTGTCTTGCGCTAAATAATTCATCCTGGCAAGCGTTTAGCTCGCAACAGAGCGGGAGCATGTTCTGGTGGGAGGGAGAATAAAAGAGCCTTTGATTCATTTGCTTCTGAGTTCCAGCAGGAGGGCCAACGGCCGGCTTGGGCTAGCCTCTTATTTTGGACTTTGGAAGCCATCTTAGCCCAGCTGTGGGAGTGCCAGCCAGCCAGCGCTGGAAGAGAGAGAATAACCCCATTGGATCACATTAAACCCCGGCTGGCTGTGGACGGAGGGGTTTCTCTCATTTCACATTCCTTGCATTAGCACGGTGGCTGATTTCCACGAAGTTAGAGCTCCATTTGAATTTGCCATTTGAACTTGAATTGCAGTCCCCACATTTCGGTGGCTCCTTTATCTCTGTCCACTGGAAGAAAAGGAAACTTATCAAGTCCCAGGTCCCCTTCTCCCCGCACCCCCCCTCTTCTGCTCCAAGCACAAATAGCGTTGGCATTCTTTTCTTCTTTCCACTACTCCTGGGGGGAAACTGGCTCTTTGTACTGATTTCTGCATCCATTAAATAAGTAGCCTCTCCAGTTGCCAACTTAGCGGCTGCAGAACCTTCATGCGTTGTAGGTGGCATTGAAGCCTGTGGAATTACTGGGAAAAGTCACTCTAGGATCTGGAAGTTTTTGGCCATTCCAGGCTTGTATGTATATAACACGAGAATGCCTTACCTGGGGGGGGGGGGGGGGGGGAGACTCTTTTATATTTTACGCAATTGTTTTACTCATAGGAGCAGGATTCTCCCTGCCGGAGAGGAAAATTCTCATTGCTGAGTGTGTGTGAAGTCTGTGTGTGAAGTCGGACATAGCTGTGTAGAAAAAACAGTTGAGCCTGTGCGCTGAAATGCACGTGAGGTCGTTATCTCTGTCACATTAGCTCTCGAAGCATTCTGATTGCAACTTGTAGCTGCCAAGCCCCGTCCTGCAGTGTTATCTGGAGCAAAAATTTTCCATGTGGTTGTTTTTAGCAGAGCTACTATATGCAAACTGCACATGAAGCTGTAAAGTAGCAAAGAAAAGAGCTTCTAGAAGAGGAAATGTGAGTTATCTTAATTTTTTTCTACCATTTACTTGTTCTTTCCTGAGTGCACGTTTGAGACATTTTTCTCATATTTCTAAGCTGAGTTTTATTTTTACATATTGGAAAGAATGCCAAACTTATCATGAGTTTTTCGTTCGGCAGCGTTTTTGGTTTTGTTTTGTTCTGTTTTTCTCCCAGCTTTTTACTTTGAATTCATACTTAGCCTAGGTAATTCCCTGTGTGTTAAAAACAAAACAAAACAATGTCCCAAAGGGGGGGAAAAAACACATGGCTACATTGTTCCATGAATTAAAAACAATATACTGAGAGTCCAAACATTTCTTTTAAATGTAAAAAATTTTAGGTCATTATTTTTATAGGAAGAAAAATACTAAACTTTGCTTTAACTGTCCTGTTCATTGTTTTTCTTTTCCTTTTTTTAATTTATTTTACTTTGTTTTGACTCGTGTAGTTTAAATGTTTTTGAAAACAGAATTTATATGTTCTTCTTTAAGAACATCACATTTAAAAAGGAAAACACCAGAGTTCCATTTTACATTTGAAAAGTGACAGGAAGACATCTAGTCTAATGAGGGCAGGACACGTCTGTTGAAAAACATCGGTCAGCTGCCTCCTGCTCAGGTATGTGCCCGCAACCAAGGTACATGCCCTTGACCGGAATAGAACCTGGGACCGTTGAGTCTGCAGGCCGATGCTCTATCCACTGAGCCAAACGGGTTAGGGCAACATCAAAGCTTTTTAACTCTCAGGTTGCTTGGCTGCATTGCATACTTGTCATTATTGTTTAGCTAGCACACACGAAATAGGCAGGTGAATGTAATGTTAGTTAAGAGGTTCACTTTCGTGAAATGAAAATGTAGGACAGCAGCATCAGGAGGAGGCTGAGAATTCAATCTCAGTCTGTTGTCATCTTTATTATTTCACGAACCAGCTAGCCAATTGCTATAAAATTCTGATTGCTACCTTTTTAAAGTGGGTGAAAGGTAAAAGCATTCTTTGTCCCCTGGGTCCCTCCCTTCTGGCTCTTTTCCTCTTTGTTTCCATGTCTTCCCATGTGACATAAGCCTGACACACACATTCTTTCACCTTTTCTCTAAATGGGGGAGGCATCTCTAGCCCACTAACATGGTCATCTAGACTAGGAATAATACTGTTCCACAGGCATGTAGATTGTTTTTCTCTCCTGAAGTTCAGTTTTAAGTTACTGCTGTATTGGGAAATGTGGTTAGGCCACTTTCTGACGAGCAGAACTCCTCCCTGAGATGACTACCTGATTAAAGAATTAACTACCTGGTTTGCTTTCTCCCAGCTCCAGCCCATCACACATTCCCATCAGATCCTTGGCCAGAGTCTCCCGGTAGCCAAGGTGAAAGTGCTTCCGGTTGGAGGGCTGACCCACTTGATTGGCTGGAGGGAAGTGCTTTAATCGTTGACCCTGGGAAGAGACTTTGAGAGGAGAAACACGTGGGAAAAGGATACCTCCTGTGTTTTGAATTCCAGTGCTGTTAGCTGAGTTTGATGAGGAGTGATCCCCTCATTTTGCTGAGGGAAGTAGTATCTGAACCCCCTTTCCCTGTGGCAAAGTTATAATTGACCCTGAAGTTGTGGAAGAGTATTGGATTTTACACGTTCTCCCTGACAATTTCGGGTGTAAATGCTTGAAGTAAAGGTAAAAGGAAACACTGAACTATTAAGAATGCAAAATGTTTGGGAAGCTAATTTGCTCCTAGTGATGCTGCTTCATACAGTCCAAGCTTTCTGAGTATCCTTCACTGGGTATAGAGGTCATTTATTTCCAAAGAAAGTGGCACAAAATTAAATTGGTGCTGTTGAATAGTATCTCCCCCCCCCTCCCCCGCAACCTCTTCATTTAAACAAGTCGTCAAAACAGGAAAAGCAATATTTAAAAAAATATTTTTGTAGATGATTTTTATAATGACCCACAGTATACAAAGCAGAAAGTGTACCAGTATACACATGCTTTGTTTACAGAGGAAATTGGGGCTTCATTTATCAGTCCTTGGTGTTTGTAATAGGGTTTTAATTTCCAGAGGACAAAGATGGCATTTGTCTAAAATGTACCGCAGGGTTCCTTGCACAATCTCTTGAACCAAATAATTATAGAAGTTTAAACCTAAAAGCATAAATCATGTTGTCCAATGATTCTCAATCTTTTGTAACCCATTTCTCTCTAAGTACTGTTTGAAAGTCCTTTGACATTTTTTTAATAATTTATTTTTATTATTATTTTTTAATCTTCATCTGAGGATGTTTTTTCATTGATATTTAGAAAGAGTAGAAGTGAGGGAGTCGACAGAGAGAAATATCAGTGTGAGAGAAACTCATAGATTAGTTGCCTCCTACACGTGCCCCAACCAGGTCCCTGCCGGGAAGGAGCCTGTCACCAAGGTACAAACCCTTGAACAGAATTGAACTGTTCCACAGGCCCACCCTCTACCCACTGAGCCAAACCAACTAGGGTTGAATGTTCTTTTTTTTAAAATTTAATTTCTTTATTGATTAAGATATCACATATTTTTCCTCAACCCCCGATCCAATCCCCCACCCCACCCCACTCATGCTCCCACCCCCCTATTGCCCTTGACCACTGTTTAAGTTCATATGTATTCATGTAAGTCCTTTGGTTGATCTCTCCCTTTTATCCCTTTGAGGTCCAACAGTCTGACCCATGGCTCCTTATCTCTGGGTCTGTTCTTGTTCATCAGTCTATGTTGTTCACCATTTCCCCTAGATGAGTGCGATCATGTCCTACTGGAGACATACTTACAAGAATTGAAAGTGAGACAAGCCATAATGGTTATTCTTGAAAGGCATATGAATCAGTCTGTGGTGAGTTTCTTTCTGGGCCAACAGTTCTTTTGAGCCCAATTTCAATGTCAAACAGTTCCTTATGTGTACATGTCAGCAATGATATTTCAGTTCTGGGTGGTGGGCAAATGGTGGTAATGCAGGTCCGACCCTCTCTGGTGCCGAATGTTCTTTGACTTTTAATCCAGTTTTTTTTTTTTTTTTTTACTTTCTATGATTTGTATTGCCAAACAATAACTATATTGAATATCTTTCCCAGTTATACATATCTCCTCCTGCCCTGGTGGAGTCCAGCCTCCTTGTTTCACAGGGAGTAAAACTTGGCTTCTGGGAGACGAATTGATTTGTCGGAGGTCAGACAAAGTAACCCAGTGCTCTGGCAGGGCCACACATCTTCCTACTCAGGTCAGATCCTTCGGTCACTGAGGGGAGGTCTGTGGAGAAGAGTTCGGAGGGAGAGGACCGAGAGGGCACTGTCTCCACGCTTCAGGAGTTTATGGACATAGGATGCATTCAGTGCTGCCTGCAGGAATCGAGCAGAAATCGGCCGTCCGACATCCCCCGAAGGATTCTGGATTTCGAGAGGGCACAGGCCAGGTTGAGAGACCCCACCAATGCATGAATCTGTGCACTGGGCCTCTAGTTTTATATACGTACCTCTTCTTCTTTATCTATCTCTTTTAACCTAAACTTTGATTTTAAAATCCATTTTAGAGAAAGAAAGAGAGAGAGAGACAGGCAAAACAGACTCTTGTTTAGGAAGTTGTTCAAGACGTGAAACCACATCTTAATCCCTTCCCTATTTTCACCCATCCCCCCCAGCTCCTCCTCCCATCCTGGGAAGTAGGAATGGTTGCTTAATCCCAGCAGAGGACTAAAGTAGAGGGTTTGATATTTAACTATCCACTGAACTTTGCTTCTAGAAAGCTATAGAATTTCTCGACATATTTTTTCATTACGGGTACTTTACGGTTTTTTTCAGTTACCTTGCAGAAAGATCTTGACACCCTTCAGAAGGCTTTAGCAGAGGGAGGTGAATTCAGGGACTCTTTGAGGGCTTAATGAAGATGGTAGGAGAGATTTCACCGGGACCTTAAAAGACAGATTCAGTTTTCAAAGATGGGGCTGGAGGGAGACTCTTGTTCCTCCCTTTCCCAGCCAGGCTCTTGGGTGAGTTTTGTGCACTTGGCTGTCCCTTCTTCCTCACCTGCCACTCATCTCATAACAGAAGATAGCCTGAGTCCTTTCCACCACTCTTTTTAAAAAATCTATATATTTTATTGATTTTTTTACAGTGAGGAAGAGAGAGGGATAGAAAGTTAGAAACATCGATGAGAGAGAATCATCGATCAGATGCCTCTTGCACACCTCTACTGGGGATGTGCCCACAACCAAGGTACATGCCCTTGACAGGAATCGAACCCAGGACTTTTCAATCCGCAGGCCAATGCTTTATCCACTGAACCAAGTCGGTTTAGGCCTTTTCCACCACTCTTGTTGCCAAATCGAACAGAGCTAGATTTGAACTTTTCGGTTCTTATTTTTTATGAAACTCCTGATGAAAATGACCAACCCCTCTTCTCAAAATGTGTTCTTTCCTGCGCCTCCCTGATGCCAGGCTCTGGTATCCTTGGAGTTCCTGTGGGTTCTAGTGTTCTCCCTGGATGGTCTCTTCTCCCCTCTCACATTGTGAGTGGGTCTTCCTCTGCTGTGAGTTCACGGACTCTGAAAACTTGATAAACACTCTGGGCACTCAGTTTCTGCAGAATCTTTACAAACCTGGATGCAAATGTTGTTATAACCTTGCACATTTTCTAACCTTTAAAGCCCATCTCTAGATTGGAAATGCCTCTGATTTTATATATAGGCTGATGATTCGAAGATTCTATCTCTTCCCTTTTCTCACTCCATGTCTGCAGATCTGCTGAGATCCATGTAACTGCTTAGAGAGCCCACAGCAACTCAGTCAGCATGTCCACAGCAGATCTTCCCAGCCTGTCCCTGACCTGCTCGATCCTCTTACTGCTCCCTCTGTCAGTCGCACCACCATCTCTTGTCTTGTGGCTTCAGCCAGAAGGTTTTCTTGGTTGTCCCTAACTCGTTCTCCACACTCAGTGACCAGGTTCCATCAGTTTACCTCCCAAATATCTCTATACTTACTGGCCCTCCTGTTGCCTTTCTTCTGGATTGCTGCAATAGCCAGTTGGTCTTCCCACTTCCATTCTTGCCCCTCCCCCCAACCTGCCCTTATCAAGGCATCCAGATTGGCCTTTCTGAACACAAATCTGATAATACCATTCCTCAGTTCTGCCCTCAAGAAATCCCAATGACCCTCCCCTGAACTCCCGCCACCGCCTTCAGTCTCACACATACACACAGTGGGCGGGAGCATCTGTTTTGTCCTTCTCTGATTCTGAGCACAGCCCGTCACACCTGATTTATTATACTTGCTTATTTCCCCAGGAGATGGCGGGGCCACATTGTGATATTTTCCAACCTCTGGTACTTTTGCCTTCACGCCCTCCCTCACCCCTAAAACGATAGAATAAACATTATATTTTGCAACTGCACCAGTATGAGGATGAATATGTTCTAAGCTGGTTTTAGTATTACATCTTTATTATTATTATTATTATACAAATCAGGTTGAAAATGTATTTAATTCATCTAACCTACTGAGCACCATAGCTTGGCCTAGCCTACCTGAAACGTGCTCAGAACACAGTCTCCAGAGTCACTGGCAGCACAGTCCCCTGTAGAGCGAGGGGTGTTCACCCTGCTGATCGCCTGGGTGAGGGGTTTGTCACGCTCGCTGTCGCTGTCCAGCATCCCGAGAGTGTACTTTACCGATTATTGCTAGTCTGGGGAAAGATCAAAATTTGAAGTACGAAAAAGGAGACATATGTAAAACTTTAGACAATAGAAAACAGAAGGAAAGGAAAAATATTTCTTCTTAGTTTTGGCTTGCTGGCATAGCAAACACGTTTACTGATAAAAGAAGTTTTTCAATCAAGTGCCAAAGGTAATCAACAGGAAAAAAAATTGAAGTGCTGTTTTTACTGAAGGTGGGTAGCTTTTGCACCATCATAAAGTTGAGATATTCAGAGTTAAACCATCATAAATTTTGGACTCCCTGTACTCATTATGAATTCTGATTTTAAAATAAATTAATATTAAATCATTTTTTTTGTGGGCTCCTATAAGCCTCGTTGGCCCTAGCACTGTGCCTCCTGTTAAATGGACATAAATACTTTGGAGAGTCAACTGACTGACTGTGACTAGGAAGGGCGAGGAGCCCACTCGGTTATTTTGTAATGTGGCACTTCTGTAATGGCTTGGATAGCTTACTAAGACAGTAAGTAGTGAGATTTTGCATTTTAGTCCCTGGAAATGGAAAATAGGGTGATAAAAGATATATATATATATATATATATATATATATATATATATATATTTAAGAGCAAAAATCATGATGTGAAAAATATGTTCTATGAGCTGTTCATGATATTTCTGTGTTTTTTGTGTTGTTTTTTTTAAAATCTTTATTGTTGAAAGTATTACATAGGTCCTCCTTTTCTCCCCCATTAACCTCTTCCAGCCCTTTCCGGTCCTTCCCCCCTGTCCTGTCTCCCCCTAACCCCCCTCCACTCCACACACACACACACACACACACACACCAGGCCCTCATCACCCCATTGTCTGTGTCCACGATCTATGTTTTTTAATGGGAGTGGGGAGGTGATTTTGCCCCTACTGGGGATGTTTGGCAATGTCCGGAGGCGTTTTTAGTTGTCACAAATAGGGGTACTACTGTCATTTAGTGGGTAAAGGTCAGGGGGGCTACTAAACCTGCCCCCGTGTGGTGTGCAGGACTGCCCCCACAACAGACAACTACCGTGTTTCCCCGAAAATAAGACATCCTCCGAAAATAAGACCTAGTGCATGGAAAGATAAGACATCCCCTGAAAATAAGACCTAGCGCAACTTGGGGAGAAAAAATTAATATAAGACACTGTCTTATTTTCAGGGGAACAGGGTACCAGGGCAGAGTGCCGATGGTGCTGAAGTTGCGGAACATTTCTGTAGGGGGATCCTTCCTAACGCGTGGTTCCTGTATCTGTGCTATGTATTTAGTTTATTTTCCTGGGTTGCCTTTTGAAAGCAGGATTGTGCTGTAACACTGGAACCGAACGTTTACTTTTTCTGACCTCAATAAGGTTGCGAAAAGCAGCCATCGAGGTGACGGGGCGTTTGAGCACCGGAGGTCAGCGCTGCTTGACCCTTTCACACGGGCTTAGACGATCGGCATAATCTCTCTCGAACCGTCTGTTGTCATCGAAGTCATCACCCAGATACTCATTTTGCCCTTGCTAATTCTTGCTGGAGTACAACCAATTGTTGTCTGGGTGGGGAGGGGGGGACGGTGCTGAGTCATTTCTTCATGTTGTTTTATTACCTCTTGGCTTGAATATCACCATTCATTGTTCACAAGCCGTCCAGCTTGTTTACTTTTTATAAATTACATGTATTCACTCCTCTTGCCGGGCTGGCTACTGTATTATAATTGGCAGTAGCCACAGAGCAGGGCTGACAGGTCTGCGTTTATGCTGATGTCTCACTTTCAGTTCCTGGTGTACTCCCTATGCCTTCTTGCTTCTTCTGTCTGTGTGGTTTTTTTTTTTGGTTTTTTTTTAAGGAGACATGTGTAATACTTTATTGATTTTTTACAGAGAGGAAGAGAGAGGGATAGAGAGTTAGAAACATCAATGAGAGAGACATAGATCAGATGCCTCTTGCACACCCCCTACTGGGGATGTGCCCGCAACCAAGATACATGCCCCTGACCGGAATGGAACCTGGGACCTTTCAGTCCGCAGGCCGATGCTCTATCCACTGAGCCAAACCGGTTTCGGCTTCTGTCTGTGTTTTACAAGGAAAGTGAAGAGAGAACCACCACCATACTCTCTGTTTTCAGATGCTCTGATGGCACTTAATTTATAGCTTGGCAAAGTCCCTATGTCCTTTGGTTTGGGGAGAGTCAAGGGTTTGGGTCAGTAGTCCTCAAAACTTCAGTGTGTATGACAATCACCCGGGTAACATCTAAAATGAAAATTCTGCTCTCCCACTACCCAGTCCTTTTCATTCCTTTCTCTTTTTAAAAATTAAAGTATACTTGACATGTAATAGTAAATGAGTTTCTGGTGTGCACATCGTTATTCAACATATATAACCCTTTGAAGTGATCACTGCAATACATCTAGTAACCAGCTGTCACTGTACAAAGTTATACCAATACTACTGACTATCGTCCCTACTCTGTACGTAAAACAAAGATTCATGAGCCCTACCCACCCTCTGATATTTTTAGTAAATCTCAGTAGAAGCCCAGAAATTACATTTTCTAATCCACTCCCCTGCTGATTCTGATGTAAGTGGTCCTTAAATTATACTTGGAGAAATCCTGAGTTGAGAGTGGAGGGAAAAAGAGAGAAGGAAGAAAATCCAATGGAAGCAAATAATTACAAAGAGTGGAAAAGGGAGATAAAAACCAAAATTCAGAAAGTAATTGAGCCTCTCTTCTGTGAGATAAGGGAAATATGCTATAACGATTAAAAAGGTATGTGCTTAATGTTTTCTAGCAGTGATTTAGATCAAACTGTCTCCTAAGGACATATTTAGAGGATGACAAAAGTGAAAGGGAATTTTTAGAAAGTTTAGACTATGAGAAAGTACCTAACTATAGGTAAGAAGCTCAAAGGCTTTATTAAATAAGAAAGGTATTATGTAGGTATTGATTTTAAAAAGAGTGTATGTTCCTGCATTGAGTTTATGATTAACTTAAAAATGAAGAGGAGAAATGAAAGTGAGTTGATTAGCTCTTTACCAGGTTTCTGCTTATTGGATCTGAAAACATATTGTTGAAATACAGTACAGATTTCTTGGAATGGTTATGCTTTCAAACATCCTTTCCTCATTGTCTTTTTTTTTTTTTAATTTTTTAAAATATATTTTATTGATTTTTTACAGAGAGGAAGAGAGAGAAAGAGGGACGGAGAGCTAGAAACATTGATGAGAGAGAAACATCGACCAGCTGCCTCCTGCACACCCTCTACTGGGGATGTGCCTGCAACCAAGGTACATGCCCTTGACCGGAATCGAACCTGGGACCTTTCAGTCCGCAGGCCGATGCTCTATCCACTGAGCCAAACTGATTTTGGCTCCTCATTGTCTTTATATTACATGTTTGGTTGGCCCAAATTTTTGGTTAGTTGAGATGTTTTTGATTTGTAAGAGTACCAAAGTAGTTGTACTTGACTAAAGAAGTTCTCTTGCTCCCCTCTCACTCCCTCCCTTTCTCTGTCTTACTTATTTCACTTAGCATAACTTCTTCTAGGTCAATCCATATTGTCGTAGATGGCAAGATTGTGTTGTCTTTTATGGCTCAGTAATATCCCATCTATATATATAAAAGCCGAAGTGACCTTCTGACTGTTCAATCATTTGACTGGTAGCTATGAGGTGCACTGACCACCAGGGAGCAGACACTCAACGCACAGGCATGGAAACATGGAACATACTGATGAATTTCAGAGGGAAGGGGGGGGAGGAGGGAGGGCAGGAAGAGATTAATCAAAGATCTTATATGCATCCTAGAGGCCCAGTGCACAGATTCGTGCACAGGTGGGGTCCCTCGGCCTGGCCTGCAGGAATCGAGCAGAAATCGGCCATCCGACATCCCCCGAAGGATTCTGGATTTCGAGAGGGCACATGCCAGGTTGAGAGACCGCACCAATGCATGAATCTGTGCACTGGGCCTCTAGTTTTATATACGTACCTCTTCTTCTTTATCTATCTCTTTTAACCTAAACTTTGATTTTAAAATCCATTTTAGAGAAAGAAAGAGAGAGAGAGAGACAGGCAAAACAGACTCTAGTTTAGGAAGTTGTTCAAGACATGAAACCACATCTTAATCCCTTCCCTATTTTCACCCATCCCCCCAGGTCCTCCTCCCATCCTGGGAAGTAGGAATGGTTGCTTAATCCCAGCAGAGGACTAAAGTAGAGGGTTTGATATTTAACTATCCACTGAACTTTGTTTCTAGAAAGCTATAGAATTTTTCGACATATTTTTTCATTACGGGTACTTTACGGTTTTTTTCAGTTACCTTGCAGAAAGATCTTGACACACTCCTCCCCTAAAGTAGGAGGAATTTAGGGAGTTACTTATAAAAATGACTATCATTAGCTTTCATTAAGTCATTCACTAACTGCTGTGTCTCTTCATCAAAGTGTTTGTTTTTACATTTACTCTATCCTTGCCATCTCTGTGTCAAAGTGTTCCTTTTCCATGCTAGGAACCTAGGTTATACTGCAGACCATTTCATCACTAGTTTGCTAATCTTTCCTCCCTCCCTTCCTTTTTGCAGTCCTCCACGCTTTCTCTCTTCTCCATTTCTTTTACTTGAGCCTCTTAGATACTATGCTATGCCTATCTGCCCACAAGCTCTTATAGGATCTTCCTGTCTCGTTTGTAAGCGGTGAGTATCATTATTGATATTATTTTTTGATAACTGTTTATTTATCAATTACAGTTGATATACAATATTATATTAGTTTTAGGTATACAATATAGTGATTAGTATTTATATAAGTTACGAAGTGATCACCCCAATAAGTCTAGTACCCATCTGACACCATACATAGTTATTACAATACTAGAGGCCCAGTGCACAAATTGTGTGTGTGTGTGGGGGGGGAGCAGGGGTCGGGGTCCCCTTAGTCCAACCGGCACCCTCTCTAATCCTGGACCCCTAGGGGGATGTCTGACTGCCTGTTTAGGTTTAGGCCCGTCCCAGGCAGTCAGACATCCCTCTCACAATCAGGGACTGCTGGCTCCTAACTGCTCACCTGCCTGCCTGCCTAATTGCCTCTAACTGCCCCCCCTCCCCCACTGGCCTGGTTGTCCCTAACTGTCCTTCCCTGCCAGCCTGGTCACCTCTAACTGACCCTCTCTGCCAGCCTGTTGCTCCTCACTACTCCCCTCCCAGCCTGGTCACCCCCAACTGCTCCCTTGCCAGCCTGGTCACCCCCAACTGCCCTTCCCCCACAGGCCTGGTCACCCCCAACTGCCCCCCTGCCAGTCTGGTTACCTCCAACTGCCTCTCCCCCCACCAGCCTGGTCACCCCCAACTGTCTTCCTCCCTATCCCCCCCCGTCGGCCTGGTTGCCACATATAGCCTGCTGCTCAATCATTTGGTTGTCCCTCACTAACCTCTCTGCCTGCCTTGTTGCCGGATGCAGCCTGGTGTTCTGTCATCCATCTCGTTGTTTCGATCATGACAGCCCCTGGCTTTTTATATATTAGGATTATTGACTATACCCCATATGCTGTACTTGACAGCCCTATGACTGTTTTTATAACTGACAGTTTGCACATATTAATCCCTTCCCTATTTTCACCCATCCCCCCAGCTCCTCTCATCTGGGAAACATTAAAGTGTTCTCTGTATCTATGAGTTTGTTTCTGTTTTGTTTGTTCCTTTATTTTGTTTCTTGGTTTCCACATATAAGTGAAATCATATGGTATTTGTCTTTCTCTGTCTCACTTATTTCACTTAGATTACTTTCTCTAAGTCAATCCATGTTGAAGCAAATAGCAAGATTTTATTCTCTTTTATAGGTCAGTAATTTTCCATTTTATACTAGTGTATGTACACTTCTTCTTTATCCAGTCCCTATCAATGGACCTTTAGGTTGCTGCCACTTCTTGCTACATTGAATATAAGGATGTACATGTCTTTCGAATTGGGTTTCTTTGAATACATACCTAGAAGTGGAATAGCTAATTCCTCTTGGTCTCTTGTTATAGCCTTTGTTTTAAAGTTGATTTCATCTGATAGAAGTATTGTTACACCAGCCTTTTGTTTTGTTTGCTTTTCATTTACATGAAATATCTTTTTCCATCCTTTCAGGCTGTGTGTCTTTCGATCAAAGTGGGTCTCTTGTAGACAGATATGTAAGGGTCTTGTTTTCTTATTAATTTAGCTACCCTAAATCTTTTGATTACAGCATTTAATTCATTTATATTTAAAGTAGTTATTGATAGGTATGTAGTTAATTGCCATTTTATTATTCATATTTTAAAATCTTTTCCCCTCCTTCTTAAATAAGTCCCTTTAACATTTCTTTTTCATTATTTATTTTTATTTTTTAAATTTTATTTTTATTGATTTCAGAGAGGAAGAGAGGGAAGGAAGAAGAGAGAGTCAAACATGAATGATGAGAGAGAATCATTGATGGGCTGCCTCTTTCACACCTTACACTGGGGATCAAGCCTGCAATCCAGACATGTGCCCTGACCAGGAATCAAATTGTGACCTCCTGGTTCACAGGTCAATGCTCAACCACTGAGCCACGCAAGCTGGGCAACATTTCTTGTAATACTGGTTTGATAGTGGTGAACTCCTTTAGCTTTTTCTTTTCCGGGAAGCTCTTTATCTGTTTTTCCCTACCCTGCCATCTTGACCGGAAGTCCCTCATTATTGTTATTATGTAAAGTCTCTACCACACCCTTTCATTACACTGACAGTCCTAGCGCATTTGGTGAGTAGATCACTTCGCTCCTGCAGTGAATAATAGAAGGGCTGTTGCTGATGGTGGTGGAGACCCAGAACCAGCTGCAACCATTTACTCTGGCAACCAGGAGTGGCTAGATTCCAGTGACTTCTATCCTGAACAAAGAATGAAGGCTGGACTCGCGATTAACTCTCTTCATTTCCGGTAACCTTATTTTCTTGCTTGCATATGTTTTCTAAATGATACACTTGGTAAACCTCTTTTCTTCCTAATATTTTTAGTTATTTTTTTTCAGATTTTCTTCTACAATTTATTCTAACCCATATGTTGTTTAACATGGTGGTAGATGTTTCCAATGAATATTTATATTGGCTAACAACAAGTATAAATGCTTTGACGGAGAACCGTATGTTAAGCAGTGATCCAAATGCAGCATAAAAAATATAGCTTACAAATTTTCAGTGGGAATATTTTAACATATTCTGGTTTGGGTTTAACATACAGAAAAAAGTTATAAAATAAGTAAGCAGATTTATTGATCTTTGCATAAGTTAATAAAGGGAAATGTTTATTTAATAATTATATAAGGTTTATCATTAAAGTTAATACACATATTTAGCTTTATAATAATTGTATTTTTACTTATATTTGAATAGAAAATAGACTCAAGCTCACTTAAAATGCATAGATTTTGGTTCTTTGATTAATCCTATGTTTCAAGGTATCATTTTTAATGTTCAGAACATATAAATGTTTAATATCTCCCAACTACTTATTTCAGTGATTCTTAAACAACTAAAAGATAGTCTTTTATGATAGGTTGTCTGCATACTAAATCTTTTAGCAAATGTGGCTTTTATTCCCAAGTTGGAGAAATAGTTGTATGTTGAGAAACCCATGTTTTTTACTAAGGGAAAATGTAGCATGGCTATTGTACTACTTTCATCTTTCCAATAAGGTTCTAACCTTGAAAGCATCCATGTCTGTTTTCAAATACAATAGAATCTGTTGTGTTTCTAAACCATGTATTTACAAAGCAGAATAAATTTTCATAATTTCTAGATTTTTATTGAAATCGGTAAAGAGAAGAAGATGACTTGAGGAAAACAAAGGCCAGTTTTTCTTAAATGAATGAAAAGAGGAAAACTTTCTTTACTTGTTCCTATTCTTTTTTTACTTAGTTTTTTTACTGTTCCTATTCTTAATAGCGAAATGAGGCCCTAGGGACTTGAGGCCTTGGAAATACCCTGAGTCCAGGACCAGCTGTTTTCAGCAGGCAGATGTAGATGTGAACACAAGCTGCCTTCCGCCTAGTCCTATGCCAGTGTTCTGCAAACTGCGGCTCTTGAGCCACATGTGGCTCTTTGGCCCCTTGAGTATGGCTCTTCCACAAAATACCACGGCCTGCACGAGTCTAGTTTGAAGAAGTGGCGTTAGAATAAGTTTAAATTTAAAAAATTTGGCTCTCAAAAGAAATTTCAATCGTTGTGCCATTGATATTTGGCTCTCTTGACTAATGAACACTGCCTTATGCCATTCCCAATCTGCCACACCCACCTCCTTCTGTGGTGCGTAGGTGTAATTTCTAAAATTTAAACACCTGACATTGTAAGAACATTTTTAACTGCCCCTCAGAGCAATGCCAATATGGTAACTTCACGCCAATCTCTCTTTTTTTAATTTTTTTTTTAATTGTGGATAGAAACACATAACAGGACATTTACCAACACTTTAATTGGGAAGGTATGCACCTCACCTGTTTTTGCCTCTGCTCAGTAGTAGAAAGTTAATTATGTGGGATTTGCTCACCTGATCCACACAGATCTTGCTTTAGTGCACCTTTGGAAATCCCACACCCCTTTCTGGCCCTGAGGAAAAATTCTTTCCTGATCTTAGGTTCAGTGCTCGGTTTAATCTCGAGCATATGAGAATGAGTCACCTTGGGTAAGCGTGCAGTCCCATTTATACCTTCCAACCTCCCTCTAACTCTTAAACTTAAGGTGCTGGATCCCGATTTCCTCTGTAAGGTCTGGTGATCTGGGGGCTAATTTAGGAACTGGAAGATAGTAACTGGGAGATGTTGAGGTTTTTTTGGGACCAGCACTTTGTGTTCCACTTTGAAAGTGAAGCTGCAGAGCCTGAGTTTTAAAATTCAGACTATGTGTGGAATGTCTGTGTGGATGAAGAAACGAGTAAATGCTTTTGGGAGTGGGGGGGGGGGGGGGGATGGCAGGCAGGGAGAGGAAGGAAAATTTGTAAATAGTCTGATTTTTGTGGGAGATTTTTTTAACAATATGTACCAAACATGAGTAACGAGTTGCTTTGTAATTTCTTTGTGGTTCACAAAAGAAATACTTGACATTGTGCTAAAGAGATAATTGTTGAATAGTTGTGTTAAGTGATTAGATATCTGAGTTCTGCTTTTGATTCCAGCTCTCCTTATCTACACATCGTATAACTACTACTTCTACGTCTTCATTTGTAGGCTGAAAAGTATTTCACTGGAGAATTATTTTAGAAAGAATACTTGTAAAGGGGCTTGGAATTTTAAAGTACTTTGAATATAGTCGAATCACCAACACTTATGTTTTTACACCAATAGAGTAACATGGGAGTGGGAGTGACTTGACCATCACAACATTCACTTCCAAAGACAGCATACATTTGCGCAAAGCCGTTCTCCGTAAATGCTTATTTAACATTGGCAGGGTTCGAGCCAACAGCCAGTAATCTCACCTAGCAAGTGCTTGGCACACCAGTTTTAACCTGCACAGGTTCAGTTCACACAAAGAAAGGGAGGGTGGGGCTACGCGATGGGAGCACCCTGTTAGCCTTATTAACATATTTTGAATAATAGCATTTGAATATTTGCCAACTAAGCTAGGCTATGAGGAGTGAGCAGTGGGAATTTCTGAGAGGAGTGTAGAGATTTGAGCCTATAAAATGCTTTTTCTTCTTGGAGGGAAAACATGTTAAAAAGATCCTATTTAGGGTATTTTCCTTACTCTCCCAACATTTTTAAAAGTTCTGCAGAAATCTTGGATCTTCCTTTTTCACCACCTTTGTGTGTATGTTTTTTAGGATATGTACCAGAAGACTTGTCTCCAAAATAGCTTTTGGTAATCTCTCCTGGATGAGTGTGAGTTGCTACTCAGCCTTTTTGTTTTGTTTTGTTTTGTTTTTTGTCTTTGCAGAATTAGTCCTGAAGCTCTTTCTGGGAGCCTAACTCGGGAACCTTTTCTGCAAGCCTATCTGGTGAACACAAGTGGTTGGAACAGGACAGACAGGCTAAACTAGGGTGCCTGTAGAGTCAACTCTTACCTAGTAGATGCTCAGATCATAAAGATGCCAGCCTGGCTCAACTCTATAGAAATGTTCTTGACAAGGTTCTAGTTTACAGCCTGTCTCTGCATCTGTCAGAAATATTGTTTTGACTTTGCATTGACACCTGTCTGGATGAAAACCACAACTTTAGACTCTAAAGCTAGTAAAAGGAGTAACTAATAGAAACCAGGGCTTCTCCGTTATTCTGGTGTTAATCATGTTTTAAGAGTGAGAAGATGAAGCAGTGCATATGCTTGGTTCTCTAGTTCTTATTTGAAGGCAGGTCAGGGGAATATCAGAGTCACTAGGGAGCTTTTTTTTTTTTTTTTTAATATATTTTATTGATTTTGTACAGAGAGTAAGGGAGAGAGATAGAGAGTCAGAAACATCGATGAGAGAGAGTCATCGATCAGCTGCCTCTTGCACACCCCCTACTGGGGATGTGCCCGCAACCAAGGTACATGCCCTTGACCAGAATCGAACCCGGGACCTTTCAGTCCCCAAGCCGACGCTCTATCCATTGAGCCAAACCGGTTTCCGCAACCAGGGAGCTTTTAAAAAACCATTCACCTTGATCCCCCCTTCCCCACTTACCTATGGTGGTAAGGGGGGTGGTATGGAAGAAAATGTACTGAGGTGGCATTTGAATCCAGCACCTGTGGAAGCCTTGGGAGCTTGCCACCCTGAAGTAGTTTCCATAGTTTAGGCTGGTTAGCAAACCTGACTCATGCTTAGTTTTTGGAATGGAAAGATACAGCTTGATACCAATTCTTACTCTTCCTATTAAAGATTTTGAAATGATGTTAAATATGTATTTAATAAGATTGCCAAAAGAGGGTTTTTTCCCCCCCTGATTGGAGTTTTTGTTTTTGTTTTTTTTGTGTGTGTTTTTAAAGGTAGTTCTTAAGACTGACATTTTTAAAAAATCAGAAAAATGCGAGTATCAAAACCAGGAAAGCACAAATTTGATCATAGCTGTTAAAAACTTATTTTTAAATGCGAACCTAGGAAAGAGCTCTGGTACATTAAACCAAGCCCTAAATTTTTTAGTAGGTATTGTAATGAGCATATACTTATATTTTATATGCCAATCACATGTGTATGTAAGTACATATGCTTTTAAATTTCTAGACTGAAGTTATTAAATTTCAGCTAGCTTTTGTTCAACTTCACTGATTAACTTGTAATTTTATGTGGGATTATTATATTTACACAATCATTATCTACTCTTAACTAATTACAACTGATTTTTCATAACTTTTTCCTCCAGTTAATTCATAGCAGCCTGTATATAAGAAAAAAATTTATGGGTGATTATAGTCATGTAATTCATGAAGCATTGTAGGGTTAATGAATAGCTTTGACTATCATTTTAGTGTTTTCCATTTTTATTATAAAATGTTAAATATTGTATTTGTGGAGTTTCTCTGCTGTATCAGTTTATTGTATTATAGGAATGTTTACAAAATATTGACCAGTTTCACTATTTAGTACATCTTTAACATTTCTGAGGGTGGTAGATATGAAATCTGTTTCTCAAACAAGTACATGCAGGAAACTAAAACAACTTGAATTCAAGTCATACAACCACACTAGTAAAACTTGAATTCTGGCACTAGGCCCACATTTTAGCTAATAGTGTGTTTGTGTGGGAAGATGATACTAATTACTGATAATCTTTTATAATGCATTAATATTTTTAGGTCCAAATATGAGTTATTCAATAGGTATACCAGGTTAAAGAAAAACTAAATCAAATGTAAATATTGGCTTTTGTGTCCCTTTTAATTAACTTTCATGCCTTAGTAAGTTGGTATTTGTGGAACTATGCATAGTAAGAACTTCTTTATTGCTTTTTTTTTTTTTGTATTCTCCATATTTTATTCATAAAGTGCTAGGAGAGTAGAGTGAATGAAGAGGCTGCCTGTAGGTGTAGTGAGGTTTAACTCATTGTACCATTGTTCCGGCTTGTCTGCCTGTCAGCTGGCTCCCTAGCTGCCTGGCTTATTTACATATTATTCAATTCAGACTGGCTTGTCCAGTTTGCTAGGTTTGTTATAAACTGCAGAGCAGAGTAAATGTGTGATAACATTTTAAATGGCATTAGGACTTAAACAGTACTTGTGGAATGATGTAATCCAGCTGTCAGGTGGCCCAGGATCCGTTTTGGGGTTATTTCCCTTTTCTCTGAGTAACAGGAAATAAACGTGAAACTGTAGTAATGCCTGGCCAGAGGACCACTCCTTTATCCAGATGATATCAGCATGCCATGTCTGATACTGAGAATGTTTGATACTAAAAGTAGGTGTTAACTATATGTTGATGAGTTCTGTACACACTCAGAAATCAGCAAACTGAACCATTTTCATCTATCTGCCTGTGCCCAACATGAGAACAGTGAAGGTAACTAGAAGAATTCAGCTGCCTTCCTACCTCGGTAGGTAACGGGAGAATGTTCCCACGTGCTTTGTGACGAGCATTTCTGTGAGCTGTACAGGACCAGGGTAAGCGGACAGACAGTGCCTTAACTCCTCCCCAGCTCCTGGGTTGTTGGCTTTTTCAAAGCATTCTCATTCTGATCTGTTTAACTTCGTGGAGTGTGTGCGAAAACTCTGAGGGCTGTGTCCCCTTCCGTGTGGAGTACGTCCTTCTCAGATGCACTTTCCTCAGGCCCCCAGCGGGGGATTGAATCTGATGGTGGGTGTGGAAGCCTTTCCTGGAAAGCACCCCCCCACCACCACCCATCCAGGCCTCTCTCAGGTTTGCAGGGGTTCCCAGTGTCTAAGGTTGCTGGGTTAGCCAAGTCCAGTGGTCCTCAACCTTCCTATGCTGCGACCCTTTAACACAGTTCCTTACGTGGTGGTGACCCCCAACCAAAAAATTATTTTCGTTGCTACATCATCACTGTAATTTTGCTACTGTTATGAATTGTAATGTAAATATCTGTGTTTTCCAATGGTCTTAGGGTCTACGGTAGCGGTTCTCAACCTGTGGGTCGCGACCGTTGAGAACTGCTAGCAGGAAAGCCTGAGACCATCGGAAAACACAGATATTTACATTACGATTCATTAATGTAGCAAAATTACAGTGATGAAGAAGCAACGAAAATAATTTTATGCTTAGGGGTCACCACAACATGAGGAACTGTGTTAAAGGGTCGTGGCATTAGAAAGATTGAGAACCACTGACCTAGAGCACATGTGTCAAACACAAGGCCCGCGGGCCAAATCCGTCCCGCCAGGCCTTGCAATGTGGCCCGCACCGCGCTGTCATCACTGCACTCTGCTGCGTTTCCATCACAATGACAGTTTATGACTGTTCAGTAAACCATTCGGCCCGCGATTTAGGCTGGATTTTAGATTTTGGCCCCTTCTCTGATTGAGTTCGACACTCCTAACCTAGAGGGATGGCCATGATCTCCTACTGCCATGTGATGCTCTACAGTCTCTCACTTGTTCAATCTCAGGGTTTCTCTTTGAGAAAAAAGACTGGGGAGCCTTAACTTAGAAGATCTCAGTTTAGCAGCAACCTACTTTTTCCCCACGAGTCACTCTTAATTTGAAATATCCTAAAAGAGGTTGTCATTTCAGTAGGTCAGGCAGATTATAGCCTGGTCGCTTTATTTATTTATTTAAGTATTTATTTATTTATTCATTTATTTTAGTATATAATAATGGGTTGATAGTGATTTTAGAGGGTAGACGAGGAAATGGCTCTTTTATGAATGTTGCATAAAAATGATATGGCCTTCAAGCTCTCCCTCCCAGGAGCACACCCACGCCTTTTCTCTTCCCCTTCTTCCTCACCCACTGGCACGCAACTCCTAAACTCTAAGGGGCCCCAAGGAGACTCACAGCCAGGGAGCAATGGGCATTGGCATTTTGTCCTGGGCTAACCCGTGAACTATTGGAATTTATAATCAGAAGACTGTGAGACCTTTAGAGGACAAACATGGAAAATGGGATTAGGTTTAGGACAAGAAATTCTACTTGGATATTGCAAAAATAGGAAAAAAAATTTAAGTGAATGAATAACTGGCAACACAGACTCTTTTTCCTGTAAGTTCCCCTTTCCCAAACCCTTGCCATCATACTAAAAAAAGTTTTCTTGTGAGTTGATTTTTCTCAGAATCCTTCTGCTTACTGTTAGTAAAGAATTCTCTCATGTGCCAAAGTTTTGTTTTGCATGGGATTTCTGCAGCCATTTGGTCTTACTGGAAATATTTTTTAAAGTACAGAGGTAAAAGTTAATGATAATAGGGCAAAAGGAAAATTTGATACATATTTCTATATGGTTTATTTATAGTTGACTAGGGGACATTAAATGCATTACCCAAGGTGAATGAAGTTAGATTTTTATAAGGGAAATACAAATTCTAACGAAAGATAAAGTAGGAATACTTATTTCCACTTTTTAAAAGTTACATTTTTCAGCTGGGACCGGTTTGGCTCAGTGGATAGAGCGTCGGCCTGCGGACTGAAAGGTCCCGGGTTCGATTCCGGGCAAAGGCATGTACCTTGGTTGCGGGCACATCCCCGGTGGAGGGTGTGCAAGAGGCAGCTGATCGATGATTCTCTCTCATCGATGTTTCTAACTCTCTATCTCTCTCTTCCTCTCTGTGAAAAATCAATAAAATATATTTAAATAAATAAATAAATAAATAAATGTTACATTTTTCAATTCCTATCTGGTCTTTCCCCCCAGGATATGTATATTTAAGATTTCTCTATCCGGCTAACACAAGGTGATGCTACTGACTGAGCCAGCTTAATGGAAAGACATTACAGTTCCTTTAGGAATAATTAAGAAGGGAGATAAAAACTCAAGTTTTCTGAAGGGAGCAATTAGACCTCGTACACAAGAAAGTAACTGAATGCTTTTTAGGGGATAGTAAGTGTTCTGCATTTCTCAGACTGATGGGGGGAAAAACGAAATCATTCTAGATACTACGATTGAAACAGCACAGTGATATAGCCATCCTATTGTTCTTGTTAAGAAATGATTTCAGAAATGCTCAGTAACATCTTGGCAGCTCTCTCTAACTCTCTGACTTACTGGGAGGATCTCGCTCTAGTTGTTTGCACTGTAAATCTTACCGTGGCCTTTGACCAAAAGTAATAAAATGTTACCTGACTTGGTAGATCCGTCAGGATTCTCAGTTGTAAGCAACAGAAACCTTTGGCTAATTTCATCAGAAAGGGATTTATTAAGGACCTGTTAGTGAGCTCACAGTCACTTGCATACAAACTTTTGGATTACCACCTCTCTATTACTTGGGGACTGCCATTGCATTACCATTAGCTTCCTCACTCCCAAGCTCCAAGGATCCTTCCTTTACCTCTATTATTTGTATCCTCAGCCCATTTTTTTTTCTACGAATTACTTCTTCTACCTCTGTGATTTTATAAATAAATGTTCTCTTATATAAAAAAAAAAAAACTTTCCTAAGATTTTTATTTTTATTTTTTATTTTAAAGAAGAGGAAACAGCCGAAACCAGTTTGGCTCAGTGGATAGAGGTCAGCCTACGGACTGAAGAGTCCCAGGCTTGATTCTGGTCAAGGGCGTGTACCTTAGTTGCGGGCACATCCCCAGTAGGGGGTGTGCAGGAGGCAGCTGGTCAATGTTTCTCTCTCAACGATGTTTCTAACTCTATCCCTCTCTCTTCCTCTCTGTAAAAAATCAATAAAATATATCTTAAAAAAAAAAAAAGAAAAAGAGAGAGAGAGAGAGAGAGAGGAGAGAGAGAGAGGAGGAGAGAGAGAGAGGAGAGAGAGAGAGAGAAGAGAGAAAGAAGAAAGAAAGAAAGAAGAAAGAAAGAAAGAAAGAAAGAAAGACAGAAAGAAAGAAAGAAAAAAGAAAGAAAGAAAAAGAAAGAAAAGAAAGAAAAAGAAAGAAAGAAAGAAAGAAAGAAAAAGAAAGAAAGAAAGAAAGAAAAGAAGAAAGAAAGAAAGAAGAAACAGCAAAAGACACAGAGTGATTTTTACTTGGTAGGAGGAGATCTACAGTAGGGACCACTTAGGGGAGCCAAAGATCATAGTGTAAGAAAGAAGGTGTGGTTGGGAGTGAGATGCTGTGGCAATCTAAATAAGATGGGATGGAAAAATGGCCATTGGAGTGGGCTGGCCAAGCAGGAGGTTATGGTGGCCTTTTGCAATTTGAAAGACTCTTCTCTGAGTCTTACCCTTCTCTAAATCTACCATGAACGCAAGAGGAGGGGGAAATGTTGCCTGACGCTTCTAATATTCTTTTTCTTCTCTGCTCAGGAGACTTCCCTCCCCCACTCTCACTTCCCCTCACCGCATTCTTCTTTCTAGCCCTTCCATGTCTGCCTTCCTTGTTGGACAGTAAGCTCTAGAAGGAGAAAAATCATGTTGATTTTTGTCTCTGCTGTGTCCCCCCCTGCTTAGTACAGGGCCTAATGTATAGACATCAAAATACGCTTGCTTGGTGAATGAGTGAGGAACAGAGGCCAGTAGAGAGGGAGTAAGCTGTGATTTCTCCCTGTATCATTCTTGACAACTTTATGATTTCCTACTCATCCCCCCCATTCTCTAACTTTGAAGGAGCCTGCTTCCTGGGCAGCATTAAGATGTTTGCCATAATGGGGTGCTGGACACATGGTCCCAGGGTGCAATTTCTGCATGGTGGTTAGTCTGTTGGAACTACATACTTAAGGAAGCTTTTGTGGGCTGGCCAGAGAAGTGAACCATTATGCACAACATTGTTTCTATGGAAAATGCATTCTGAGTTTAAGTACCTCTACTTGCATACAAACTTTTGGAATCCGACCTTTCCATTAGTTGAGGATTGCCATTGCATGATCTTTCCGTTCAGGCTTTTATTCATTACTAATATATAAACGGACAATAAGCTGTTTTCTTTGTAGAAGGAGTAGAGCCAGGAATCTTTCCTTCTGAGATTGTAAACTATTCCATTAAAATGAATTTAATTTCAACAAACATGGTGGCTTATTTCAAATGTATTTATAGAATGCCTGGCTTTCGCTGGGGTTCATAAAAGGATTCACACGTGAATAAAATAGGGTCTCTCTCTTGGCAAGGTCACACCCAGGTTTCTAGTTAAATAGGAATTGGACTCATATATTACAGAGGGCCACTTCAGCTCTAAGATTCAGTAATTCTATGGTTCTGAATTGCTCTATTCATTTGCTCATTTTCCTTGTCATATGTGATGCTGTCATAAAATGTATTTTTAGATAATACAAGAGGCATATTCACATTCATGTGCAATAATAGTAGCAACCTCACTTTTACCACTTTTAAGTAATTCTAAATTTGATCTGTTGTTTTGTGTGTGTGTGTGTGTGTGTGTTTTAGTAAGAATGCATAATCCAGAAACAATAATTTATTTAAAAATTTTCAAATTGAATTTATTGGGGTGACTGGTTAATAGAATTATATGGATTTCAAGTATACAATTTTACAATACATCATCTGTATATCATATTGTGTGTACAACCATTTACTTTTATTGTGGCTTTTTATCATAAAAAGAATGAAGCCAGACATGTCACGAACTAGACATAAATATCCAATGATAGGGGCTAGCTTTTTATCATAAAAAGAATGAAGCCAGACATGTCATGAATTAGACATAAATATGCAGTGGTAAGGGCTATTATTGTACTTTTAAAGGAAAAGTATTCCACAAAGGTAATATATATGGGTGTTGGATTAACACATAATCTTGTTTGTTTTTTTCCTGCATGCTTTTCAGTAATTTTCCAACTTTTTTACAGCAAGTATGTGTCACTGACATCATCGCACACACATGCACGTGCCCAGTGTTTCTTCAGATCAGTGAAAACATGTCAGTGAGGCTTCCTTCTTCTCCCCCAAATTATTTACCCCCGTGTCTTAATAAATACCTGATGAACAAAACCTACCTTCTGGGAGTTGGAATATGGACAATCTGGATGTTTATATAAAAAAATTCTACAGGCATTTATGAAATAGACTTAGAACTCCTTGGAATAAAATGTCTTTCCTGCACTCTCTGAGACTTGACTTAGGCTGTGTGGAAAAAGTCTTGTTCTGCCCTGAAACTTGGAAAAGTTACCTGGTAGTTCATCTCAAATCTGTTTTGAACCACAAACTTCTTGACTGGTGGATTGCTTTCCTTGCTAATGAAGTCTGTAACTCAAGTTAGACATTAACTGTTTCTGTCAAGTGAATTAATGGCTGTTTCCTCTCAGGGACCTAGAGAGAAGCAGGTACTGTGTCCAGCTTCTAAAATTCCATGCAGTGATCAGGATAACCCCTGGATTTGTACTTAAGTTAGAATTTGTAAATATACATTTGGGTGTCATTTTTCTTTACAGTAACTCCCACTAAACTGCATATTTTATTGCTTTGTTGGTTTCTTACTCATCATTTTAGCAGTTTCTTTCAATAAAAATCGATCTTTAGCTGGAATCAGCTCCCCGTAATGATGGGAAATTGAAAACCCACATGTGAGGAGTAGTTCAGCTGCAGGGAAAGAATAGTTCATAAATTATTCAGAAATTTGCTTTGGTGATCCTGTAAGTATTCTTACTGTTCTGTTTAATATGGCATGATAACTCAGGCAGGTATCCATCACAGTGCTTCTACTGAGAAGAGCTCAGGAGCTAGAGTTGGCAAGAATCTTGAACTATTCAAACAAACTGGACTATCATATTAACTTGGTTTAATCCATACTTATTATTGTTTCACTATTATAAAAATTAGAAGTAGAGATACTTCTGCAAGTTTATTGGAAGATTGTTTTGGGGTTTTTTATTTTTTATTTTTTAATATATTTTATTGATTTTTTACAGAGAGAAAGAGAGGGATAGAGAGTTAGAAACATCGATGAGAATTATCGATCAGCTGCCTCTTGCACACCCCCTACTGGGGATGTGCCCGCAACCAAGGTACATGCCCTTGACCGGAATCGCAACCAGGATTTTTCAATCCGCAAGCCGACGCTCTATCTATTGAACCAAACCGGTTTTGGCTGTTTCTGGTTTTTTAAAATTTTATTTATCTTTGTTGTTGGAAGTATTACAGATGCCCTCTTTGTTTTTTTTCCCCATTGACCCCTTTCACCTGCACCTACCCCTCCCATGTTTTTAACTACAGTTTCCATTTTTAGGAAAAAATCACATTATTGTAAAATAATGAATCAAATTTAAAATGAGGAAAAGGCTTGATAGCTGGCACATGATAGGCACACGATAAATGCTGATAACTTCTGACAGAGACATTGATATTTGGCTTTAGAAGCTAAGGCCACCTCACAATCCACAGATCTGCATGTTGGGAGACATTTTCCTTCTATTTGGCCTCAAGTATGGGCACATGGTGCAGAATTGGTGAGATTCTTAAGGTTTTATGAGCAGTTAGTATTACCTTTTTCAGTTTCATTTGCTTTTACCCTTAAAGTGAACATTTACTTAAGCTATATTTTTGCTTGTGATGAGTCAAGTTTTGCTTATACTTGAATTTTTATAAGTTTGTATAAAGCAAAATGAAATTTATGGTGAGTATAACCCAGAAGAAGACACTATTAGCTTTCTTTCTTTCTTTTTTTAAAAAATATATTTTATTGATTTTTTTACAAAGAGGAAGGAGAGGGAGAGAGAGTTAGAAACGTCGATGAGAGAGAAACATCGACCAGCTGCCTCTTGCACACCCCCTACCGGGGATGTGCCCACAACCAATGTACATGCCCTTGACCGGAATCGAACCTGGGACTCTTCAGTCCGCAGACCGATGCTCTACCACTGAGCCAAACCGGTTTCGGCACTATTAGCTTTCTTAAGTCTTTGATCCTTTCTTAGTGAAGACACAATAAATTAAGTACTATAATATCAGGCCCACTTTGTATAATTAAGAATAGATAAATGAACCACCAACACAAAAAAAAAAAAACCCAATATCTGAAAATGTGTGATTATTGATTTTTACATCACCTTAGAAAACATAGAATGGCATATAGCCTTACATTAAAAAAAAGAAAAGCCATTTGAAAATTAAACTTGATACCATATAGTAAAGAACATTAATCACTTATACTAATGACTTTATTTTGTGTTCAGATATTAAGCTTTATATGATGTGTGCTTATTTGTCATTTATTTTTAATACTTGAAGTGAATACTTCAAGTTAAGAAGATAGCAGATTCCTTGGTTTTTTCTTTTCCTTCTTTTTACAAATTCATTTATTTTAGGAAAGTTCTAAGACAGTGAACCTTAAACTCTTAAAAAAGATGTCAGCCTGCTTGTTGGTCCTGTGTTCTGTACATATGTGGTATTCTCTATACATAGTTAATATCTATGTCTAAGTGAAAAAAATATGTATAGGACACTAGGCTAGCTATTCACATTCTTTATAAACATAAATATTTAAAAAAGGATTAATTTTATTTTATTTATTTATTTTTAAAAATATATTTTATTGATTTTTTATAGAGAGGAAGGGAAAGAGATAGAGAGCTAGAAACATTGATGAGAGAGAAACATCGACCAGCTGCTTCTTGCACACCCCCTACCGGGGATGTGCCCGCAACCAATGTGCATGCCCTTGACTGGAATCGAACCTGGGACCTTTCAGTCCACAGACCGATGCTCTACCACTGAGCCAAACCAGTTTCAGCTAATTTTATTTTTTATAATAGTTTTATTGAACTATAAATTACACACTATAACATTCACCCTTTTGTAGTTTGCAGTTTAATGGTTTTCAGTGTATTCACAGAACTATGCATCCATCACCACTATCTAATTCCAAAGCATTTTTATCACTCCCAGAAGAAACCCCATATACATTAGCTGTCACTCCTCTTATTGCCTAAACAGCCCACTACCAGCCTTAGACATCTCTAAGTGTACTTTCTGACTGTATGAATTTGTCTATTCTGGATATTCTATCTAATAAAGAGGTAATATGCTAATTGACCCTCACACCGTCTCAAAGATGGCAGCACCCACAGCCAGAAAGGAGGGAATATGCTAATTGACTTTTCCCACCTTCAAAGATGGTGGTGCCCAGTCCCCTCAGCCCCGCTGGGGTGGCAGGCGAGTGGCAGGCAGTTCTTTGTCTTTCCACACTTTCAATTTTAGCTTTGGTTATCTCTCATTTCATTTTTGAATACATGAGATAGGGACATTTCTATTGCTATCAGAAGTAGCTTTGCAAATAGCCAAAAATCAATAAATAATTTTTAAAGTAATAAATGAAATCATTGGAGGTCACTTAGCTGTCATAAGGATAAAGCTGTAATTTATATCTAGTCTTAGGAATTAAGGAAACATAACTCCATTTTTTGGGGGAAAAAACTACCTTCTCGTTATTAATGCAGTGACCTACTGTTTGGAACATAGCTTGAACTCAATAAATGTTTGTTGAACTGGACCCAGTATTCGGTAGCAGGACTGGGGAAATTTTCAATGTCTCTAGAAAGGAATTTCTATAGTATTTCTTTATAAGTATACTAAGAAGTCACCAAGTTTAAAAGGGAGAGAGTGTTTGGAGAATGCCTCTGTGTAGGAGAGCCTAGGGCAATTGCTTTTCACTTCTATATTGGATGTGTCATGTTTGGATATGTCAGCAAATGTTTGCTTTTTTCTTTTCTCTTCCAGAAGAATAAATTTCAGTTACGCTAAAGCCTTTATAAAGTAGACTAGAATAAGTTCCTCTCTAAGCGCAAGGGTACAGCCCATCTTTTTTGTAGCTACGTTTGGACCAGCCTTAACTCCGAGGTAGAGTTGCAAATTCGGATGAGGGTCTTTAAGTTCTGGTGTTGGGTCTTTCATAGAGTGCTCCTCTTGGGTGCAGGCTGGACTTTGATTCTGGGCTAGTGTTTTTAGTCACATCCACAAGGCTTTAAGAAGGAAGAAAGAAGTATTGGTTAGCCCTATTTTTTTTTTTAAATATATTTTTATTGATTTTGTACAGAGAGGAAGGGAGAGAGAGATAGAGAGTTAGAAACATCGATGAGAGAGAGTCATCGATCAGCTGCCTCTTGCACACCCCCTACTGGGGATATGCCCGAAACCAAGGTACATGCCCTTGACCGGAATCGAACCCGGGACCCTTCAGTCCCCAAGCCGACGCTCTATCCATTGAGCCAAACCGGTCTTGGCTGGTTACCCCTATTTTTTGAAGAAAAAAGTGAACAGGGGTTCTGCTAGCATGACAAAGAATTTCTTACATTCTAATGCTAATTTATGTGGTCAAATATCAGAGAAAGGGCAGGATAGCTGCCCAGGGTTGGAAGAGGTAAGCGCCAGAATCTTGGGGTTCTCTTAGTTTCTGTTTTTTCTCTTAACAGTTGTCCCCCAAACAGGACTGTGCTGTTTTTGGAACAGATGATGCTACTCCCTCATTTTGAGATGATTGTCTGAAACTTAGAGATTTAGACAGTTTGAAAATTTGTTGCAGTAGGCATTAATAAAAGTATTATGATTTTTACTTTTATTGTCTCCATTCTCACCTAAGTTACCAAAGATATGACAAATTTCTATAAATATATGCAATGAAAGAATTTTAATTATAGCTCATAAGTAGTTGTTCTTGGCAGTAGATTCCTATGGAAATTTTTCTTCGTATTTTGTGCAGTTCTAAAGTTCTCTTTATGTAATAATTTATTAAGTATTTGCTTCCCTATCTAAATTCATCTGGTTTTATGTCTACTTTTCACACCTGATCTTTTTGCTTAATACTTGCTATGTCCTTAGGCCATATAAAGAAATACCGTATTCATTCTATACCACCCTGATGGCAATGAGAAACAGTATTTTCCAACATGATACGTTCTTTTAATCTTTTATGAGATAAAAATCAACACACAATGAAAATACCCTATTGCTCTAGTACCATGGCTGGCAAACTGCGGCTCGCAAGCCACATGCGGCTCTTTGGTTCCTTGAGTGTGGCTCTTCCACAAAATACCACGGCCTGGGCGAGTCTATTTTGAAGAAGTGGCGTTAGAAGAAGTTTAAGTTTAAAAAATTTGGCTCTCAAAAGAAATTTCAATCGTTGTACTGTTGATATTTGGCTCTTTTGACTAAGAAGTTTGCTGACCACTGCTCTAGTACTTTCCACAAAAGGTCAGCCTTAATAATAAAAGATGGAAAAGAGAAGTTTGGTGGTATTTGTTCTTTCACAAACTCGCATCTGGAGAAAGAACATAACATAGACACGATTTCCTGATAACCGCCGTTGGTGTTCAAAATCTGATATTGTTGCAAGATAATCTGACATTACTTCCTGTTTCTGAAGAAACGATGGGATGTGAAGCCAAATTGCCTGCTAAACCGGGAACTGCTCTTACGGAAGCACAGGAAATCCAGCTGCTTAAGCCGTTGTGTGGAGACACAAGACTAACTGTAAACTGTCCGGGCTACATGTCTTCCACAAGCGTGGCTGGTTTTGAACACTGGCTTCAAATAAGGGAAAGGTCATGTTATTGTCATAGTCGCACTAAAACTTGTGGATAAGAATGATAAAGTTGGCTGACTATGAAGGAGACACGTGTAACCATTAAAGCTGTGCAGCAGAGCTCTCTAAAATCTAGGGTGCTCCCTCCCTGACCTGGAAGTGTTCAAACAGAAACCGGGTGAGTACCCGCTTAGATGGTCAGGGGCCTGGTGGGAAGCAGGTGGCAACACTCAAGTGGGTATTTTGAGGAACATTTAATAAAAAGACTACTTGCCAAAATATAGAATCTAGTGAGCATACCAGGGCAAGAAAGAGGGGTGGGCAAGGGCCAGTTCCTACAGCTAAGAGGAAAAAAGAGTTGCCTTTCCCATTTCGTTACCAAATGCCAAGAGAGAGGGGCTGTGTAGAAATGGCTGCCTTGCAGAAGCTGAGGTCTTCAGTCAAGGGGAATGACCACCTATTGAAAACAATAGGGGTGCAGCCAGGGAATCAGTCACTTGATCCTAGGCTCCTTGTCCTATAGTCCCTACAGCCAAACCCAACCAAAAGCCAAAGAGTGAGAGTTTGATGCAGTCCTTCACAATTCAGCCTCCCCAAGCTCAGCGCGGAATGGGATTCGGTGGAGAGTGGATCTGGAGTGGGTGTGGCAACTGTCTAGGACGGATGCTATGAAAGAGATTCTTATATTGATTGGGACATCCCTATCATTCCCATTGATCCTACAGAACTTGTTTCTATGAGTCTCAAAAACACTTGCTTACCTCGTTCAGGCATCCAGAAAAGGCAGACTTCCTATTCATCCAACATCTAATTTAATATTTTTAGTTAAGGAGAACAGTCTTCAAGAAGCAGCTTGTTCCATTTTGAACAGCTCTAATCTTGGGGAGGTTTCTCCTGCATTGATATTGGCCTTCCTCTAACTTGTAGTGGCTACCAGCTCTCTTTTTGGAGCCATAAAAAAAAAAGGGGGGGTGGGCTGCTATTTTTCCCTTTAACTGTTATCTCCATTATAGCCATGTCGTTGTTTAATGGTCATGCATTTATTCAGTATGTATTTACTGAATGTTTGCTACGTATCAGAACTTCTTGGTGCTGGATATTCAGCTGTGAACAAGATAAAACTGTTGCATTCAATGAGCTTCCAGTCTGGTGGGGAGAGACAGACATTGAGCAAGCAAATATATACTAGTGGTATGATGTCCAGGGGTGATAATTGCTGAGACCAACAGCCTTGACCATCTTCATAAGAGAAAACAATGGTTTTAGTTTGGTTGAAATTCATTATGAGTCATCTGTGTCATGCTGTTGCCAAAAAGGACTAATTCCATGTTAGGCTGTGTAAGTAGAATTCCCAACACTAGAGAGGTCATGTTTCCTCTGCTTCCTATTGTCCAGCGAGGCCCGGAGTATTGCCTTTACATTCTAGAGAGACATTGACAGAGGATGTTTCTTCAGGGGATGTCCCCAGTATGGCCTTGTAAATAGTTGGAAAGAGCCATCCCATCCCCCACAGAGTGTTATGTAGGCCAAACCTTCAACAGTTTCTCTTGTGGTGTGATTTCTGTACTCTTAATCGACTGGATCTTTCTGAAATAATTAATTTTCTCTTAAAATGCTGCTCTCAGAATTTAACTTGTTTCTCTAGGTGTGGTTTCAACCCGAGTAATGCCTAGTGGACTGTTTTCTTCCATTGGTCTGGCTATTTAATTTTAGTAATGCAGCTGAAGATTGCATTTTTTTTTTTTAACAGCTGTGTTACTTCTCACTCTAGAGTACTGTTAAACCAGAACTCCAGAATTTCTCTTTGTACAGTTTATGCTTACACTTAAATATGGGACTCAAAATCTGTCTCTGTTAGAATGCCATCTCACTGCTGTCCATGCAAAATTCTACATTCTTTTGAATATTGTCTTTCATCTCACTTTGTGTCATTTACAATATTAATAAGCATATGCTTAAACTTCATCTATGTGATTATTATACTCATCAACTAAAAAAAAAAAAATGATACCAGACTTTTCCTTCAGATTATAGGCCACTTACTAATTAATACTCTTCTAGGATGGCCTTTCAAAAAACTGAGCACACTTAAACTTAGATCACGCATCTCACATGTCTTCATTTCATCCAGACAGTGTTGAGAGATGACGATATATTCTATTTATGGCATTTCTCTGATACCAGGCTTATTGAAAAACATGTTAAGGTAATTGACATGAAATTGGAAAACACAATAAGCCATTGCTGCTCCCATTTAACCCCAAGCCTTAGCTGACCTGTTTGGTTTACCCTTTCTGTGTGTATCCTTCTCTTCTATGGAACCTCCACCTTCACGGGTAAAGAGCATATCAGTTATCGCTCCCTTAATTCCTGAGGATGAGATGTGGCTAAAATTTAAAAGTGGCCTTTGTTTCCTCTTTTTAGGATGGGCTACTATTTCCCATTCTAAATCTCTTTCTTGATCAAATCTAGAACACTGAGCTAAACTAGTTGCATCAACTGGTCTTCTGACTTTTGTGAAAGTTGTGTCATCTTCCTCAGGATTTTTCTCTTGCTTCTCATAAGCTCAAAAGAAGGGGAGAGAACCGCTGTGTGGCCACTGTTGCTGGCGGTACCTGGGCTCTTCCCAGGCCCCTCCAGCCTCCTAGCGCGCATGCGGGACTGAACTCCTGCATTCTGCCTTTGGTAGTTGCCCAAAGTGTTCGCACGTGATTTTGGTTTGGTTTTTTCATCTGTGAGCTCCCTGTCTGACTGCAGTGTTTTCTTTAGAGACTTCCTTATTTGTGGGTTGGGGGGAAAAAAGACAGTGTTGACTTCGTTTTTCCTGGAAATATTTTTGTTGGTATCCTGTTTTCTAGGATCCCCTAGATTAAATGTCCAACATCTTGGCTCTGCTCAAATGCCCATGAACCCATACTTCTTGCTGATAGTGTCACTTGAAAGGGAAGAGTTCCTGAGGTCGTCTCTTGACTGGTTCAAACAAGGGTCTGTGGACCAGGATGGGGTTAAACATGACAACCCTGTAAAGTCAAATGGCGCTTAACTAAGGGTTTGCGTTGACTGCAGATTCCAGAAATGTGTGTGTGCTGAGTGGAGGAGCAGTATCTTAGGAGGGTCAGCAAGTCAGCCAAGCTTACAAGACCAGAAGCTGTTCAACAGTTGCTCTGACTCCCACCTGGTGCCCACTGCTGTGGGAATCTCATACTTGAGATTCACAAACAGAGCTTTTCAGAGTTGGCACTTGCTTGGGTGTGTTCTGTGTTGATTTTATGCTGAGTATCAAGTTTCTTTCCTTTGGATTATAACAGATTTTTTAGTTGACTGAAAAAGTTGAAGTCACACGTATGTTGGGTGCCTGAAGCTATGTCCAGGCTCATATGGGCATCATTGTCCACCTGCTGTCACTTCAAAAGCTCTGCCCTAGCTGTGATGGCTTTGGTGGGCACTTGTCTTGGTCTGTACTGTCGTCCCGGTATAACTCACTCTCAAAAGTGTCTTGGTTCGGGAGAAAATATGTACAGTTCCCTTGGCTACATCCCAGAATATCCTAGAAAGCAGGTGGTTCCCACTGTGCGGTCGTTGCTCTGCCCTCTGGGCCTTCTTGACGAACCTCTCCCTACAAAAAAGAACCCAGTGACTTGCAGGACCAGAAAACACAACAATCCTTTGAGTACTGTTGTCTTCTAGGAGGGACATTTGATTACATTATCCCTTAGAAGGACAGAGATGGTATGCGTGGCTCCAGAACAATTTCTAGTGGGATTGATCTATGTAAAAACTTGGCCCGTGAAGGCTTCTTAGTGATATATACCGAAAAAATGAAGCTTTGATATCTAATGTGTCTTTTAAAGAACCCACAGACTTTTTTACAAACTGCATTGCATCTTTCTCTATCAAAGTTCCGGTCACTTTGATTTTTCTGTCTCCATGGGTCATAGTTTTTTCAGGTACATAGAGGGAAGGCAGAGACCATGGCTCATTCATCTTGCATCCTGCCATTGATCGTTCAGGAGTATGGGAAGGAGAAAAAGGGAGGTAGTACAAGAAAGGGAACCGTGAATAAGTCCTGATGCTTTCTGCTTCCCTTTTAGGAACTGAAGCATTTGAACTGCCTTCCTAGGAAAAGGAAGGGGAGTTTGTTTTAGGAAACGGCCTCCACAGTTTTCTGGATATGACACATGATTTAGTTTCCTAGGGTTGTTACCCGACAGCAGGACTTCTCAAACTCAGCATTATCGGCAGTGCTGACCGGGACGATCCTTGGTCATGGGGCTGCCCCATGCAGTGTAGCATGTTTAATTAACAGCATTCTCAGTTTCTACCCACCAGAGGCCAGCAGCACAGCTCACCTTCAGCTGTGACAACCACAAGTGTCTCCAGACATTGCCAAATGTCTAGGGGGAAAAATAGCTCCCTCCCCCTCCTTAAGAACACTTGTCTACAGGAGTTCATGTCTGAGATAGAGGCAGACCAGAGAACCCAGCAGATGACAGAATTGGGGGGTTGGAAGGGAAGTTAAAGATCTTGGAGCACGTTGTTTCTCCTGGTGCTTCTTGCTCACTTCCACTCCAACACACACCACCATTTTGTACCTGAAGACACTATGGCCCAAGGGGAATAGTGAATACAAAAAGGAAAAAATACAGTATTTGAGGAAGTGTTGATATTGGATTCTAGGCTTCTCTGTTTTAAGTTTATTCACAGATCGGGCAAGTAAGTCTACTTTCGCGGATAGAGCATCGGCCTACGGACTGAAAGGTCCCGGGTTCGATTTTGGTCAAGGGCATATGCCTTAGTTGCGAGCACATCGCCAGTAGGCAGTGTGCAGGAGGCAGCTGATCGATGTTTCTCTCTCATCGATATTTCTGGCTCTCTATTCCTCTCCCTTCCTCTTTGTAAAAAATCAATAAAATATATTTAAAAAAGAAAGAAAGAAAGAAAGAAAGAAAGAAAGAAAGAAAGAAAAAAAACTGGCTTATGGAAACAGTTAAGGGGGGCTGAGGATTATATCACAGAAAAGGTAAAAGCTAGCACCACTAAAAAAAAAAATTTTAAAAATTGGTAAGTGTATTACCTGTTTTTCAGATTTCAAAGATTAGAGCAAACTCACTAGAATATGGCTGGATTTCTGGCCCAGCCCTGTGGAGCTGTAGGGGCCTCACATTAGACTATTTTAAGTCCTTGTGTCTAAAAAAGAAACAGAAAAGAATATTTAAAGAAAAATAATTTGCCTTTTTTATAAAAAAAAAAAAAATGTCTTGCTTTTGATATCTAGATAATCGAGATAATGGCCTACCTGATATTTCTACTGTGTGTCATGTTTTATAAGGGCATTTTGTATCTTTCTGAGAATTCTCACTGAGAGGTAAGAACACCAAATTAAATATTAGCTGCCTTGTGGTTATTTTAAGACTCATCTCAATAACTGAGGGAATTTGGTTCTCACACTTTGTACCTTTTGATTACAAACAGCTTTAAACGGGTTTATGTTGTCCTTCATCAAAAATTATAGAGAATCGGCAGACTGAGACGCTTTGGGGTTGAAATTAGGCCATTCGGAGTTCCTCATGCGTGGAGGCTGCCTTTTGTTTTGATCCCTATCGTTCTTAGTCTATCTTTTTCAAGAATCTCCTGGAAGGACTGTCCTGAGTGAGGGCACAAGCGAAAATGGCAGGATGCTGAGCCACTGGGTCCACACAAATACCTGCTCTTTGAGGTAGGGGGAGCCCAGCTGGCAGATTGCTGTCAGAACTATGTTCTGGTCACCCATGTCCTTCAATAGCCACAGTGCTCACATCTCTTCTCTTATTTATCCCTTCATATGCGAGCTGGAATTTTTATCTTCTTCAACCCGGCACCTCAGTTCTCCGTGAAACAACTTTCAACCATGGATGTGGATGATTTGTTGGAAATTCGTAACTGAAAGCATGCCATTCTGCTTTTAGTATTTGAAATCTGTTGGCCGGGAGACATTATTCTGAAAACAAATCTTCTGGAGGGCCTCAAAAAGTTAATTATCCTGGCAAGACGTGCTTTCTGGGCTTTTTGAATCGTTACAACATTATGCTGATTTATCTAAAAGTGGGTTCTGAACTTGACTAACTGTGGAGTCCTGGCAGACACGAACATGTCAGATGTCTTGGCAGAGTTTGGGGCCTGAAGGGGACTTTCCCACTTCTTTATGTTATCCACAATCATAACATGTGGGAGTTTTATGAAACTTCTTCTGTTAGACTGAAATGCTTAGCTTTTCATACTGTCCGTGCAGCTCAGTGAAAACAGGCTCTGTGTGTATGTGTGCGTCTGTATATATTTAAATGAAATGAAAAAGAAAAGTGAAATCCAAGAAATTCCTGAAGTGGTAATTATTTTTAGGCCATGTTCATGTGTTTCAAAAGATCTCTTTAAAGTCAATTGATTGGAACTTGGAACAGAGCTAGCTGCCTGTGGAAACAATAGTATAGCATATGTGGTGGTAGAGTTTCCAGACTAGCCCTCAACATGTGTTTAACCCATCCGATGCTAACTTGCTTTGCAATACAAGGAACAGTGATGAGCAGCCTATCCAAACACTATTTAATGACATTCAGCTTGCAACGTGTTTTAGTGCTAGAGATTAAAGAAAATTGCAACTTAAAAAAAAATATAAGGAATAAATTGATTTCTTTAAAGGGGGTGGGATGCCGAAACCAGTTTGGCTCAGTGGATAGAGCATCGGCCTGTGGACTGAAAGGTCTCAGGTTCAATTCCAGTCAAGGGCATGTACCTTGGTTGCGGGCACGTCCCACGTAGGGGTGTGCAAGAGGCAGCTGGTCGATGATTCTCTCTCATCAATGTTTCTAACTCTATCCCTCTCTCTCCCTCTCTGTAAAATATTAATAAAATATATTTAAAAAAATAAATAAAGGGGGTGAGGTGGGGTTGGAGGGAAAGTAGTTTTAAGACATGGGGGTGGGGTTGAAGGGCCCCAGGCAGACCTAAAGAGGTGCTGTTAGCAGTTTGAGCATCTTGGACAATTGCATCAACCTCTCAAGACTCAGTTTCTCTAAATGTCATAAAGTCATTTTGAGAATCAGAACAGAAGATGCACATGAAGTTGATTTGTAATCTGTGGAGTTCTACACACATATATAGTATATGTTCCGGTTCTTTCCTTAATATATGAGAATTTTGTCATGGCCTTTCTTTTTTCTTTTTTTTCTTTTTTTTTTTACATCAGTATTAGTAGCAAAACTCTTGATGCTTAACAGCAATAATAAGGTCCCACTTAGCCTACAGACACAATGTATGCATGCTATTTTGACTCACTTGGAAGACAGTAACATTTGCTTTTTAGAGACGGTTGGAATTTCCAAGGTAATCTCTCACTCTCCTCTCACTCATGCTCTCATTTTTCTGGTCTCCAAATCCTTTCTGTTCTTTGCTTGTCTGAGTATTTCTTTCTTAACCACCTCCTCGAGTTTTAGATTACACACAAGGGCTCACACTCCAGGCTGGCCTCCCAGCGGCCCTGGCCTCTCTCTGACCTGTGCCTCTGGCCTCAGACCAGCTCCACAGTCCTGGCCAACCCTGACAAGGGGCCCTCTCCTGCTCAAGGTCTCACCAGATACTGAACAGAGCGCAGCCCGTCTGCGGAGAACGCAGCCCGGCGGCAGCATTTTTGATGTGATCGGCCCAGCCTGGGGCCCTGATCCAGGAGTAAAACTAGAAGTGCAGCGGGCCTGATCCCCCAAACCCGAGGCTCTTCTCTGGTAAAAGTGTTAGGAAAGGAAATGAGGACTCCGTGGCCATCGTGGGGAAAAGCTTTCCCATTCCCTGCCTCGTTCGTTGGGGCAGATGGGGGTAGGGACTGATTGTCTATTCCTAAGATTCATGGTAACCCACCAAACAGGCAGATCGAAAGGGGCTTATACTAAAATATTTGTGTGCGTAAAAGTTATACATGTAAGGAATAAACAGAATAATGACATTTAATATTGGAAGAGGCCTCCTTAGAGGTCAGGAAGTACACTGTATTACTTTTTGAGCAGAAGAATCTTAACCTAGACAGGTGAATGATTTGCAAGTGTCTTGTGCCTTCCAATCATGAATCCTTTCATAGCAGGTCCTAGGACATTACATCTGGGTCTTGTGCCCCCTCTTTTCTTGTGTAAATTTGGCACTGATCTTGCACAGCTATGTGCTGAGATCCTAGAATCTGTTAAACAGACCAGAAATGAAGTAGGGGGTAGCATACTATACCATCTCTGACTTCTTCCTTCCAAAACAGGGAGAAAAGTATTAATATTTATTAATCAAGGCAGTTTGTAGGATCTTAGAAACAAGAACTATGACACCATTCCAGCTCTTTTAGAGCTTACAGTGCTGTGTTATCTTAATCATTAGAGGGAGCCAGTTCTGGGCCATGAAGCACTCACCGAATTGCATATTGTTCATGGATTGTAGTTTTGTTTCTTCCACTGGTTCTCATTAAGACTTAGAAAAGATTGTGTACTTCTTGGGGCTTAGTCTTCTTATCCATCAACTAAAGAGATTGAATCCTAAAGTCTTATGATTGTTCATTTTGTGAGTCATAGTTTCATGATACTTTTTTTCCTCTTTCTATTTTCATCACTGGGCTTTTGATCCCTATCACTCTTTTTATTTCAAGAAATTCTTGGCCAAGATGTAGACACCAATTTATTTGTTCATGTGATAGGCAACTTAGCAATTTATTGACCCACAGGTTAGAAAAAAAGAGTCTGTGTAATGATCCATTTCTTCAATTTTAAGGCAGAACTAGATCCCAAGCCTGTGTAAGGTCATTTGAATTATTATATACCTCATTAGGTTTGTAAAATAGAACGTACCTGCTTTGGGATATTCAGAATCTTAGGATGTATTGTACATTAGAGGATGGTTATTATAAAGGAACTTTTGACTTTACAAAGGGATTGGGCCACGGAATTCTTTTTAATAGTGAGTTCCTCCATTGCATTTAAAACGTAGTATGATTAACAGAAAGCCTGATCATCAGAAATACACAGTGATATTTATAACTCATAATTTTCTGCAGCTGCACTGAGCATGTATACACCAAATATGCTTTCTGTTACCTAATTGGGAAATTTTGACTGGTTGAGAGGGTTTGGTGGGGTTTTGTTTGTTTGTTTCGGTGTGCTGGGATTTCACTGACCTCTCTTCCCTCACTGTCCATGTCCTTTCCAGCTGTTCAGGCGGCTCAAACGGGGGAAGTCACCTCTGGCTGTAGGATGGGTTGCCCATGTAGGGGATGTGCCTGCGACTGGGGCAGTAGGATGCTTTCTTCAAGGGCAGGAACAGGGACTCTTACAAACAGATGTGGGTTCAGATACCTCTCACCGGCGTTCAGCAGGGTACCTAACCCCTTCCAGAGTCTCGGTTTTTCATCTGTAAAATGGGAATAATCATAATAATGCTGATCTCACGTGGTAAATGAGAGCATTTATCTTTTATGAAGGGGTTGATAAAAAAACAAGGACTTAATGCCAGATAGCTCTCTGCCCTTCCCCTCCAATCCAGGGAGCAGTCCCAGAATGTAGCCCTGGGAGAAGCCGTGGCTGAGGCCTCCCTAAGGTTCAGGCGGATGGGGCTGGGTGCATCAGCAGGATCTAATGTCGGGTAGTCCGGGTTCCACTGTACGGGCTCCGTGATCTTGGAAAACTAACTTAAATGTTCAGTCCCTCAGCTTCCTGAACTGTAAACTGAGGCGAATAGCACCTATCTCTTCAGACCCTCTGTTTCAATTTGTATAAAGTGCTCAGGACGGTACCTGGCACATACATCTCTGTGTTCACTACAGTTCATTACCATGAAAGCCCTTTTTTGTTAGAACCTAATGCAAACTTTAAAAGCGTGGCATGGCCCTGGCCAGCCAGCTCAGTGGGTTGGAGTATTGTCCCATATACCAAAGATTGGGGGTTCAATTTCTGTCAGGGCATACCCCTAGGTTTTGGGTTCAGTCCCCAGTGAGGGGCATGTACCAGGAGGCAACCGATTGATGTTTCTCTCTCTCTAAAAACCAATTGATGATTCCTTTGAATTGGCCTGGGAAAACGGTAGGCTTTATAAAGAGAACTGGTCTTTCTCCATCGAGGAGGCCGCTGTTCCTGAGCAGTGTCCGGCCAGTTTCTTTCACAGGAGATAGACTGGCTCTTAGAAGTCTGCACCAGTCTTTCATCTCTTCCTCTCCCCCTGCCTGTCCGCTCTGTGCAGCTTTTGTTATTAATGTGGAGCAGTTGAAGTCACTGACTTGGGTGCAGGCCAAGGCCAGCGTTTCTGTGGGCATACCCTTCCCTTTCCTGGACTCCGGTCACGAACTGGATGATGGAAGGCAGAGGTGCGGGGACGCTGTCCTTGTAGGCAGCCTGCGAGAAAGGTGTGTTCCTTGTCTTCATCCCATTGATGCTAATAGATCAGAATCTTACTCTGTGTCTTAGCAGTGCTTTTCTTTGCCTACCCTACAACCTTTATCTCTTGGGACTGTAGTTTTGCTTGCTCTCTGGTTACACAGATGAACGCTGTTTTGTCATGTCTTTCTCTCCATTGTTGTTTCATCGTGGAAAAGCTTTTCTTCAGTGAACTAAATATTTATTTAAGGCAGGTCAGTTTTCTCTATGAAACTGTATATTTCTGCAGGGTACATCCCCCCACACACACATCCCTCCTCCCCTATACATATACTTGGAGATTATTCAGTCTATATTGTCTTGTTTTTTTTCCTCTGTAAATAAGCTAAACCTATGGAGTTATTCATTGAACTAGCAAGTGAAGTGTGTTTCCCTTAGGAATAGTGTAATTTGAGAACACACTTTGGTTTTTCTGTTCTGCTTTTGTATGAGAGGCTTGGGAAACTAGTTTTTGTTGTTTTGGAAAAGCAATGGAATTTTATCACACATTTTCCTGAACCTCCCTAGCTTCACCTTTTCCTGAAATATTTCCTTCAAAGGTCTGTTTTCCTCTGTTAAGAGGTTCCATCATTTAAACAGAAAAGGAGCTTGATTAGCTTAGGCCTTTTTACAAGCTTCGGCTTTATAAAAGAAGAGACTGTTTGTCTGAGAAAGAGGACTTGGGGGATCATATGACCATTAGTGTGAAACTTGGGCCAGTGATATGTTAGCTTGAGCCATTACGATTTCTCCCCCCCGCCATATCTGCAAATAAATACGTGGCCTCAGACCCTGTTGTGCCTCGTGACTGGTGGTAGGATACACTTGGACCTGTTTTAGACTTTATTCTGACTTCTGTTCCCAAATTGTGGAGTTGCTAAGCTCTTCTTTTTTTGTGTTTTTTTTTTTTATGGTTTTAGAAATCTTATTGTGAAATAACTGATTTCTAGTTGATTTTAGCCATTGCTAAATTGTGACGTGCACATATTTCTTTATAATTTAACAGTTGTTGTTGTTTTTCTTTCTTGCTCTTTTATCAGTTTGAAAGCAGCAGTTGTGAATTAGAATTCCTGGAAATATTTGTCCATAATGATATGTCACAGATGTTTGAGTGCTCTGCACACTCCCCACTCCATTTAATGTCAATTTAGTGAAGATAAAACGTGGATAATAGCTGTGTGTTGTAGTGAGTCTGGACCCTCTCCCCAGTGGCTCTGCTTCTCCATATGTTATGGTACCTCTCTGATCTTTCTGAAATGTGCCCCATCAGACATTGAGACTTGAGCCGTTTAATATACAAGTGTCTGGCATTTTTATATGATTTGGACATAAAATAGCTTGCACCATTTCCCAAACCACATTCTACATCCTCTTATAGAACACAGTGAAAGTAGAGAACTGCCTTTGGTGTCATGATGGTCTTTATAGAGTCAAGTGCTTTTAAAAACATATACTGTTGTGATATGTTATAGAACATTTTGAAAATGCTAGGAAGAAAAGTCACTTGTAATTTTGCCACTCAGAGGAATACTGCTGTTGAAATGTTAACATATTTATTTCCAGATTAATTTTCAATGCAGATCTATATAGATATATAGTCATTCTATGAACCTTTTTGAAACCTCCTTTTTTTTTTTTTAACAAAACAATGTATGTGAGAACATTTTCCATATCCCAGTTTATTCGTTGACAATATGATTTTAAATGGCTGCATAGTTTGGCATCCATTATAGTTTGGCTCTGGAAATACTTAGAGATGTTCCAAATAAAAAAGTCCATTTGGGGAGTGAGGTCTTCCTTCCTAATTTTCTTTTTTTTTTTTAATTGTTAAAGTATAACATATAGTAATACATATATCTCCCTTTTCCCCCCATTAACCTTCCTATTTTTTAAAATATATTTTATTTTTTTTTTTTTTTTTTTTTTTTTTTTTTTTTTTTTTTTACAGAGCGGAAGGGAGAGTGATAGAGAGCTAGAAACATCGATGAGAGAGAAACATCGACCAGCTGCCTCCTGCACAACCCCTACCGGGGATGTGCCCACAACCAATGTACATGCCACTGACCAGAATTGAACCTGGGACCTTTCAGTCCGCAGACCTATGCTCTATCCACTGAGCCAAACCGGTTTCAGCCTTGCCTTCCTAATTTTAATATCAACAAAGAATGTGTTAATTTTGTGCTTTACTCCAGGAAGACTTATCTGTTCTTCTCTCTGTTTCTGTAACAAAACATTTTCTTTAAATAAATATACTACAGTCTTTGGTATAGCAATCACTAATTATAATTAATTTTTAATTAGCCATTTATAAGAGATTCAGCAAAAGAAGGTTTCACAAATCAACATACTATTTTAAGAAATCAAAGTTAATTTTGAAGTAGGTTAAAATTTTCACAACTGAATTTGGGGTTAATCTGCCATGACCAGTTGGTGCCATTGGCTGTGCTGTAATTTCGGGGTGAACTTGACTTTCCTTGAGCCTCCAGGCCGTACAGGGCAGGAAAGGCCACGCAGTCAGGGACACGGAACCAGATGGTCCCCTGACGGGTGCCAAGCTCCCAGCAGAGACGGATGCTACACCTGACAGCCCGGGGTAAACAGCAAATGTTGGTGGCATTGCTCTCCCTTTCCTGGAGAGAAGAGAAGCTAAGCTCTTCGCCTCTGCTGGCATAATATGAAACTGCTCTGCAGGCTGTATTCAGCCCAGAGTAGCAGGTGTCCAGGCAGTGAACTCCTAATGGGCAGTGGAGGAGGAGGAGGAGGAGGTGGAGGCCAAGCCGGGGCCGAGTTGGCAGCCCCTATGGCTGTCTCATGAAATGCACTTTCTGGCATTCCCAGAGCCTTTCAAAGGAATCTGGGTAAGTCATTTAACCTTGTGCCTCTTTGGTTTACTTGGCTTTTGGAAGGAAGCAGTAATTAAACCAAATGGAGCCGTCAGTCAGTGGATCTTAGTGGTGCTTTTCAGTTTGAAAAGCGCAGAGCCATCTGGAGTCGCAGAGCCATCTCCAAGTTCCACCCCAGAATTGAGTACTGTGGCTTGTCCTTGACACGAGGGAGCTGATTTGGGGGGAAGACCATGCTTGAGAGTCATTTGTCCCTGAGCTCATACACCTGGGCATCTGCTTAGGAGCAGGCTGACTTGGGGCACATTGATCTCCCTGGGCCTCATCTGTAAAAAATGATCATCATAGTCACTGCTTTCAAGATAAGTGAGAGCTTGTACTTTATAAGTGCATGGCACAGAATAAGCTTTCAGATATTAGTTCCCACGATGAAGATAGATTCATGCGAGTCATCTGACCACATTGTGGGTTTGTGATTGATTATCAATCATTGGATAGCCCTTACAACAAAGTGCTTTCCCGTTCTGAATACAGCTGCGTGCACTGAGATAAACTGGAAAATGCAAAGCTTTATAAAAAGTTCCTCCAAAATATATTGACCTCTCTCTCTCTCTCTCTCTCTGTCTCTCTCTCTCTCTCTCTCTCTCTCTCTCTCTCTCTCTCTCTCTGTTTCTCTCTCTCTGTTTCTCTCTCTCTCACTTTCTCTCTCTCTCTCTCTCTCTCTCTCTCTCTCTCTCTCTCTCTCTTTCCTGTCTCACAACAGTCCATCTGGCCCCCAACTAGGACAGGGCCCCAATGGACAGATCCCTTCCATCTTGTTTCTATGCCATCCTGAGGATGTTGCCCCACCTTCACAGCCTAAGGCAGTGGTTCTCAACCTTTCTAATGCTACGGCCCTTTAACACAGTTCTTCATGTTGTGGTGACCCTCCCCCCCCCACCATAAAATTATTTTCATTGCTACTTCATCACTGTAATTTTGCTACTGTTAATGAATCGTAATGTAAATGTCTGTGTTTTCCGATGGTTCTAGGCTCTACAGCAGTGGTTCTCAACCTGTGGGTCACTAGCAGGGTCGTCTAAGACCATTGGAAAACACAGATATTTGCATTACGATTCATTAACAGTAGCAAAATTACAGTGATGAAGTAGCAACAAAAATAATTTTATGGTGGGAGGTCACCACAACATGAGGAACTGTATTAAAGGGTCGTGGCATTAGAAAGGTTGAGAACCACTGGTCTAAGGTGACTCACCATGATCTCTTTTCTTCTGAGAGGAGGGGGTTGGTCTGGAAGTCCTCCAGTCATTTTCACTCACGTTCTCTTCATCAGAGCAGTCCCTAACCACAGCTAGCTTTCAGGAAGGCTGGAAATTGCCATCTTTAGCAAGCCAGACACCCTGTGGAAGTTTCAGTTACTATAGAATAGGCGTCTAACCGACAATCAGCCTGCCATTGTGAGTAAAATAGTATTGGGACATGGCCACTCGTTTAGGAATTGTCTGTGGCTGCTCTCTCAGTGGGCGGAGTTGAGTGGTTGGGAAGGAGACCATCTTGCCTGCAAAGCCTAAAGTAGTTACTCCCTTTCCTTTTCCAGAAGCTTTCCTAGAGGAAATGGGGAAATGAGTATCAGGGGAGCAGCAGGTAGTCTCTGCTACCATCAGGGACCTGGGAAGCAGGCGAGTCACTCGTTGCCTTGGAAAGGCAGCCTGAACAGGTGGTCCCTTTGAAGACCGGTGCCCCGGGGGAGAGTGAGTTGGTGTGCTAGCGGTTGTTGAAGAAGTCCTGTTGCAGGGAAGATTCAGGGAGCCAGGCGTGCAGTGGCTGGGCCAGGTGGAGATGAAGGAGGAGGGAGAAAGCTGCTTCCTGAAGTGAGCTTCCCTCTTTAACGTGGAGCATCACAGTGGCAGTGCTTCACCGCCCTCAGCCCGCTCTGTCCTGCTTTGACACTTGCTGCTGTCCCACTGTGACCAAAGGCTCTTAGCGGATGGCCTTCTCACTGGCCTCCCTGAACAGAGCCTCGGCTTCCTCCAGACCCCCAGGGTAGCCTCCTGTGACCTCGCAGAGGATTCCTAGGACCTACTCGGGAAAGGCCCAGCGCCCCGGTTTGCCCCTCAGATCTTCTCCCTCGTAATTTCTGTTTTCCTGCCCAGCCTGACGCACACTCTGGCTCCTGCCTCACAGAGACACCTGTCCTCTCTGCACTGTGTATCTCTGTGCATTTGCTCCAGTTGTCTCCTGAGCCCCGCTCTGTCAAGGCATTGGGGACCCAGAACTGAACTGACACAGGATAGACGCATTCACAGCGGGGCGCGTGGGGATGCTGACTTCCTTTTGGCACTGCCCCCATTTATATTCCTCTTCCAGCTGGCCCCTTTCTCCCAGCCTCTGGCTTAGCTCTCCCTCCTTGAATGTTTACAGGGTGCTGTTTGTATCATTGGTAGCACCCGTGACTCTCTGTGTTGTTAGAGCAGTTCCGTGCATGTTCCCAGTCTTGTGGAGACTGGAAGGTCTCAAGGCCGGGTCCAGATCTGACTGAGCTGCTCAGCCTACGCTTGCATCTAGTAAGTGTGGGCCAGTGTTACCGTGATGCTGTCTACCACCATCACCAGCTACAAATGAATGCCTCTCAACTAAAAATGTAATTTACCACTTGGAGGAATTTAAGGGAAAATGAAAATAGAGTGCTAGTAATTGTGCTGAAAACAAGTGTGTCATGCAAAGGCTTCACCCGGAGCAGTTTTTAGTGAAAGAATACTACATTTAAAAATATTTTCCTGCCAAGACCAGTTTGGCCCAGTGGATGGAGCATCAGTCTGTGGACTGAAAGGTCCCAGGTTCGATTACAGTCAAGGGCATGTACATTGATTGCGGGCACATCCCCAGTAGGGGGTGTGCAGGAGGCAGCTGGTCGATGTTTCTCTCTCATCGATGTTTCTGGCTCTCTATCCCTCTCCCTTTCTCTCTGTAAAAATAAATAAAACATATTTTTTAAAAAATATATATTTTTCTAAGATCTGAAGCAGTTTTTGAATACATTCTGTTTGGAAATGTTAGACAGTTCCTTGTAGAGGAGAAGATTTGAGTTTGGGTGGTGGGCACACAGTGCAATATATAGATCTTGTAACATAGAAGCCCACACCTGTAACCTATATGTGCACATTGACCAGTGTCACCCCAATAAATTTAATAAACACACAGTTCCTTGAAAAAACCAAGACTGAGTCAGAAATCATCACTTCTGTGGGGCAGAAGTAAGGGCACATGAGCGGAACTCCTTGAAAATGCAGAGATGGGCCCCCTGCAGCAAAGCCAGGATTGGAGCATTTTCTAAAAGCTACTGACTGCCAGAGCCATCACTACCTACCTAGAACAGTGATTTTCCACTGGTGTGGCGAAAGAGGCACGCTGGTGTGCTGCAAGAATGTTTAAAATACGGAATACCTGACTGCTTAGGGGCACTGACTTCTTTTCCCTTAGATTGTCAAGTAAAAGAATGACAGCTACCAACACAATAGCGGTTCTGTGTGAATGAATCAAAATTATACCTATTCTTTTTTTCAGAGCGGTAACGAATATAATACCTTAGTAATTTGTTTATGTGTGCCTTGAGATGAAAAAGGTTGAAAATTGTTGACCTAGGTCTAGGAGATCCGTCTAAAATTGCTCACATTATATTTACAAGGGTGATATTTTCACAGCTCCATCTTTCCACAGTCGGTAATCAAATGTAAAAAGAGCTTTTATTTTTATAGAAAAGTTACCCGACGGAGTGTCAGGTTCTTTTTTTCACCAAGCAGACAATGAGGAGACCAATCTAAATAATGAAATACTTGCTTACGCTGGCAAAGAATTCCCAATGTTCACTCGTCTCCTGTTAATTAATACCTGGCGAAGTTGGCGATGATGTTGGGAAGCAGATGGATGCACATGAGTTTTCCTGGTGATACATTCGGACCTCCTGAAAGGGTGGAAGGAGAGATGCCACCTAGACAGGAGCTGTATCGCTTCCCCTTTGCGTTCACTAGCTGATGTTGGGGACATATAGTGCTTGTAGCTTTCTCCTCCCCACTCCCCTGGCAGAGGGCTGTCTGACAGGTAAGCACAGAAAGGAAAGGGTTTCTTTTCTTGCAATCTATATGTGTTTTTGCAGTTATTAAAGAGTAAGGAAGGCGGTCCTGGAGTTTTTATGCAAGCGTAAAGTTGGATAAAAATCATTACCTGCCATTACGTGCTTTTCCCCGGTTCCTTACCTCTGCTTGTGCATACTGTTCATTCGTGTTCAGTGTCTGGCATGGTACTCAGCCAAGAGTAAATACTCAGTTCATGTTTGTTGAATGAATAAGTAAATGGACTCTGGCACTCCATTGTAAGAGGTTTCTGGAAGAGTAAATGGATTCCCAAGCAAAATGATTTCTTTAAGGGGTGAAATGGGAAGACAAAAGCAGCTCATGTTTCAATCCCCCTTCACCCTGTCAGACCCCCCAGTACTGCACCCTGGCAGCTCTCCGGGGTGAGTCTTAAACATTAGGGAGGAGTAAAGGTGTGTGGCCTCATATTACTGAAAGGAAAACCCCAAGGTTGTGTAAGTGTTTCTTGGCCCTTTCATAATAAACATAATATGAAACACAGCCAAAATGAGTTCCTTTTGAATTAATCCTGTGTCTTACAGTGCTTGATTGAGGTACAGACCTAGGCTTTGTGTGTAACATAATAGAATTTTGGAAAGAGAGTAAAAAGTTTCATCCAGAAGGCTGTTGCAGCTTGGCCTACTGTCTTTTATTCCTTTGAAGTTTGGGGGTATTTATACAAATTTAGATCTTCCATAAACGGATTAAGGCTATTTATGAACAAGCCAAATATAATTTATATCCCTTAATTTGAGCTCTTAATTTCTACTCTAGGTAATCAATAACACAGAAGAAAAATCGCACATAGGGTGAGATTAGACAATTGCAAAGTGATTAGGCTTCCTTCTAAGAAACACCTGTGATAGGCCTTTGAACTTTGCATCGTCCAAATCTGAATTGAAGAATTGTTTTGCCACTCTTTGTCCTTGGGGAAAAAACTCCATCCTTCAAATCTGTGTTTTGATTCTGGAAAATGGGAATAGAGGCACATTATTGAGATAATGCAATGTAAGGCACTCAGAACATTGCTACATGTAGTGCTTGAACCAGTTATGATAAAGAGTCTGTACTGCCGGAACAGTGATCCCAAAATACAGAGAATTAAGGGAGATACCGCTTCGTTTACCATCACAAGGCAAGCATTCTAAGCTTGCAAGGCAGTCATGCTCCTTGCAGAAATTCAGGGACCCAGGTTCCATCTACCTTATTATTTCACCCTTTCACCATTGAAGAGCCCATCTACATAGTCAGAGCAAGGTCATGGGCACTTCTGTGTCCCAGCCTGAGGGGAGGAAAAGAGTACAGAGGCATCCTGCCCAGTGTCTTTAGGCCTCGGCCCAGGAAAGGTATCCATTCCTGCCACTCCCTTTCCTTTGGGGAGAATTAAGTCTCTTGGCCACATCTGTCCGTCAGAGAGTATGGGAAGTGGGGTTTCTAGCTGGACCCCATGTACCCAGTTACAAAGCCTTCCCTGTGGAAGATGGGAAGAATAGATTTCAGTGAGTGTCTAAGGGTCTGCAGCACCATGTGTAGTTAATGCAACCATTATTCACGTATTAGAAAGTAGTTCAAGGGAGGGTTTAAATGTCCTTGTTCTAGGGATAGAGGAATAAAAGAGCAGCTGCAACTCAGAAGTTGTGTCTCCAGTAAGTTGTTCATTATTTGGGGGGAAAGGGGCCCCTTGCATATTGAATCACAAATCTAAGTAAGCCCCGAGGGAGAACAGAAAGGGTGGCGAGCAGCAGTGGAAGGGGTGGGAATGACCCTGATTAGCTATGCTCTTCCTGCCTCTCAGGCTGCCCACTCTGTAAATTAAACTTAACCCCTTATCTGACCTGCTGAGGACAAAGTACACTAGCTTCTAAAGAAACTTTAGAAGCATTGGTTCAAGGCTTTCGTTTCTAAGCACAGAAAAGAAGGCAGAGAAGAGGGGACTTGTACAGGGTAACATCCACTTGGAGTTTTCTCTTTGAAAGGCATGCTTTGTGCGATGGAAAGAAGAAAATTATGTAAGTACTCATTGAGACGATCTCTGCCTTGACACCATGGCCAAAGAAAAAACAAAGGCTGAATACACGAGTCTCTGCATGTAGACGTACCCCAGGTAAAAATTAACTATTAAGTAAGCAATTTTTCTCAACAGGAGAAGTGCACGAATTCTTAAGGACATCCAAGTTGGGGGTGAAGATCTAGGGTTACAGGAAATATTTTTAGCCGCTTATAAGATTACTCCTCATGGTTACTCTATGCTCCTGTATTTAGCAATTGCTGAGAAACAATAAGAGGGAATTAAATGATGTCCTGAGTTGCTCCATGGTATATGAAAAAATTTACAATGTCAGACTTTGCGAGGAATATATACTGGACTTGTTTGTATGCAAGTCATGCTCATATGTTTGATAACGGGGTGATCTTAAAGAGCAGACATCTGTTTTGGTTTTTATAAGTAACCCATTGACTAACTGCTGAAAATAGCTGCATTTATTTTGAACAGGTGGTCCAAAGTTGATAGGAAAGAAAGTAGAAGTGAGTCTGTTTCTCAATTTTGATTTTTTTCCTCCACATTGTAAATCATACTTAACAATATATACTCTGAACTAAAAGTCGTCTAAATGTTTACCTCTGAGGAGTAAATTACCTAAGAGATGGGTTTGTAGATTGAGCTGTTTGACTTGTGGAGTCAAAAGCCAAAATAAAGTTCTTCACTTCTTATTTTCTGATTGGGTTTATCAAAATGATCAAGGCATTGTTGAAACAGAGCTTTTGATTCTTAGAAGAAAATTAGGTTGTGGTGAAATATACTGAGCCTATGAAACTTATTTCAAGAAATTCAGGTGGTAAGTGGTCATGACTTGTTCAGATTTGTTGTAAGTAGGACCTGGCCAGACGACCAGGAAGAATAGAGATAGAAAGTTCACATTTTCATGATTTCTAAGTTCCATGAAGGTCGTAAGCCAGTAATTAATTAGCTTCTCTTCTTTGGTTTCTGACATTGACGATAATGAGTATTTTGATAATACAATAATGAATTCATATGATGAAGGGCATTGGAAAATAAAGCATTTCTTTAATATGTAGATGCTGTTTTTAGACATCAATGAGGTTACGATAGTAATTCTGTCCACTGATAATGTAAGGAACACGAAAATCTATAGAGTTTTCTATTTGTGAAATACTAGGTTGCTGAAGTTCACTTAGATTTTTGTGTTTTGTTTTTTTAATTAATTTCTATTTGTGATAATTACACCTGGTTTCTATCTATAAACTCTATGCCTGTGCGGGTCCTCACTTCTTTGGTTTGATGTTTGCGTTTTCTTCACTGTTTTCACAAGATTGAGAGCTCCTGAGCGCTCATGGACTATGGATTGTCAATTCACCTATCATCTTTCGCTTTTGCTTCTATCTCAGTTTGTCTAAATGAAACGTAGTGTCCGGCTCATATTAAATAATAAAATCATAGCCTGGCAGCCAGCAAACTGCAGCCTGTAGGCCTGGTTATGTCTAAGACAGTTCTTTACATTTCTATTTATTTATTTATTTATTTATTTATTTATTTATATTTATTTTTAGTTCTTTACATTTTTAAAATATTGTAACAACAAGAAGAAGAATATGAGATGAAGACCACTGTAGCCCACAAGACCTAAAATATTTATCTGGCCCTTTATAAAAAAAAGTTTGCCACCTCCTGTCATAGGCAGATAAAATAATGTTAAGTAGTTAAGAGCACTGGTCTTAGGGCCAGACTGCATTGGTTCAAATCTTGTCTTTACCACGTTCCAGTGTGACCTTGGGCAAAGTTACTTAATCTCCCTGTGACCCATTTTCTCATCTATAAATGGGCATAATTACAGTGCCTACCTCACAGGGTTGTGGTGAGAACTTGTTAATATATAAAGTGCTTAGAACAATGCCTGGTACTTAGTGAGTACTCAATAAATGTTAATGATTATTATGATTATGGTGGTTGAAAACTTTGAAAGACCATTTGAATCAGTCCTCACTTTCAACAAACAGGTGGACATCCAACTTATCAAAGACTATTTTCTGTTTCTTTCATCAAGAATGAAGCCCCGTTTTCTTTTCACTAGTGCCTGCTTCACTGAAAAAGGTCAAGACAGACCTATACCCAAATGTAAAAAAATATATGTTTCAAAGTATAAAAGGAAATTATAAAGATGTTAAGAAACAGACATTAAATGTGACACTCAAAAAGCAAATTTTTTTGGTGTACTTATGATAACGTGCAAGAAGAAATAAAGTGGAAATGAGAGATATAGAAGAGGGATAATGGTTAGAGAGAGAAAGAAGAGGAAACAAGAATTAAGAAAGTCAGCAGAGCAGGAGAAAGATTTCGATAGAGAGGGAGACTGGAGGTTACTCCAGAATGACCAGTGTTAGCATCTCTCCTTCCCTTGGGAGCCCGCCTCAGTATTGTGTCCAATAAAATTGCTTCCCTCGGAAAGAAAGCATGGCTCCTTTTGTGTGGTTATTTTCCATTGCAGAAATAATTTTTCGGCATCAAGTGTTTGTTGGACACATATTGTGTGTAAGATGTGTTTCCTAAGAAAACCTGTCACGTAGTATATATACAAAACCATCTTCTTTTGTGTATTTTTTAGGTCAAATAATTTTCTTACCTTTAGCTACTTGCCTTAACCATCATAAACCTTTTGTTGATCCCTAAATCCCTTTGTCTTCTTTAATACCTCTTTGTTTGCTCCATGTGCTATTTTAAGTAGGGGAAGAATAGATGTAGTTGCTTACAAAATGTAGAAAATGTTTTAAAAAACCAGAAAGTGTAATGAAGTGTAATTTGCTCTCTCTCTTTTTTTTTTTTTTTTTTTCACTTGAGTTGTTGATTCTGTTTATGTACATTGGACTAGAGATGAATGTTCCAGGACTGGCATTTGATGATGTCCAGGGGCCGAAGTAATGGCCTCACATGGCACTTATACAGCGAAGCCACACACTGATTACGCATCTTATTAGCTGATGGAGACCCTTTGAGGGGACAAGATTTCAGACCTTTCAAGCCTGCAGCTCCCAGGATCTGATCCTAGGAGCTTGATAATTGTCACTGCCTAGTGGGAGTGTGCTGAGAATAGTGGTGACTTCATGTTAAAGTACCTTTTAGGAGAGTGTCTTATGAGAGGGTGACAACCCTTCCCTACATTCTTTGGGGTATTTAGGTAAAGTTGGGACTTTCAGATCAATGTGAGCAATGACAGGATTTTTAAATCAATCCTACTTGTTTATTGGTTTTAGTTTTCCTCCACTAGGATTTATGTTCGCTGAGGTTGCTGAGTTTTTGTTTCTTGAACTACTACTCCTCCAGCAGCTAGAACAGTGGCACATGTAGGTGCTCAATAAACATTTTTGGAGGAGTGAATGAATGAGTGAACTAATCAATAAAATATACCTACTCATTATTTCCATTGAAATATCTTCCCCAGGGGAATATAGCTCGCCAGTTGATATCATTGTAGATGTCTTTATGCAAAAGAATATTTTAAGAATGAATTCTGTTTAATAAATATGCAATTGAGTACATAAAAGAGAAATTGAATATGAAATCCATGTCTTGCCGAGACCGGTTTGGCTCAATGGATAGAGCGTCGGCTTAGGGACTAAAGGGACCCTGGTTCGATTCCGGTCAAGGGCATGTACCTTGGTTGTGGGCATATTCCCAGCAGGGGGTGTGCAAGAAGCAGCTGATCGATGACTCTCTCATCGATGTTTCTAACTCTCTATCTCTCTCCCTTCCTCTCTGTACAAAATCAATAAAATATATTTTAAAAAAAAAGAAATCCATGTCTTCATGGATTAATATTAAATTAAATGGTAAACAGCAATGTCATTAGATGCACATGAGTCAGACAGTTAAGGCCTTTAGGGGAACTCTCAACATTTTTGAGAAGGCTTTAAAAAATATTGTTCCCTTTATTCTATGAGAATAGCATAATCAATACTAATTTTTAAAAATATATATTTTATTGATTTTTTACATAGAGGAAAGGAGCGGGATAGAGTTAGAAACACCGATGAGAGAGAATCATCGATCAGCTGCCTCTTGCACACCCACCCCCTACTGGGGATATGCCCGCAACCAAGGTACATGCCCTCAACTGAAATCGAACCTGGGACCTTTCAGTCCTCAGGCCGACGCTCTATCCACTAAGCCAAACCAGTTTCGGCTCAATACTAATTTTTAAAAACAATGTTCTTTTGAATAGAAATGAATTCTAACCTCTAAGCTGCCTGCTTTAAAGCATGCCTTCCATGTACTCTTTCTTAGTATGTGGATGTAACAAAATGAGGAGTAAACTAAGACAGAGGAAGGCATGGCATGCAGGGGTTGGTGGGCCCACCTGGGAAAGCAGTGCAGGAGGTGAATGGATGAAAGCCTGAACCAGGCCTGTCAGCAGCCATTCCTAGGAAAGGGGAAGGCAGGGCAGGGTGGGATCCAAGAGAGCGCACCTAGGAAGGGGGAAAGGGATGATAAAATAGGAGGCTTGGGGAAAGCTGACGATCTAATTGTTGAGACAGAAAATGGAATCCGTTCATCCTCATGTGACCTAGGAGGTAGGGGGTCCTGGCACATGGCAAATAGAGACGTAAATACAATCCTAGCCTCCACTTGGGATTGTAGGAAACAGCACATCCATGGTCATGATAGTGTATACTCATCCCCTTTATTGATTTTAGGGTCTTAGACTCAACCTTTAGGGTAAAAAAAAAAAAAAAAAAAAAAAAGAAGGAAAGAAAATGGAGGTGGTTATAGCACAGAATGTAAATGTTATTAACCTTAACAGTTTAAACGTATATGTACCAACAGATGAAAACTAGCCAGTGGAAGGGCGTGAGGGAAGATGAAGGAAAAGAATGGAAAATAATTGTTCCAAAAAAGTTAACACTCTGTGACTGACCAACTAAAGCAGGGGCTTAACTCTGAGGCGTGAAGTCCCTCTGGTTGAGGGAGGGGTGCTGTCACTGCCTTGGGAAGAAGGAGGCGGAGAGGGAGAAAAGCATTGGGGAAAGAGAGCCGACCCTTAAGGCTGAACTTCAATAGATAATGTCTAAAAATAATGTCCTATAGAAGCATAGAATTTGGAAATGTGAGGTGTCCTTTTTAGTGTCCTGGTAAGAAATGCTGATTTTAATGAAGAGGTTACGTATGGTGCTTTGGGCTGGGTTTAGATTAGGGTCCCTACGCCTTTAGGGCTGGAGTGACGGGAGGAAATTTAAAAAGCTGTTTACACTAGGCCAGTGATCCCTGGCACAGTGGAGGGGTGATGGCCAAGGGTGCTGTGGCCAGGAAGTTGGCAGCCATGGCTGGAAACTGGGAGTGAAAGCCAGGAGGAGGGAATACAGTCACCTCTCCCCAAACACAGAGAATGGGTGGGGCTGGAGTGCAGGGGTGGAGGTGAGAGAGAGAGGGTAAACCACCAAGAGGAGCCCAAACTAGGACTTGCTTCTCTTTGGAGTAGAACCAGGGGCAGGAATACCCAGCATAGGTTTTATTGTGTTGCCTATACAATTTGATGCTTTAACCTCCTGCAGGTATGAATTTAATAGTGTTTGAATGCAAATACCTATTATTTCACTAATGGGCTGGGAGCTTGGTGGACCAGAGTGACTCAAACAGAGAGAATCTCTGTCCTGAAAATGCTTACAGTCTCCTTGGAGAGACAGGATGCTAAACACACCAGCAAAAACATAATAGGTGTGATTACAAATAGTGATTAATGCTTACGTTTAATGTCATAGCACAGAAGAGGAGTCAGTGTTGCCTGCATAAACTTAAGTCTTTAGTAATGATGTAACATGAATGTTTAAAATATCATTTTTGGGGAGTAGAAATGATTCTTTCTTAAGTAGCCTATTTTGTTCTGTTTAACTATAAATACACTACATGCTTAAATCAGATATAGTGATGAAACAGCTGCTTCTTCATTGTTCTGTTCCTTTGTTACTCTATTTAATGAATAATTTGAACAGATTCCAAAACATTAAATTAGATGTATACACATGCTTTAAGAATTATATCATGCTGTTCGTGTATTTAAAACTCAGTGATATCATTGTCTAAATATAGTAAATAAGAAAGTTAATTATTTGAGCCACTTTTACCCTCTATAAATAATCTGGCAGTACAACAGACAAGAGATAAAAATTAACCCAATAATCCATATCTAAGTATAGAGTCAGGGAAATTCCCCCCACCTTCCTTCTTCCTGACATATGAACCTTGATGATTGCAATAAATCTTTTGAGGCCCTTGATTGAAATTTTGCCCTTCCTTGCTTTTCTAGTAAGAGATCTGAGCAACGACAGACACTGGGGGGAAACATTAAAAGCACAAGAATTTTATTCTGTCTTCCTTGATACTTCCTGTGGCTGACCGTTTTGTCCAAAGGGAATAGATAAATGAACAGAGGAAGCTGGTTGTCAACTGTCTCCTTATCCCTCCCACCATTCACAGCGCTCACAATAGTCTGAGAACAGAAAACTTTAAAATCCTGTGTTCCTACATCCTGAGCCTTTTCTTGTTAAAATAAACCTGTGAACACTTTGTCTCCCTTGATTTAGAGTATTCTGTTTCCTCCATGAAAAAGTCGCTGAAGGTGTTTTGAGCTGATACTGCACACATGTAAGGGGTTGTAGTAAATCACTGGAAGCTCACTGCTTTTAGAACCTGCCAGAATGATCATACTAATCCACTTCTACAAATGGTGTTCAAAATAGTAATTAAGTAAATTCTATTTATCTTAGTCCCTTTTTTATCTCAACTTTTTTTTTTTTAAATAGAGCTCCTGCCGATGCAGGAGGAGTTTTATATGTTCACCTACTTACACATAGGAGAAAATCTAGAATTGCCCCTCTAGAAATCATTTTGTTTGCAACCATCATGACTTATTATGCATTCTGATTGCCCTAGAAGTTTAAGAAATGAAATCCCTGCATCCCGAAGCCCAGAAACTATGCCTAATGCTTATATTTCTCCTTCAGGGATAACTGTCTGGTGTTTTATTCAGTTAGTGTAGTCTGTGTAACCCTCCCTGGCTGACTGTCTTGCAAATGTGTGTCACCAGTCACAAGTGGAGGACGTGTCACATGATTGGCTGTTTACATAAGTCACAGTAGCCATGTCTGTCATCTTCATATTTAAAGAACTGTGCGTGTTGGTGCAAAACTGTAGTTTAAAATGGGCAGCCGGTTGTTTAGAAAGTCGGCTGTTGCCGATGGTGAGATCATAGACAAAACCGACACCCCCTTCTAGCCAGGAAGATCCCCATGGCGGGAGCGTGCTTTCTGAGAGGAGTCACTCAGCCACGCCTGCCATCCCTGAACCACTGTCTCTGTTTCACTTTACCTGTTTCTTGACTTGGAGTATTGTGGAAATCAATCCAGAGATTTCCAGAATCATCTTCATGGAAAGGATTTTGTTTTTGCTACTCATACACTTGAAAACCATAAATAAAGTGGCCAGACCATGACAGCTTACTAGCAGTCAGTAAATTATTTCTCTTCTTAAATATTAAGAAAGGAATATACTTCCTAGATGCAATATAAAGGTGCATACTTTTCTTTAAAATGCAATGATTAAAAGTCCAAAAGGGCACAAGGAAACCTAGGTTGACACAAAGTTTTGTCTTTGGGACAAAAGTGTTAAATAGGAATTCATAAGTTAACTTTTCTATTCTTGAGTGACTGCTTTATAGAAGTCCAAAGTTAGCTCTTTGTGCTTTGTGTTCTGGATTTTTAGTGCCTATCTTATGTTTTCTCTATTCATAAGCACTCCACTAGGGGGCAGACAGAAGAGATGAAAGGAAACCCACATCAATGCATTCATTGCATTTACTTCACTTTTTGCCTTATGTTTGCTGCTCCTTTTGCATACCTTGTGGAAACGTTTTTCTGTTTAGTTGTAGTTCATATAATAGCATCTAAAGTAGTTTTTAGTATGCTTATTTCGACATTTAAATCATAAACACTTATACTAATTTAATGGTAATTTTTCAGTTAATTGATTGTCACAATATTTCTTTTGCTTTTCTGACATGTTTCCACCATCAAACCACTTAATAACAAACACTTACTTACTTAATAATTGTGGATGATTGTAATGCTGATCCTCATGGGGTTCACCTTACACTGTGCATCAAGGCTCAGTCAGTTATCCACTCTATTAGTCACCACTTGCTGAGTCTCTACTTTTTTGTCCCTGCATTGTGTGTGTTAAGTTTTGAGAACAGAGGCTTGAAGAGAAAGACCCTAAACAATTGAGTATAAACAAATGATTAGTTATAGTTGCCCTTTAAGCCATTCGTTGAGAGACTAGACTAAAAGGAACCGAAGGGATTCTTGATGGCTACGGTGCTGGACAGTTTTTATTTCTGATTATTCTTTCAGACTGCTCGTGAAGATTAAAATCTCATAGAGGGTTGGCTTAGGGACTGCAATTGGAAGTGAGAGAACTAGTGTCTCCCTTAATCTGGGAGGCTAGCTAAAGATGTGCGGGTTTTTGTTTTAAATTTTTTTTCTTAATTTTTCAATTATAGTTGACATTTTTTATTACATCACTCTCACATGTACAGCATAGTGGTTAGACATTTATGTAACTTATGAAGCGATCCCCCTAATAAGTCTAGTACCTCCTGACACTATACATCGTTATTATAATATTATCGATAATATTCTCTACTCTGTACTTTATATTCTTGTGACTATTTTGTGACTGTCAATTTATTCTTCTTAATCCCTTTAACTTTTTCATCTATAATAGTCCCCCAAATACCCTCCCACATGGCCACCATCAGTTTATTCTTTGTACCTGTGCGTTTGTTTCTCTTTTGTTTGTTTGTTTTTGTTCTTTAGATTCCACACATAAATGAAATGATATTGTATTTACCTCTGTCTGACTAATTTACTTGGCATAATATCCTCTAGGTTCATCCATGTTGCAAATGGTAAAATATCATTCTTTTTTTAAGGGCTGAGTTGTATTTCATTGTATATATTTACCACATTTTCTTTATTCAGTCATCCATTGATGGACACTGAAGTTTTGATTTCTTATTCGTTTAGCCACTCTGTCTTGTATAAAGCATTTAGTCCATTTACATTTAAAGCAATTATTGATAGTTATTTAGTTACTGGTTTTTTTTTCCCCCCTCTTTCTCCTTTATTTCCTTCTTCATTCCTTTAACATTTCTTGTAATACTGGTTTGGTAGTGATGAACTCCTTTAGCTTTTCTTTTTTTTTTGTCTGGGAAGCTCTTTATCTCTTCCTTGATTTTAAATGATAGCCTTGCTGGGCAGAGTAATCTTGATTGTAGTTCTTTGATTTCTATCACTTTGAATATTTTGTATCAATCCCCACTGGCCTTCGAAGTTTTCTTATGCAAAATTAGTTGGCAGTCTTTTGGAAGCTCACTTGCTTTTCTCTTGCTGCTTTTAAGATTCTCTTTGTCTTTAACCTTTTGCATTTTAATTATGATGTGTCTTGGTATGGTCCTCCTTGGGTTCATCTTGTTTGGGATTCTGGGCTTCCTGGACTTGAATATCTTATTTCTTTCATCAGGTTAGGGAAGTTTTTCATCATTATTTTTTCAAGTATGTTTTCAATCTTTACTCCCTCTTACTTCTCCCTTTGTTACCCTTATGATGCCTATTTAGCATGCTTGATGTTGTCCCAGAAGTCCCTTAAACTATCCTATTTATTTTATTTTATTTATGTCCTGATTTGGTGATTTCTACTACTTTATCTTCCAAATCACTGATTTGATCCTCTGCTTTATCTATTATACTGTTCATTCTCTTTAATGTATTCTTCATTTTGGTTACTATATCCTTCATTTCTAACTGGTTCTTTTTTATGTTTTCTATCTCTATTTTTATATTTTTTATATCTTTGTTAAAGTTTTCACTCAGTTCATCTATTCTTCCCCCCCCCCCCCCCAAGTTCATTGAGCATCCTTTAAGTCAGTGTTTTATCTCTGTATCTGGTAAATTGATTAACTCCATTTTGTTTAGTTATTTATTTGTGTGTGTGTGTGTGTGTGTGTGTGTGTTTTGTGTTTTGTTTTGTTTTGTTTTTTTCCATTTGGGACTTGTTCCTTTGTCTCCTAATTTTGGCAGCCTCTTTGTATTTGTTTCTATATATTAGACAGATCTGCAACATCTCCCAGACTTGGCAGGGTGGCCTTATATAGTAGGTGTCCTGTGGGACCTAACAGCGCAGTCTCCTGGTCACCTGAGCCAAGCGTTCCAAGAGTGTGGGTTGTGTGTGCTCTTTAGTCATAGTTGAGCCTTGATTGCTGTTGGCATGTCTGTGGGTGGAATTAACTCTCAGGCTGGCTGGCTTTGAGAAATGGTCATGACTACAGCCGATGATGAGTTGCGTGTGGGCTGACCCCACAGATTGGGATTTGCTGTAGCAGGGCTCTATTGCCTTTTGTGAAACTAATTGGGTGGTGTTCTGATATGGTCTGAAGCCAGTCACTGGGTGTGTTGAGTCCGGGGCCTCTTTTGGAGGGACTCTTTTGCAGGCCCGAGGCAGCCACCTCCTGTGCCCTACCCAGAGCCACCTACTAGGAGCTACAATGAACCTGTGGTTGGGAGCTGCCTGTGCTGGGGTTCAAGGTGCCTGGGAGTGGCTACCCTACAAACCGAGGTTGGCTGCCACAAATGCTGGGCTTGGAGCTGCTTAGGAAGAGCTACAGGGTACCCTGAGGCCAGCTGCTGCTGGTTCAGAGATCCTGGGGAAGACTACAGGGTAGCCATGGTCAGCCACTGGTGAGTAATAGCTGCTGAAAGAGGTTAGGGCCGGTGCACTAGTTGGGTGGGACTAGTTCTCAGGGAGTCACCAACATGGGGCAAGTTTGATGGACACTCAGATGTGGTGTCTACCACCTGAAGCCAGACATTTCAGTTCTTCCCTATATGTCCCTGGTTCTTAGGAGCAGTTGCCCAGCGCTGGAGCTCAGAGCCAGTGAATCTGTTAGCGATACATGGGCCCCTTCAGAGGGATGCCTGGAGAGCCCCGTGTGGAGCCGGGGTCGCTCGCTTCTCAGCTGGGATCTCTCACTTCTCTGCGTTTAGGGAACATTATTTCAAGGAATATATTACAAGATGAGTTCCTGAACAGGTGGCAAACCCTGTATATACTATGCTCTTTTATATACATACATATCTTTTCACTTAAAGGAAGTACTTTATGGCTTATCTCCAGCATATCAGAATGGCCAGCATCTCTCTATAAGTTGGAATATGAAATGTTTTCTTTGTAATAAATTCTTTATAGATTTGATAAATTACTTTATATCATGTTAGATTGCAATTATTGATAAACACGTATTTCTGTTGAGAGGATTATATACACAGTAGTTCCCCTCATTTTCAGGGGATATGTTATAAGAGGGATGCCTGAACAGGTGGCAAACCCTATATATACTATGCTCTTTTATATACATACATATCTTTTCACTTAAAGGAAGTGCCTTATGACTTATCTCTAGCATAACCCTATATATATTATGCTCTTTTATATACATACATATCTGCAGCTGAGACATCCCTTCTGATTCTTTACTGCCACATGTGTGTGTGTGGAACCAGCCTATTTCCAGTCTCCAACTTTCCTACTAGTCTCTACATGGCTTCTTCTTAATATCCTTAGTTAAAGAGTTCCTTCAGCTAGTCTTCAGGTGGTTGTTTTATAATTTAGTTGTCCTTTTGATGTGGTCATGGAAGGAGGCGAGTATAGTGTTTCCTTACTCTCCCATCTTGTTCAGAAGTCTCTAAAGATGTGATTTTTATTGTCTTTGTGCTCCACCAAGAATTGGATCTAGTTACCAGAAAGTCATTTATCTCAGCCAGCCCAGGATTATATAATCTTATTCTTTAAATGGACATCTCATTGCTTTGCCTTTTCATGGTCAATTATTCAGCAAAGTGGAGCTTTTGTTTCTTTTTAAAAGCAGAGTCAAATTTTAACTTGCATTATGTTGTTTCTCTTCAACTTTCTCTTTATTTTTGGAACAAACCATCATGTGTTGATTGTAGATAATCTACCAATAGATTGCCTAATATTTTAATTTTGAAGGCATAAATACCTAACTGGCCAAAAGTAGAGATATGTATTCTAAGAATGTCTTCAGGCTACAATGCCTAACATAAGTTGGAATATGAAATGTTTTCTTTGTAATAAATTCTTTATAGATTTGATAAATTACTTTATATCATGTTAGATTGCAATTATTGGTAAACATGTATTTCTGTTGAGAGGATTATATACACAGTCGTTCCCCTTATTTTCAGGGAATATGTTACAAGAGGGATGCCTGAACAGGTGGCAAACCCTACATATACTATGCTTTTTTATATACATACATATCTTTTCACTTAAAGGAAGTGCTTTACGGCTTATCTCTAGCATATCAGAATGGCCAGCATCTCTCTTACGTTTAGGGAACATTATTAAGTAAGACAAGGGTTGCTTGAACCCTTAGTTGTAGGCACTGTGATACCATCTGATGACCAAGACAGTTACTAAGTGACTAACGGGAGGGGACAGATACAGCATGGAGACTCTGGACAAAGGGATGACTCATGTCCTCGGCAGGACAGAGTGGGATGGTTCAAGATTTCATCACACTATTCAGAAAAGCATACAATTTAAAACGTATGAATTGTTTATTTCTGGAATTTTCCATTTAATATTTTTCAATCCATAGTTGACTAAGGGTAACTGAAACCATGGCAAGTGAGACTATGGACAAGGGGAAGACTGCTATACTTGATTCAGTCATTAGTTGCTTACAGTATCAACTGCATACACAGGACCGTCCTTCAGTTAATTAAATATTTTAATTGTTAGAATATATCTGGGATACTGTGCTATGTAAGAAATCCCATGGTGAATAAATGCCTTGTGTTTTTACAATCATCAAATGTACCTTCTTAATTGGGTTTCATAATACATAAAAGTTATTTTCTAAAGCATGATAAACAATACTTGGAAAAATTAATGTGAAATGTTAATGAATTACAATTTTAAATCTGAGAATTTTAAATCTCAGAAAGTTAGAAATGTGGCTCGTGAAACTGAAGATACATTTACTATATATGATACATTTAATTCATATATATATTACATATATATGAATAAAAATTAGATGAAGATATTAAAAACTTTTTTATGGTAGTGGGGTTATATATAATTTTTCCATGACTTTTCAGTTGAATTTGCTCTTAGTAGTTGATTAAAGAATAAACTTGTTAAGAAAATGCCCATAAGACTTACATGATTTTATTCTGTAGAATACTTCACTTGGATATATTGAATAACCTCCAGAAATACAGATTTCATCACAAAACTATAAATTAAGAGGTACAGACTTTTGATGTTTATGACATACAACTATAGAGGTAAATTGTTGCTGCAGGTTTCTTCCTGTTTGTTTGTTTAGTTAGTTAGTTACTAGAGGCCCTATGCACAAAATTCATGCAAGAGTAGGTCTTTCCAGCCCTGGCTGCCTCGGCCCTCGCAGCCCCAGCTTCATCCAGAAGGTTGTCCGGTCAGTCATTCTGCTGTTCGGCTGCTTGGTGGATTTGCATATTACGCTTTTATTATAATAGATTTTTATTGATTTCAGAAAGGAAGGGAGAGGGAGAGAGACAGAAACATCAATGATGAGAGAGACTCACTGATTGACTGCCTCCTGCACACCCCCCACTGGGAATCAAGCCCACAACCCTGGCATGTTCCCTTGACCTAGAACCCTTCAGGCCACAGGCTGACACTCCATCCACTGAGCCAAACCAGCCAGGGCCTTTCTGTTATGTTTTTAACAGCTGCTCAATGTTCAAGATTTACAATTAAAGGCGGAGGGTAAAATATAAACCAATCCTATCCAAAAGTCAGTTTTCCCTGACTGGTGTGGCTCAGTTGGTTACAGCGTCATCCCATGCACCGAAAGGGTGTGGGTTTGATTCCCAGTCAGTCAGGGCACACACCCAAGTTGCCAGGTGCTGGGGGGAGGCAAACAATATTTTTTTCTCTCTCTCTCCTTTCCTCTCTCTCAAAATCAACAAAATTTAAAAACATAATAATAATTGTACATACTAGTACTTACAAGAGACAACATAGACTTTTTTTTTTTGCTAATAAAATACTCCCTTGAATTCTTAATGGTCTTAGTACAAGCGCCCCAAGAGTTCCAATTGCTATGAGAATTATGGTTTTTAGTTGGAAAGTTTTCCCTGTGTGTGATTTACATTTATCTCACCCTTTAGAAATAGGACAACAATGAGAATTATTGTTTTCAAAATCCATACACTCATGTAACTGTTGGGATGTGGGGAAGTTACATCTATGTACATGTCCCACCTAACTTCCTGTCGACAGTTATCTGTTGCAGCAGTGTCTACAGGCCTGAGGGTGAGGAAAGGAAAAGGGACATCTAGGGAAGTGGATGTGTGGAGTGGAAAACACGGGCAGGATATCCCCTTTCAGACTGTGAGGAAGGTCTGGTCCCACCACAAAGAGTCAGGGGTTTGTGGTATTCTGTTGAATGGGGGGAGGGTGTTCTTGTCCTTTTCCTATCTGTTCCTTTCCCGCTCGCCTTCCCCACTCCAAGTCCACCCCTTCTGCACTGTCGTTAAATACCACCAATGGGTGTATTTAAAGTAAAACGCTAAAATGTGGCTTTCTGTGGTGAAGTGTAGGATGTCCTGGTGACGCTTCTGAAAAACCCAAAGCCAATCCCTGCCCTCCGAGCTCACAGTTTATCTTTGGAAGACAGTGCGGATCCTGTATTTTTAAAGTGCTGTAAACATGTTTGTGCGGTTATTTTTAGCTTTCACAGACTTCAGCGAATGTCCAAGTGGGCAAGTCAGGCACAGTCAGTTGTCTGTTACCTCAGAGGCCAGCACCCTGAATGACTGATTGTCTCACAGGGTTGCTACCCTGAGTGCCGCAGAGAAGTGTGTAAACGATCAGTGTCAACTGCATGTGGTGTATCTACAGATCTGTTATCATACATCCTGTACATAATCCTTTTAGCCCTTATGGATTGTATGACTTCGATAACAGTTTTGTCTGGAGTTCAAGATGAGCTGGGTTCTGCCACATGGCCCCGTTACTCCTCCGGCAGAAATTGTCGTTTTCTCTCCCCCATCCTGCAGCCCTCATCTCCTAGTCCTCAAGCATTAAATTATGCATACACAAATCCTTACCGTCGCTGTTATCTTCAGTCCACTGTATCTGCTTCCTGTGGGTCAGAGGTTATGAGGCTTGGGTGCGGTAGAGGGAGGTGGAAAGTTGACCTCAGATTAGGGCAGACACACCATAGAATGGGCAAGATAGCACTCCATGTGCTCAGGACAAGAAGAGGTACATGGACAGCAGCTTTTCTTAGAGGATGAGGTTAGTATCTGTACGTTACACAGATGAAAAAGCAGTTTCCCCCCAAAGAATCATGAGTTGCAGGGCGGGATCGGGAGGTCATTAGCAGCAGTGTTTGAGCTAAGGCTTCCCTATTCACATTGGAGATCTTTTTGATGTCATATCAACGGAGTAATTTTTATATCAGGTTCAGCTGTGTACTCACATCTTCTCTTTGGATGAGGTTATTCTTTCTTGCATGTTGAACGTAATGTGTTGTGTAGTCAGTGACTTCAGAATGCATAATTTATCTCATTGGGAGTATGGGTTGTTGTTTTTTTGTATTTTTTAAGGAAACCTTTTATTGCCACGTATCTTTTGTTCTAGAAGCTTTAGACTGAGTTTTATGTTGAGAAGAAAATTATACTCAGGCATTATTTTGGCTTATTGCCTATAATTATGTAATTATGGAAATTTGAAATTTCTTTCTGTAAGCACTTCAGTGTTTTTTCTTTAGTTCCTAATGTGTAAGTGTTGTTTTTGAAATGTGACCCAGATTTCAATGCATCGTTGTTTTACTTTATTGTTAATTGTGAATGTTCAATAAGAAACTTAGAGGATAAAATGAGAATGTCTTTATATGTTTTACTGGAAACTTAAAACATCCCAGAATTATTTTGGATTAGATAGCTGAACAACAAATAGAGTTTAGAAATTTGTGGGTTTTATGAAAGATAAATTTTTATTTTAAAAATATCTAGATTGTTATGGGTGTTATGTGTGTATTTTTTAAATCACTATTTAAGCAAGAATATTTGTTTTTTCCCCAAAAAAATAACAACAACCCATGTGACATGTATTTTGGGGGCGAAGTAAGTTTGTGGAACACAGGAAATAGGTTCACGTAATTGTTAGGATCTTAGACACAACAGCTTACAGTAGCAGTACACAATTCAAACATTAATTTTATTTTGTTTTATTGTCATTTAGAATTACAGTTCTTCAGTGATTAGTGTTGCTTTTCCCTCAATTCAAATAAGTGGCCTTTAAAATTGCACTGTCCATATGATAGCTCAACTAGACAAAATTAAATTAGACGATCGATTCCAGCCACTTTTCAAGTTCTCTGTAGCCACATGTGCCTAGTGGTTACTGTGATGATCATCACAGCCACTTTCATCAGCGAGAATGTTCTGTTGGATAGTACTGCTTTCAAATTGCAATTAGAACTGGAATTTGCATCTGTGCTGGAAAATTGTGTGACTTTAATTTGAGATAGGATATCAGTTTCCTATCACTTAAAACATCAATGTTTAAGTAAACGTCTCACACCTTGTTCTTTAGTTAAACATTTACACTGATACCATAGTTCATAACACATAGCATTTGCCCTTATTCTCTCTAATGGTATTATATTCTACCCGCAAAGACTGGAGTGTCCTTACACGTACACACACACACAAAACAATATTGAATATATGTCTGTCTCAGAATCTATATATACATAGAGAGAATGTATCGCTATGTATATAGTATAAATAAATATGCTAACATAATGTTATATAACTAAAAGATGTAGACATTCTCATAGTACTGTAGGCACTGTCTGAAGTTGTAGGTTCCTAATATTAGCATACTAGAGGCCTGATTCATGGATTTGTGCACCAGGCCGGTTTCAGCCCAATTCCCGCCCGCAGGCCGAGGGACCCCACCAGTGCACGAATCCATGCACCAGGCTTCTAATATGCATATAAGATCTTTCGTTAATCTCTTCCTGCCCTCCACCCTTCCCTCTGAAATTCATCAATCTGTCCCGTGTTTCCATGCCTGTGTGATGAGTGTCTGCCCCCTGGTGGTCATTGCATGGCATAGCTACTGGTAAGATGGTCGCTCAGGCTTTTATATAGAGAGATTGACAGGGTATCACATTGACTTGTTCCTTAAGTTTCACTTTTTGTTGACTGAGCGTTGTGGAGTTAGAGATTTGGCAGGGTTTGTGGCTGAATTCTTACAGCAGTAAGAAGCTCCACTATTGGTTTGGTGTATCGTCCACTTATTAAAGACTAAGTTAGTAAAGAACAGAGATGGCATCATCAAGGTCAACAAGAGTCATTCATTGGCTCATTTATTCAGTTGACACACATGCCTTTTAAGCAGCCAAGTCCTTTTGCTTGCTCTACACTAGGGGTGTCGAACTCAATCAGAGAAGGGGCCAAAATCTAAAATCCAGCCTAAATTGCGGGCCGAATGGTTTACTGAACAGTCATAAACTGTCATTGTGATGGAAACACAGCGGAGTGCAGTGATGACAGCGCGGTGCGGGCCACATTGCAAGGCCTGGCGGGATGGATTTGGCCCGCGGGCCTTGTGTTTGACACATGTGCTCTACACTATACTCAGCACCTAAAATGGAATAAGACAGGGTCTTGGGGAGGAAAGCAACTATACAAAGGATTGATTGACATACAGGAGGGGAGTGCTTTGATGGAGGTGTGCACAAGGTGCTGTGGATACCTGAGCAGTCAGCTCTGTCTGGCACAGGGGACGGGAGAGCCAGGAAAGATAGGAAGGAAGATGTGGCCAGTATTCCTCCACACCAGATTCCTTTTAACTCCAAATGGAAGATAAGTTCATTGCCCAGATCTCATTATTTTGGAAATTTTGCAAACCATGGAGACCTATTGAAAAGAGATATTTTTAAAATACCATACAAATGTGTGGTTTTTGCCCTAGCCAATTTGGCTTAGTGGATAGAGTGTCGGCCTGCAGACTGAAGAGTCCCGGGTTTGATTCTGGTCAAGGGCACGTACCTCGGTTGCAGGTTCCTCCCCATCTTGCAAGAGGCAACCCATCGATGTGTTTCTCTCACAACACTATTTTTGTCTTTCCCTCTCCCTTTCACTTTCTCTAAAAAAATCAATGGAAGAATATCGTTTAGTAAGGAGGAAAAGAAAAACAAAAGTGTGGCTTTGATGACTGTGTAAGACTCCCTTTTGGAGATGTATCAGAATTTATTTACTCAGTACTGGTTTGCCCAGGACTAAGGGGTTTCTCGTGATGGGGAACTCTCAGTGCTAAAATCAGGACAACTGGGAAAGCCGAGATGGTTGGATGGCATAGCTACTATCGAATGTTTAGATTGTACCACATTGAGTTCAAGTCTGCATATGTAGCTGCATTTTGCATTATTTCCTTAGGCGAGATTCCTAGAAATGGAATTAATGGCTCAATAGCGCTGAGCCTGCAGGAGAATGCTCTTGGTAATGCTCATAGCCCTTTATTGTGCTTGTACTGTTTACCTCAAGACAGGTGGGAGTCTGCCTGGACATTCAAGCTACCTCTGCTTCCATGGATTCTTAGGGTGATATACAGAAGGTAGGGCCAGGTACATACTTGTCTGTCACTAGCAGTGGCTCCCAATCTCTCTCTCTCTCTCTCTCTCTCTCTCTCTCTCTCTCTCTCTCTCTCTCTCTCTCTCTCTCTCTCTCTTAAATATATTTTGTTGATTTTTTTACAGAGAGGAAGGGAGAGGGATAGAGAACTAGAAACATCGATGAGAGAGAAACATCGACCAGCTGCCTCCTGCATACCCCCTGCCGGGAACGTGCCCACAACCAATGTACATGCCCTTGACCATAATCGAACCTGGGACCTTTCAGTCTGCAGGCAGATGCTCTATCCACTGAGCCATACTGGTTTTGGCAGTGGCCCCCAGTCTCTTCACTGGCCAGATTGCATGTGGCTAACTCTCCTTTTGTCTAGGCCAGAGGCAAGCTGACTCTGGTTCCAAAAGATAGAGTGGACCCCCTGGCTCCATTTTCCTCTGGCCACACGCTGATGTGAGCTCACTGACTCTGACTGCACGTGATAGGAAGGAAAGGGTGATATTAGATGGAGCACAAGGCGGTCTTTCTTCCCAGTACAGCCTCAGCTGTGCATCACCAAAGGTCTCCATTCCTGCTCACACAGGACGGTGCAAGCCAGGCTCCTGCCTCCCGTCAGCCTCATCCTGGGCAGAGTGAACACACCGAAAACCCTGGAATTAAGAGTGTGTCCCCATAGCCCTGGCAGTTGGTCATGTTGATGAGATATGCACTGGTATTCACAAGTACACCTATGCTCAACGTGCCCCATAATGCTCTGTTGAGAGTTAGTTCCATGAGGTGACCTACTTTCCTACGGACTTTTAGTAACTACATTTCTCCAGGTGGGTGTCCAAGGTCTCCAACCACACTGTTCTTTGCAGAAAGAAGTATTAAAGCATAGTCTGTTTCAACTGTTTTTAACGTTTGCTGTAGGGGTCCTGTGATCCCCTGAAACTGTGCAATTTCAAAACCGTGCCTCTTTTCCAATAAAGAGTTTCATTCCTTTTATCAGATTTTCAAAGCAGTTCTATGACCCAGAAAAGGTGTAAGAACTGTGTACTTTGTATATACCCTTGGTCGGCAAACTGTGGCTCTCAAGCCACATGCGGCTCTCTGGCCCCTTGAGTGTGGCTCTTCCACAAAATACCATGGCCTGGGCAAGTGTATTTTGAAGAAGTGGCATTAGAAGTTTTAAAAATGTGGCCTGTCAAAAAGAAATTTCAATCGTTGTACTGTTGATATTTGGCTCTGTTGACTAATGAGTTTGCCCACCACTGGACTATACTAAATGCCAAGGAGCGTTTGTCATTACATTTTGTTTGTTTGTTTTCTGCAGGACTTAGGCAGATGGAGCTTTGGGGTAGGCATCAGTTTAGCCATGATTTCAACAAGTATATTATATGCACTGTTAAACAATCATTTAAAATTCCCAAATGTTTCCCCCTAGCTGCTATGATATTTCTGTTGAATTGGATGTTTTGGTTAGCTTTGCTGTGAATGACATAGTTTCAGGTGCAGCTAATTTGTTTTTGTCTGGGCCGTGTATGTACACCCTATTGAAAAGGTCTGTGAATCGGTGGTTAGCTTCCATCTAGGCATTGTTCTGCATTATTTTTGGTGTATTCTTTTGTTTATATTACTAAGCTAAAGTTAGCACAGATAACACCAGGCTAGAAAATGGTGACAATCGTTTGAAAACAGGAAATTTTAGGCTTGTGTGTGTTTGGAACAGATGATCATAATGATAGAGCCAGTGGAGTGGAAACTTCCACCTAGCCTGTTTTTTCCTTATTTTGCTCTATGAGAAAAGATGGTGCTTCCTGGAAAACAACTCAAGTGTTTGAAAGCAAATGGTTTTCTTTTGTCCCTGCTGCATGGTTAATTTGTTTTTCTTTATAGCATTTACCCTGATAGTATTATTATGGAAATTTAATATTTTTAATAGGTAATTCCCAAAGTGCTTATTTTAGATACTTAAATAGCTAAGTATGTTGCCATGTACTAACATGGTTTGTAAAGAAAATTAAAACAGTATGTATAGTATAACACTAGACTTTATGGGAAAAAGAGGAAAAATTTGTTCCTCTATTTTAAGTGTTCCCAACTTTCCTTTTTTTTTTTTTTTAACCCCCAAAATTTTAAGTTTTTAAAACAAAGTCGTTCTACTTTATTTGTCTAAGCTATTTCCTGACTGAGACTCCTTCCAGATGTATCCTGGAATTCTATATTTAAAAGAAAGACTAAATTCATTCATGAGTTGCCTAGTAAGAAGAGTGTGCGTTTCCATTTGTATATGAACATTGTTGTTTTGTGTACATCATTTCTAGATTAAAAAAAAAAAAACTTTCTTTTTTAGAGCATTTCTAGGCATGCACTTTAGTTTTTGTTAATCCTCACTGGAGTATGTTTTTTTCATTGATTTTTAGAGAGTGGAAGGGAGGGGGGAAGGGGAGAGAAGAGAGGAGAGAGAGAGAGAGAGACAGAGTGAGAGAGAGAGAGAGAGAGAGAGAGAGAGAGAGAGAGAGAGAGAAATATCAGTGTGTGCAGCACAGCAATTGGTTGCCTCCCGCATGCAATCTGAAATCCGACCTGAGCTGGGATTAAACCTGCAGCCTACCGTGTTTCCCCGAAAATAAGACATCCTCTGAAAATAAGACCTACTTACAGGTTTCCTTCTGAGTGAAATATAAGGCATCCCCCGAAAACAAGGCCCCCTAGGCTCTGTCTCAAAATGCTATTGCTAAACATGAGAGATTTGGTCCACTGATTCTGAAAGAAATGGAGTCACAAGAAATTCACTCACCAGGAAATTCAGGAATTGGATTGTTATGATGATGTTCCAGAAGATAATGACATGATTGCCATTGAATAAATGAGTAAATTCTTGATACTGTAGGATTCACAGTTTGTCTGGTTTGTGTTGACAACTACCGTACTACCGTACCGTATACAGGTAATAAATTTCCTTTATTTTCATTTAACAATAAATGTGTACCGTATTCTTCTTCATGGAGAAATAAGACATCCCCTGAAAATAAGACCTAGCGCATCTTTGGGAGCAAAAATTAATATAAGACACTGTCTTATTTTCGGGAAAACAGGGTAGGTACCTGAGCTTGACTGGGAATGGAACTGCAACACTTCCCCTTGTTACAGGGCCAACACTCTAACCCCTGAGCCGCATCCACCAGTCTAGGTGTAAGCTTTTAAACATGGGGGTGTTTGTTTTTTTAATTACAAGAGTAATAAATGGAAATTCTTGAAAACTCAGACTATAAAAAATATATAAATAAAAATATGAAATGTCTGACCTACCTTCCTGGAATTACCACAGTTACCATTTCTGGTATGTCTCCTTCCAAACGTGTCCTCTAAGCATAGTTTGGGTTTGTTGTGTGTATAGAAAAGCACAATCATTCAGACAGAGACAATTATATATGCACAATTCCACAACATGCTTTTTTTCTTATTCAATAGTTATCTTGTGGACAATTTCATACATATATATATATATGTATTAGTCTTGGTTTTTAAAGGTTTCGTGTCAATTTATTATTATATAGATGTCTCATAACTTATTTAAATTTAAGCTTATCCTGCTGATGGAATTTACATTAAAACCTATCTTACTAAAAATATCATTTTCATCTAGCAGTCTAATTTTGTCAATTGATTGGATAGTTGTTCTCAGTCTTGATGACACATTAGAATTATTTATTGAGCATTTAAAACTACCCATGTGTGGGCGAATCCCCCAGGTACAGTTAGGGTTGAAAATCACTGGACCACCCTCACCTCTCTTTGCCCACACAGATATTGGCTATTTCTTTAATGATTAGCTCTTCCAGTAAAGATACAGGAGAGAGATTAGGAGGCCTTGGCAAGTGTCACACCAGGCATGCGCTCCATCAGTAACGCCATAGAGAACTCGGAAAACAAGTACAAAGAAACACGTATCTTCAACCCTAACATTCTTGAAATTTCTGAGATGACACATACGTTTTGAATTCTAGCAAAGAATTCACCGTAATGATCTTCTTTCCTGAAATATCAGTTGTGAAATACCGTTTAAGAGATTTCAAAATAAGAAAGTCCCACTGTCCTTTCCTCCTCCCCCCCAGTTCTCTGGGATAATGTAAGGTTATTAAGATTACAGTGCTGATGTTTCATAATGGAAGGGCTGTTGGCTCAAGAATGTAGAAAATGCTGTTCTCTTTCAGATTATCAGGTCAAACTCCACTATATAGGGTTTGGCAACGGAAGACCTAAATGTAATAGTCATCAGAGTTCTTTCTGAAGTGCGTAAGGGGATAGATTGCTAACAAGCTACTGGGAACCGGTGTGCTGGGAGCTCAGAGGAGTAGCGGCGGGTAGGTGCCATAACTTGGAAGGGGGCAGTTCAGGGGTGAGCTTCCAAGACGAGTCCTTGGGCTAGCTCTTAAAGAGTGAGTAGGAGCTCATTGGATGAGAGAGAGGATGGGTTAGATTAAAAGTAAATATTAAAAATTGAATGAAATCTAAAGCCATGGAGAAAGGAAGAAACCGTGAGTGTGTTTGCTGCCATGGAGGTGGGAGATGGGAGAGGGGAGGCAGGTAAGTATGATTTTGAGAACCTGGTATGTCATCCTGTGAAAGGAGTTGGAACTTTACCCTAATAGCAACGCTAGACCTCACTTTCTTTTCCCTGAGATCCTTTCATGTAAGATCGCTGGCTTTCCATGATCGTTCGGATGAACAGGAAACTTTAAAAGCATTCCACCCAGGCTTTGAGGGCTTCACACTGTGTGAAGCTCTGTCACAGATACCAAAAAAAAAAAGTAAGGAATGGTTTCGACTTTCAAGGAACTCGAAGTCTACTTGGGAAAATAATTCACAAGCACTTGGAACTTTGGGAAATGTATTTAGTAAAAATAACAGATGGTTCCAAACTTGTCCGTAGCTATGCAAGAGGCATTTCAGGGCGGTAGCTGGTGGATTGCCAGGAGCCCAGAGGGAAGGTGTGGTGAGGAAAAGAGAAGGTCTGAGGATTCCAGTGGTAGAAAGGAGTTTATATATTCGCTAATGGGATACATATTGTGAACAAAAACAGGGAGGGGGATATAAACCACATTGGGAAGAGCTGATGGCAAGAGAAGATAAGGAATTAGATATGTGCTTAAAAGGACCTCTGATCTATTTTTTTTTATTCTATTTTAAGGAGCAATCTAATTCTGTCTATTGATTGGATGGTGGTCCTCAGTCTTGGTGGCACAATAGAATAACCTGCTCAGCATTTAGAACTACCTGTGCCTGGGTCAGGGCTTGAACCCCCAGGTGAGGCCCCAGGCATCAATTTTTTTATTTTTATTTTTATTTATTTATTTATTTTAGTTCTCCAGCTATGTGTTATGTTCAGTTAGGGTTGGGAATCACTGGACTATGCTGACCTCTTCTCTTTTGCCCACCCATATACTCCAGGCATGTTCTCTGTCAGTGATACCACAGAGAACTCAGAAAAATAAGTATGTAGCCGTTACCGAGTTTTCTTTATAACTGAGCCCACTGGCCATGTAGGCAAGCGAGGCATATTTTGTGAATGTGTTAATATTATTGCAGATAATGGCTTGAGACTAATGCAGATTGCATTTTTGTTTATTGTTTGTTTGTTTGTTTGTTTGTTTGTTTTTACCATTAGGGAACATCTGGGTAGGGAGGATAGGACTCCATCTGTACTTTCTTGCCAATATGTATGTACATATCCATTCTCTGTAGGGTGTGTGACAACCCTATCTTAAGACCTTTGTTTCAATGTGACAAGTCTATCTTCAAATTTAATATATTCAATTTGCTTAAATACAGAAAGTATTTAAAAGAAATGCTTTTTAATGAAGTTTAAAAAATACCCTGCATATCTATAGAGGTTTTATTTTTATTTTTATTATTAATTTATGGTTTGTACACCTCTGCCTTGCCTGACAATTCTTGTCAGCTCAATTGCAAACGGGCTGGGCTGGTCGCAGTCGGGTCAATACCCCATAAAGCCTGGCTAGTGTGAGAACTTCCCTATTTTGTCCTCGCCTCTTCGGTTGGCACGCTCAGTAGACTGAGTACCTACTTGGGACTAGGCAAGAGGGGAAAGAAAGAGGAAAGGTGAAGAGATATGGATCCAGTCCTCATTTTAGGGGTGTCAAACTCCACAAACTAGGAACAAGGCAGAAATGGAGAGTTTGGAGGGGCCCGCCCAGGAACGGTACCCCAAAGAGGTTGAACTGAATCCAGGGGCTGGATTATGTGCCGAGGGGGAGCAGGTGTCAGGGCCAGAGGCAAAGCAGAAGCTGAGTGTTAGGGGAACTGCAGGCGTTTCCCACGTGGTTAGGACAGAGAGGCAAGAAGTGAGGTTGGAAGAGGTAGGAAAGACTTGGGGGTCCCTCTGACCTCCCCAAGTTTGGGCTTTACCCTACAGACACTAGTACCCACTGAGCTTAGGGAATGTATAAATTGCAATGCATATACTCTAAACATTGTGGGTATTTATTTAGCTTGGCAGCGGATCTAAGTATATTTCCACTGGGATCCGTGGACTATGCATGCTGTTCTCTTTTGATGTAATGTCGTAGCCAAAGTTAATCCTGAAATCCTGAGATGAGGCACTGCTGTCAGAGTATAGTGCTTTCAAAATGCAAACTAGCTGATGAGGTCTTACTTAAAATTGCAGTGACTAGTACATGTAGAAAATGACAATGAACACTTTTGCACACTTCCCTCAAGCAAACCTGCTTGTAATGGGAGTCCAGTAGTTAAAATGATTTTTTTTTCCCCACGTGAATTTTGCGGAAAATTGCACGGAGGGCTTGATTTTGAAAGTTTCTAGAAAACTTGTCCCCTTTTGTCCGTTAACTGCTCTGCAGCCTTGGTGAGGCAATGTACAGTTTCCTCTGGGGCTACCAAGGCAGCGAGGATAAAAATAGGGCAAACTGTAAGAATCCCAGATATTTTCGGATAACAAAGACTGATTTATGTGGACCCATTCTGTGCTCCGACAAAACACAGAGAAGCTTTTGTGCTGTGATTAGCAAGGGTGCTGATGTCAGTTCTCTCATCGAGCGTCCAGCTTTATTCCGCGGCTAAATTGTGCTTTGTACCGTAATCCAGAGAACCTTTGTATCTGCCTTATTAAAGTGTGTAGTTTCTGTAATTGCTTTTGTTTTCCAGTTTAATCTGTGCCAGATTCAATGAGAGTGACTCATTTTGTGACTGAGACAAACATTCCCATTTGGGCCATGTTAAAAATAAATAAATAAGTGGCAGGTGCTGCTCGGCTAAATTCTGTGTTTTAATGCTGCAATTTCCTGCTGTAAAGAGTTCCTCTCTTATAGAATGTCTCCTCGGGCCTCTGTAATCACCCAATCTGTCTGGTGCACCTCGATTCATTGCTTCTCATTTCTTGGCAGTTTGTTTTCGTTTCCAGGGGCCTTGTGTATTTTAACAATATCATTTCAACAGAGAAGCAGTGAAATGAATGGGAAGCGACAGTTAACCGGAAGACAAAAGAGTGACACATAAGCCATAGCAAAAAAGACACATTTCCTTCTTTTCTCTTTTTGTCATTTTCCCAAGGTTCGATTCCCAGGTTTGATTCCTGGTTGGGGCACATGTCTGCATAGTGGGTTCCATCCCCAGTCAGGGTGCATGCAGAAGGCAACTGATCAATGTTTCGCTCTCATCTCTCTCTCTCCCTCTCTCCCTCTCTCTCTCTCTCTCCCTCCCTCTCCCTCCCTCCCTCCCTCCCTCCCTCTCTCCCTCCCTTCCTCCCTCCCTCCCTCCCTCTCTCATCAATTTAAAAATATTTCCTCAGGTGAGGATTTGAAAACAAATACAGCTCTTATCCATGTAGTCTGAACAGCAGTCTAGCCAAAAGGAAGACACAGTCCATTTATTTGCTTACTTTCCAGGTGAAAAAGCAGGAAAATTTTACACCCATTTTTGTCCTCCCTACTTCTTACCTGAGCCCTCTTCCCGTCCCACACACACACAAATACACACAGAGACAGAGAGACCTATAGCTTGAAATATGAAGTGTTTTGAAGAAGTATCTTTATGTATACTTTTTATGGCATGATATTAATATATAAAAAATTGCTGTTTTTAAAAAAATTGTGAGATATACATAACAAAATTTATTATTTTAACCATTTTCAAGTGCATTAAGTACATTCACATTGATGTGCAGCCATCACTACAATCCATCTTCAGAACTTCATCAACATCCCAAACTGAAATCTAACCATTATGCACTAACTCCTCCTCCTCTCCCTACAACCCCTGGCTTTCTGTCTTACGAATTTGGTTACTGTAGGTACCTCATATAAGTGGAATTGTATAATTTTTATTCTTTTGTGACTGGTTTATTTCACTTACCATAATATCTCAAGGTTCATCCATGTTATATAGCATGTGCCACAATTTTCTGCCCTTTTAAGGCTGAAAAATACTCATATATATATATATATATATATATATATATATATATATATATATATATATCACATTATATTTATTTCATCATTCATCAGTAGACTCTTACTTGGGTTGCTTCCAATGTTTGACTGTTGTGAATAATACTGCTATGAATATAGGTGTACATATGGATGAGGACAATGGGGGAGAGGAAGGGAGCTGAAGGTGGGGTGGGAACCTGGTGGAAGGGGGAAGAAATGAGGAACCTTTGTAATAATATGAACAATAAAGATTGATTTTAAAAAAAAGAATATAGGTGTACAAATACCTGTTTCAAACTTTCATTGCAATGAATTTGGTTATATACCTACAACTGGAATTTTTTGAGGACCTGCCATACTGTTGTTGTTTTTTTATAACAGTTAAGCTGTTTTATTTTTTTACCAGAAATATAAAACATTTCCACTTTTTCAATAGTAGTTATTCTAATCTGTATGAAATGGTATTTTCTTTATGGTTTTGATTTGCATTTCTGTAATGATAGTGACATTGAACATCTTTCTTGTATTGGCGAATTGTGTGTCTTCTTTGGAGAGTCTATTTAAACACTGTCCATTTTTTAATTGGGTTTTTTATTTTTTATTGTTATTGAGTTATAGGTGTTCTTTGTGTATTCCGGACATTAATCTCTTCTCAGATATATGGTTTGCAATATGTTCTCTGGTTCTTTGAATTGCCTTTTTACTCTGCTGATCATATCCTTCAATATATAAAACTTACAAATTTTGAAGTAGTTCAGTTTACGCTTATTTTTTCTTTTGTTTCCTGTGCTCATAGTGCCATATCCAAGAAATTATTGCCAAATCCTACGTCATGAAGTTTTTGTCATGTTTTGTAGTTTTAGCTCTTACATTTAATTGTTTGATCCATTTTGAGGTCATTTTTATATGATGTAAGACAAGACTCTAAGTCCAATATTTTGCATGTGGCTATCCAGTTTTTCTAGCATCATTTGTTGAAGCCTCTGCTTTTTTAGTTAGTAATACCTAAATCTTCCTTGTTTTGTTGACTTGATATTACATATTGGTGTGATATCTTTTAATATCAATCAATATCTTCTCATATTCTATTAGAAACCCTAATAGAAAAATAATAAACATGTATAGATACACATTATTGAGTTAATTTGGGCATCAGTAAACTCTACTGGAGTGGCAGGTAAGTCTACAGAAACAAGGACAACATTGTACGTGACTTTCTCTAGACAAAGCCTTTGTGAAATTGATTTGATAAATGCACCTCTTCTTGAAAACATTCTCAGGTTAACATGAGATGGATATTTTTGTTTTGTTTCTAGGCGTGGAAGAGGAGATGGTTTGTGTTACGCAGTGGCCGTTTGACTGGAGATCCCGACGTGTTGGAATATTACAAAAATGATCATGCCAAGAAGCCTATCCGCATTATTGATTTAAATTTATGTCAGCAAGTTGATGCTGGATTGACATTTAACAAAAAAGAGTTTGAAAACAGCTACATTTTTGATATCAACACCATTGACCGGATTTTCTACCTGGTAGCAGACAGCGAGGAAGAGATGAATAAGTGGGTTCGCTGTATTTGCGACATCTGTGGGTTTAATCCTACAGAAGAAGGTAAGTTCAAGATTCTCTTACTCAACCTCTTTCCTTCACAGTTACATTTTTTGAATGGGTATAAAATTCTTTTTTATTTCAGTTACATGATGTAATATTTGGGATTTTTTTTATATTAGTAATAACATATGGAAAAAGCAACTAAACCCTTTAATCAGTTTGGGCAGCAACTTTTTGTACGTTTGAGAAAGAGAAATTTAACCATTGTGGGGCAGCGTCTAAATAATTGTCTTGTAGAAGAAGATGACAAGAAGACATACTATTTCAGAGCCTTTCTTGAGTTCCTATAAGAATATTACCTTGGCCAAAACCGGTTTGGCTCAGTGGATAGAGCGTCGGCCTGCGGACTGAAAGGTCCCAGGTTCAATTCTGGTCAAGGGCATGTGCCTTGGTTGCGGGCACAACCCCAGTAGGGAGTGTGCAAGAGGCAGCTGATTGATGATTCTCTCTCATCGATGTTTCTAACTCTCTATCCCTCTCTCTTCCTCTCTGTGAAAAATCAATGAAATATATATTTTTAAAAAAAGAATATTACTTTGAACTTATAACATTGCTGATATTTGACTATTTTTGACCAATTAAAAGCAGCATTTTCATGTGGCTCAATGTAATTCTTCAGTTATTTTTTAAATTATGTTGCTACAGCAGGTGTCAACAACTATGAAAAGCAAATGAGAATTAATCACAAAACATGAGTTCCCTTACCCCAGAGGTAAGAGGGGACCTAAGGTTTGGATGAAGGTAGTGAAGAAAGCTCAGAGGAAAACACGGGACTTTTGGAGGAAGTAGAATTTCTACATAAGGGAAGGGAGGGGTGCTAGAAAGAGGAGGAATGGAATTCTCTTTGACTCCAAAAAGGCCAGGGGAGAGTTGTTTGAGGATCCGAGGTTTGGGGTGCTTGTCCTCAGAAGAGGCCTCAGGAAGAGTTTGACAAGTGGAACTCCTCTCCAGATGCGTGTCTATGGCTGTCCTGACCACGTATCCCCTGTCCACTTCTCTTCCTTGTTAAACAAACACGAAGAACCTATGTGGGGTTTGCCAAGCCAAGAATCAGGAATAATGTCTTTGACCCTATCGTCTTCACGCTTATCCTCAAGTTCATAAGTGTGCCTTTCCAAATATCTATCTTTAGGAGTGCTGGAGATTTCAGTGAGGGGTGGAAAAATTGTATTCACAATCAACATGGAGTTTGGGATTGAAACGGAACAGTAATCATCTCTAATTAGCTTAGGTCAGCATGCTGCTTCCTCTCTGGCCCAGTCAGCAGGCCAAGAGAAGGGCCGTCCAGGGCTGGGCTGGGCCCAGCAGGGCTGGGGAAACCCCTTGGTAAGGATTCCAGAATGCCCAGGGGAGCAGCGCAGAGAGAGGGAAGGAGGCATCCAGTGTAGCCAGGAGGCGGCTGATGAGCGAGAGCTCCTCACTGGAGCTCTGGTGATTAAAAGCCTCGAGATAGTGCTTCATGCGGGGCATGAAGGCTACAGCTGTTTTTGTGAAGTGACTCGATGTGTGCACATTTTAAGTAGGCCAGGGGTATCGTTTCTAACTCTGGTTCAACGCCTTTCCTGTCTTGTTTGCATGTACAGTCTATATGTGAGTGTAGTGGAGGATTTTAAAGTTAAAGGCACAGATGAGATAGCTTTTTACTTAACGGCTACTTAACAACCACTCTGTAATGATAATTATTGGATTTGGATACCGCATTAGTTTTGTTATGTGATGGATTTTTAGTTAAAATAATTTTAAGTCATTGCATAATCTTTTTGCTGATGTTTTTGTTTTGTTTTTTTGTTTTTTTGCCTGCTGCCTTCCAATTTAGAATTTATTTGGAGGTCATAAAGGCAGACTTTTATCCGCATTGGTTATCTTTTTTTTTTTTTTTTAATAGATTCGACTGATCTGAAAGACTGAGTAGATGTTCTTCCAGATCTCTTTGTTTTCTTTATAATTCTCCTAAATACATTTAACAAAAGAAATGAGATGTCCCTCTTAGAGGAGCTACATTTTTCAGTTAAGGACTATGAGAGTCTAACTTTTGGAAGCCCATTTAGAGTAAGTAGAATTGAGAACTCCCAAATAAGAATTTCTAATGCTCACCGTGGCTGGTGTGGCTCAGTGGGTTGAGTACCATCCTGTGCACCTAAAGTTTGTTGGTTCAATTCCCGGTCAGGGCACGGCAATCTATGTGACTCAGAGGGAATCAGTAAAAGAGAAACAGTTCTTCATTGTGTAGTATCAGGGAGCCACAAAAATATTTCACGCTATATGGTTTTAAAATCAACCACTGAGTTCCCTTATTCATTTGGAGTAGCTGACTTTGCTAGGTTCTGTTTTAAAAACATCTACACACTTAAAGATTTGTATCAAAATAAACCTCCAAGTGCTGCTATTATCCTTTGTGATCACATTCATGCAGTTTAATGTGACAAGGTGAATATCAATGCCATTACTTCTTGCTTTATATTCTCTTGCTTTCAAATAGATTTCCCCAACCCCCTCCAATCACTAAGTAGTATTTTTGTTTTTAACCTAGATCTGCCCCCCTGAGAGCTGAAGATGCCCCCACTCATGGCTTAAAACTGATAACCCAAACATGATATTTCATTTTACTAGTTTCAGGCTAGACGTGGGAAGAAATAGACTCTGCTTAGATATTATAGTCTGAGAAAATAACTGTCTCCAGTCCCTAGGAGAATAACTAATTTTCTCCCGAAAACAAAAGGAAAGGGGAAAACTCTGACCTGTGTTTTGATTCCAGGAACCTCTCAAAATATCGTTCCCATGTTATTTCCGCTGCCCCAGGTGACCACTGCTATTATTGAATACTCAGAATGCTGGCGTGCTGGGTCTGTTTTTGAATTCTAAGCTGGTTGAACTGTGTGTGGTTCCTATGAGTGCTTTTATTTAGTAGATTTGAGGATAGAAACTAATTTATTTTGTTTTTCTTGGAAATGGGCAGATTTATTTTTGTTTCTACACCGACTTGGAAGCTGGCAGATGTGCTGAGCAAGTGCCGGGAAACACAGCCTCAGGGTTGCACGCAGCAAACTAACTTGGCGCAAAGGCTCCTGCTCCAATTTCGGCATGCATCATAAGAAAGTTGCCTCTTATCAGTTGAGATACTTTGCTCAAAATGCCCCAATAATAGTGGCTTAAAAAAAAAGTGTGATTCTCTGTTTGATTTTCTTCTTTTTGGGAAAGTAGGTTAGTGATTGTCTAACTACTGTGTTGTATACCTGAAACTAATACCAAAATTATGTTTAAAATAATAATATTAATAAAATATGTAAAAAATAATAAATAATAATTGCTAATAAAATAATAATCTAATAGTAGGTTAAACTAACATATAAGAATATACATATGCTTCCTCTCCTGATTCTTATTAGGGAACTTTCAAATTTCTTTTTATTCACTTTGTATTTGTGTATCACTTACTACTATGAAAAGCAAAAGAACTTAAGTGTACAGTTAATATAGTTTTATATATTCATCTATATCTATATATAGAAATCTGTGTTGTTGGCACACTCAGATCAAGAAATGGAAATTTCCAGACTCCAAAAGGTTTTTTCATGCTTCTTCCCAGTCACTCCCCCAACCCCAGAATAAAAGCCCAAATAACCATTATTTTGCATTTATAACCATAGATTAGTTTTGCCTATAGTTGAAATTCATATAAATAAAACCTTTGAGTCTGGCTTGTTTTTCCTAATCTTAAGTCTGTGGGATGCATCCCTGTGGCAGGTAGCAGTTCTTCATCCTATGTACACACTCTGTGACTGTACAACAAACTTTTAACCAATTTGAAAGTTGATGGTCATTTGGGTCCTTTATAATTTTTAGTTAATATAAGTAAAGCTGTTGTGAACATTCTTACACATGTCTTTTGATGGACATGACACTTAGTCTTTGGGATACATACCCATGAGTGGAATTGCTACATTATAGGATATATATATATTTAGTGTTAGAAGATTTAGTAGCTTTTGTTTTCCAAATTATTGTATTAATTGCTTTTCTACCAGCAGTGTAGGAGACTTTTAGTTAGTCTGCATTTTAACCAACACTTGGTATTGTCAGTAATTAATTTTAGCCATTCTAGGAAATGTGTAGTGGTATCTCACAGTGGTTTTAATTTGCATTTTTCTGGGGACCAAGTCAACAGAGTTGATTTTGTTTTATTATACATTTTCAAACTACTGCCCCTGAAATCTTGATTCATTGAGTCTCCTGAGATGGAGCCCAGGCATCTACATTTCTAAAACACCCCACAAGTGATTCTGATGTCATGACACCTCTAGGATAAGAATTAGGTATTTATCACCACTTCCTAAAGGTTTATTTTCACCATCTCCAAGGAAGTTTTCACAATCTGTGAAGGAGATGGTCATGACAAATAGGATTAAAAATTTTTCTACTTCAAGTACATGAAATAGATTGGACTTTGATTAGAGGTCTCCAATATTTGACTAAATAAACTGAAGAAACCGTAAGGTTGCTTCACTGAAAATTGCAACTAATTGTTGTTTCTTGTTTGTATCCATTTTTTGAGATTTACATTTATAAAATGTTCTTTCATTTAAAAAAATGGTCTGTTCAGAAGTAAGCAGATTATTTTAGCATTAATGATAATGCATACCCTTTGTGGGCTTTTATTTGCTAAGTTATTTAGACATAGATCTATTCAAAGTGCTTCTCTTTACAGGAAAAAATATTTATTCAACAGACCACATAAGTCAGTAATCAATAGAAACCGAGTAACCTTGACCTATTTCCCTTTAATTGTGAGCATCAAGATAACACTTTTGCAATAGAAACCCAGAGCATATTCTATTAGCAAATGTCACCCATCTTCAGAGAAAAGGATCTCCTCTGGTCCAACAAGGACATGAGCAGCACCACAGTTTTATTACCGCATGCTCAGGTAGAGCATGTTTGTGTCACAAAATCTGCAGACCCATGACATCAACTTTTAAATATTCTCCTTACCAATAAGAACGGGTAGAATTGCTTCCCTGGGTCTCAGCTCTTGAGCCATTTGATTAGAAAAACATTTATTCTTTTGAATATTTAGAGGCATTATCAGGGCAACCCAACTTCTGTGATGGCATTAGGGTTTCAAATAGGATAAAACTGTGCATTAAGCTAGGGACAGTGGCAGGCCAGTTTATTATTTGCGGTTCTCCTCACACGAGTCTGCTTCTCTCCACAGAAAGCTGGTTAAGACTTTCCCTACAGTGTTCATTCGTTTTCTAAGTAAAATTCCATTAGGAATTTGTTCCAACAGCTTATTAGCCCTTTCATTGATACTAATTATACTCCATGCCTTCTGAATTAAGAAATAACTCAGGAAATAATTTTACTCACATAAGCAAACCCTAAACTGATATTTGATTCTCGGAAACTTGATCCCAGCATTACTTGGGAAGGGTGGTAAGTTAGAAACCTAGGAGAGCCAAAAAGCAGCAGACGTGGTCCATTCAACTACTTGTAGAGCTGAATGGGGGCAAATGACATGTTTTTATAAGACAAAAGTTTCTTTTTCAGGTCAGTTGATTTAACTTTGGTCAGTAATTTAATTTAGAGAATTTTATTTAGAGAATATTAAGACAATGCAGTGCTTACAGTTAAATATGAAGAGCTGAGTATGATGGCCAGATTAACATGAGAAAAATAATCCTGAAGACTTAACTTTGAAAACAGTACATTTTCTGGGCCAAAGTGGTAGGGCAGTGTCCCTTCCCTTTTCAGGAACGGTGCACATCATGTTGTTTGGGATGGTGGGGCTTGCTTTTTATGGCTATTTTGAGGTCTTTTCTTTCGTGAGCTTGCTAATGAACATAATGGAAGTTTCTTCCTAGTTCCTGGCCCTTAGTTAAGTGCTTAATAAATTATTTCTTTATTTGCCGACACCTTTTGCGTGGAAATCCTACGTAAATTCAATAAATGGCAAATGAGATGATAAGCTGAGGGAAGCGGTGGTGCCTTCAAGAAAAGCTCTTTCCCTGAACGTGAATCCCCAGTTAGAACTAGTTCTCCCTGGTTGACTAAGAAGTAGAACGGATGAACAGCAGAGTAAAGATGAGGTCAAGAGCTGACCCTGATACCCGCAGCACCATGGACCTGCAGGTGCCATGGAATAACATGGGCCACCGTGGAAGGTTGAGTTGGCTTGGGAAGCACTGTGTCATCATGGGGGGAAAAAAATCTGCCTTTTGTGCTAAAGATGGTAGGATATGGTAGATCATCTTCCTTTCCAGGAGCCTCAAAACTAAAGACTGTTCAAGGCAAGATTAATCATGGCTCCTTTACAGCTTCTGGAAGAAAGATCTCTACTCTTCAGATCTCTTGAATATGAAATGATTATCTTCTGAATAAACGGTGTCATTTAGGTCATATTTGTTTTAACTGACAGGATCATGGTTTAGCCTAGTTCCATGTATTTAAACAACTTACCTCCAAACTTTCAAGTGGCTTTGCTTAAGGAAAAAAACAAAAACAAAAAACGCTTAACATGGGATAGAGAATGACAGCCCCACTTTGGTGTTGCAGATCCTGTGAAGCCCCCTGGCAGCTCCTTGCAAGTGGATTTACCGTCAGCTGTCATTACAACACCACCATCCGCCCAGGTGGACTCGTCCTCTGCTGCCCACCCTCCTCCATATCAGCTCCTTAACCTGCCGCCACATCTGGAGACTCTTGGCATCCAGGAGGATCCTCAAGACTACCTCTTGCTAGTCAACTGTCAAAGCAAGATACCTGAACCCACCAGGTAAACCACGTATGCCTGCGTGTGTATGTGTGTGTGTGTGTGTGTGTGTGTGTGTGTGTGTGCGCGCGTGCACACGCACGTGCTCTCATTTAGTAATCTTACCTATAAACTTTTAAGGTTTAAAAGAAACCATCCATATAGGCTTCTATTTTATGCATATATTTCAAGTTTATATTTCTCCACTAATGATCTCTGTTCTTCATGAGGTTTTGTTGAAGAAACACATTCTCTAGCATCTTTGGCAAGGAACACTTTTGCCGGAAGCTCTTTTGGAAACCTGTCTTCCGTTTCATAGTCTTTGTTACAGACTCACAGTATTACTTGCTTAACAGATTTCACTGGTTTATAAATAGTGATCTTGCTCCATTTCTTATGTGATTGTAAACCAGCCAAGGGTCATCTTTTGTTTCTGAAGAAGGAGAGGAATACCTACTACTAGAAGATTTTGAAAGCAAAACGATTCCATTGCAGTGAGTGTGTTGTGGTTGCTTTGGATCTGTGTGAGAAATCATACAGGTAAAATCCCAATATAGCAAAACATATGGGAAATACAAATTGAGCTTCCGTGAAATTGGATGAAATCAAATATATTGCTAAAAGCTATGAAAGGTAGATTTTCCTACCTTGCAATGAAATGGAGCTTACTCAAGCCTTCACTTTACAAATTTTAAGTAGAAAGAGGTATGTGTGTTTCGGTGCTGGACCATAGGTATCATAAAGACTTTCCCAAATCCTGCTTTACCCGTCATTTCCATGCCTGCTCCACGACCCCTCTCTTTTAAGCTGTAAGATAGTTGAATTTGATATTGAGTAATTGGAAGGCTTGAAGTCATGGTAAGTATTGGAGCTAAAAAATAATGATCAGGAGGCCTGTCAATGCCACTAACAGCTGTGACAACTAATAGATATTGATTATATCTATTATCTGAATTTGTAGTATAAATGTATACATGAATTGCATAGTTGATGTGAAATATTTTTAAACAGGGTTATTGGATACTAAGTATTAATGTTCTATAACAAAAATATTTTTTGCATGTAAAAAGTGACTGTTACTGGGATGGAAATACACAAAGCACTGGTTCAAAAAAATTTTATATAGAATTTTTAAGATCCACAAATTCATTTCTGTGACCTATTCCCTAAAATAATGGAATCAAACACTCCAAAATGCATTTCTATATATTTGTTGTAATGGGATTTTACCTGTAAGAGAAAATAAAATAATTTATAAATCAACACTACTTAATATTACCAAATTCTAACTTGATTTTTGCTTGTTTGCCGTGAGTATTTAAAATTACACACTCGCAACTTTGTTACCTATGCTACTAACTAAGATTCTATTTTACGGAGAGTCACAATTATTTTTCAGTATCAACTTTTTAAAATCCAACAGCTAAGTGCCAGTTTTCAGTACATTATCTTTTTATATAAAAATCTTTCATTGAACTCACTGTTAACACAGCTTTCCTGTTGTGGTCAAAATTATGCTCAAATTTATTTTGCATCTATTTTTTATTTTATTTTTTTGCAAAAATGGCAGTTAACAAATATTTATGATGTGCCCACTATTTTGTTAGATGCTCTGAAGGTACAAACTAATTACATAGGTTACAGCCCCCTCAGATACAGTCACCTTCACAGTTTACAAGTAAACTTTGTGAAGAAGTCAAAACATGTAAACATTTTAAACATTTATAGATGGAGGCAAGATAGGAGAATTGCTTTGTAAACCCTTGTTCAGGCTATAAGTCTCAACTCAGACGCATGTAGGAAACATTTCTCCAAACTCCCAGGCTGGATTAAATGCCTCTGTGGGTCTTTATAGCAGCCTGGCTATACCTTCATATCTCTGTTTTATCATAGATTTGGAAACGGATTGATGTTTTTATTCACTCTCCACTAAACTATAAGCTAGCCAGAGGCAGGAAGTTTATTGCTCCTTGTGCTTCTGGCATCTTATAGCTCACGTGTTTGAATTCACTGACAGTGCACATTTTTAGAATATGTGTTAATATGTTGGAAATTACTACCCAGGGAGGAGTAGAATTTGAACTACATCTGGTAGGTAAGAGAAAGGGAGGCTATCATTAGTAATTTGCATAAAAATGCTTGAGGGATAGGAGAGGTGAAAATGAGAGTGCTGAGTTGAAGATCAGGAGGAGGAAAGCCTGCTTGGAGGAAAGGCTTTGGCTTGCGGGACAGTAGGACATAAAATAGGACATAAAAGGCGAAGCCAGGTAAGCCTCAATGCTAAGGGGCGTAGTTTGCTGGCTTTTTGTAGTTCCCACACCCATAGAGGTCTTAAACAGGATTTTCTCTGGGTGTATAAGTGATCTGAAAACCATGTTTGAAAAAAACAAAATTTTTAATCCTCACCTGAGGTTATTTTTCCATTGACTTTTAGAGAGAGTGGAAGAAGGAGGAAAAGACAGAGAGAAATATTGTGATGTGAGAGGAACACTTTGATTGGTTGCTTCCTGCACGCGCTCTAACTGGTCCGGGGAGGAGTCTGCAATCAGAGGTGCATGCCCTTGACTGGAATTGAGCATGACAGTATGATCCCATGCACAGATTGGCAGAAAAGGGAATCCAGGGTACAGAAGTTTACTTAGGAGGGTTCAGTAGTATAGAACTTAACAGAGACCTGAACTTGGGTTGGTGACAGTGGGACTAGAGCAAGGGATGGACACTTGGATAGGAAGAGAGACTTCGTGCCTGAGTGACGGTGGAAATCAAAGAGAATGAACGTAAGCTGATTGGGTTTTGAGCCTAGAGAACCTGAATGAGGACATTTCTTTTAAGGGTAAATCGGAAAGGGCTGTCAAGGTTGGGTTTTGTCTGATACACATAAGCTACTGGGATAACCGAGTAGAAATAGGAACAGATGGAAAATATGGGACTCATAGATGGGATTCGTCAGCATTCTCTGGAAGGTGACCATATGAGACAGGAGAACTTCTTTAACGGCGTGTGTGCTCATGGATGAGAAGATTGAATTCTGTTGGCCATTACTAGGCAGAGAAACAGAAAGAAGGAACCTGTCAATGAACAAGGGGGTGATCCGTGAGGGACGAGGAAAATTAGGATATCACAATATGGGTTCTTTATAACATCAGGAATGCCAAAACATAAATGGAGTACACGGAGCCAGGAGTTACTAAAATATCAGGGAAGCTAAGCCCTTAAAAAATCTCTCACAAGTTCATTTTTAAAACTAGTACGTTCAAGTTCCTACAGGACTTTGGCCAGCATGCATGGGTAGCTAAGGATCCTGTTTAACATTACAGAGTGTGCTGGTGTCCAGATTGTACCTTCATTTTGCCTTACACCCAAATTTTGTGATACGACAGAATGCAGAGGCTGAAAATGGACCCAAAGCATAAAATATACTTTAGTGAGATTCCTCAAGGTTACAGTAATTGGTTTGGAATTGGCTCTCTCTGTAACGTGTGTTTTGATCCTCTTTACAGTATCAGCTAAATGCTTGTTAAAGAAAATTAGTAGAAAGGAGGATATTTCAAGTTGCCCTCCTCCTTGTAGATCACACTGAATCTCTTCAGTACTTGGAACCTTAGACTGTCAGTGGCATAGAACAACAGATTTGCCACTGGTAGGCAACAGAGCAATGGGACCATCTTGATAAATTGTGTTGGCACCACGTTTTTTGCATGCTCTTCCGAGGAAATGCTTTTCCTTGTGTCTGTGCCTTAATCATTTTACCTTTCTAATTCCGGTACGTCAGTGATTGTGGTTTTATGTGTGGATTTCATAGGTGGAGTTGGGGGTGTGGGCAGGTCCAGGCCAGAAATTAGGAAGAATGCTTTTGGTGGTTTTGTGTTGGCGGTGGTGTGGTTGTCTGGTGTGCAATCAAAAAAAAAAAGCAGCATTCGTGCTTTCCCTCTCATGGATCACACACACACAAAACAAAAGTCTAATGAAAAAAAAGCCTTGGATTTTGATTGCTAAGCTATCACTATATGTATTGAAAAGCGGTCGCGCGACCTCACCGTGTTTTATTTTCTGCCGTGAACAATTTTTATTCAGAACACACGCTGATTCTGCAAAATCCACCTCCTCTGAGACGGACTGCAACGACAACGTCCCCGCCCACAAAGCCCCGGCGCCGAGCAAACCCGGGCTGAACGGCTTCTTCCCGCAGCACCTGGTGTACGACTCGCCGCCGCCCCGCGCCGCGCCCGCGCCCGCGGACGCCGGGCTCTACAGCCTGCCCCGCAGCTTCTCCCACGACCTGCTGCCGCGGGCGGCCCCGGCCGGCGCCGACGCGGACGGCGAGCTCTACGTGTTCAACACGCCGCTGGGCACCGCGCACGTGCCCGTCAGCTACGACATTCCCCCGACGCCCGGCAACGCCTACCAGATCCCACGGACGTTTCCGGATGGACCCCTGGGACAGACGTCAAAGCTGGACCCCATTCCAGACGTGCCCCCGCCCCGGCCGCCCAAGCCGCACGCGGCCCACGACCGGTCTCCCGTGGAAGCGGGCAGCCTCGCCCGCGCCGCCTCCGACACCGACACCAGCTACTGCGTCCCCGTCCCCGCCGCTGCGGGCATGCCGGCCTCCCGCAGCAACACCATCTCCACCGTGGATCTGAACAAGCTGCGCAAAGGTCAGCGCCCCTTGGCTCCCACTCTGTTCGAGGTTCATTTGCTCCCACTCTGTTCGAGGTTCATGGTAGAAGATGTGTTGTTCTGAATATGTGTTCTTTTTTTTATTTTATTTTTTATTTTTTTAAATATATTTATTTTACAGAGAGGAAGAGAGAGGGATAGAGAGTTAGAAACATCAATGAGAGAGAATTATCGACCAGCTGCCTCTTGCACACCCTCTACTGGGGATGTGCCCGCAAACAAGGTACATGCATTGGACCGGAATCGAACCTGGGACCTTTCAGTCCCCAAGCCGACGCTCTATCCACTGAGCCAAACCTGTCTCGGCTATTTGTTCTTTAAAAAAAAAAAATAATAATAATAATACATTCTTAACTGATTTCAGAGAGGAAGGGAGGAGGGGGAGAGAGAGAGAGAGAAACACACTGGGGATCGAGTTCACAACCCGGGCATGTGTCCTGACTGGGAATTGAACTGGTGACCTCCTGGTTCATAAGTCTATACTCAACCACTGAGCCATGCCTGCTGGGCTGAATATTTGTTCTGTTAAGCATAGTAGGATACTAAATGATAGTCCTTTGTTTCTTCAGTCTTGCAGTTACCTACTCATGTAGCAAAGATACCAGGGTCTCAGTAGATTCCCGGGAGACTGTGTGGGTATGTGACTGTGTGTGTGTGTGTGTGTGTGTGTGTGTGTGTGTGTGAGAGAGAGAGAGAGAGAGAGAGAGAGAGAGAGAGAGAGAGAGAGAGAGAGACAGACAGAGAGAGAGAGAGAGAGAGAGAGGAGGAGAGAGAGATAGAGGGAGAGAGAGATAGGTGTGCCTTTGTGCATGTTCTGCCAGAAGGGACAAAGAGTTGGAATTTTTCATCCCTGAAGAAGTATAGCCTTAGGAATTCTTTCCTGCCTCAGGAAGTCTGCACCCTCACTCCCTCTTTCTATATATCTTGGGGGGAGGGAGGGTAGACCCTGATGGGACAGAGGAACAGGAAATGGGCCAGCCACACAGCTTCCGAGACTCATACCCTTTCCTGTATGTGTGCCCTTAGGGCCACTTCTATGTGTCACATCTGTGGGGCTCTGTTTCCTTCCTCTGTAGATAAGCAATGTTTGCATTGTGTCTGGCAGGTAATCACCAGTCCCAATCAAGCCACTCTGATTTTTGTTTGCTGTTTTTTATTTGTAAAGCTCTGAGCCTTCTCTCTCCTTATTCCTCATCACTTCATTTATTCCTACTCTGTCTCCTCGAGCCTTCCAGAAGTTACAGAGCTTGAGAGGAGAAAAGTTGAGTCTGGGTTATACCCTGAGATTCTTAATATCCTAAAAATAGAAAGTCAAAGTGTAAAATTTCATACCCTAAAAATGATGTTATCCAGCTGTCTTAAAGAAGATAAAGATTTAATGCATCTAATTCCTTGAAGTGTTTGTGTAATCTGGGTGTAAGTTAGTGAGATATAATGGAGGCCCAAGGTGGTGCAGAAGGTAAGAACATAGAAGTATATTTTTCTCCATTTTTAGGTAACCCACCACCACCCCAGCTTAGACAGACGTCTACTAACTGTCATAATCAAACACTGTTACTGATTAGCATGTGACAAGTGCCTGCATTTTCTAGTGGCTTAACATGCCAATTCAAGATATTAATACTATTCTGTGAGCATCCTTTTTAAGGTCTGTGTGCATATGTACCTGCATGTGTGTATGTGTGTGTTTAAAGAGAGAGAGAGAGAAAATAGGTCATTCCTGATTACCCTGAGAACTGGCAAATGTGGGGGAAAATGTTTATAGTTTGTTCTTTATTTTAGATGCTAGTTCTCAAGACTGCTATGATATTCCACGAACATTTCCAAGTGATAGATCTAGTTCCCTTGAAGGCTTCCATAACCACTTTGTAAGTATAACTGACCTCGGCATGATCGAGTGTATATTTCATTGTAAAAAAATCTTGATGCTTATTTCCCTGAGACTAAATGAAATTATGAAATAGAAGCCTCTTCAGATCCGTATGAAATAGGTGTGACGTGCAATTATGTTTTCCTGTTTGACAGTAGTTTTTGTTTATTAAGAGAAAATGTGTGTGTGTTTTAGAAAACCAAAAATGTATTGACAGTGGGAAGTGTGTCAAGTGAGGAGCTGGATGAGAATTACGTGCCGATGAATCCCAACTCTCCGCCGAGACAGCATTCCAGCAGTTTTACGGAGCCCATTCAGGAGGCAAATTATGTGCCCATGACCCCAGGGACGTTTGATTTCTCCTCATTTGGGATGCAAGTTCCTCCTCCTGCTCATATGGGCTTCCGGTCCAGCCCCAAGACCCCTCCCAGAAGGCCCGTCCCTGTTGCAGACTGTGAACCACCCCCCGTGGATAGGAACCTCAAGCCGGACAGAAAAGGTAAGCAGAGCAGGGCACAGGAGAAGGGTCTAGCTCTGCCTTAACTGTCACTAAATCCAGAACAGGATTGAGACTAGAAATTCTGAAGTATTTTCTATTACCTTAGTTATTAACTTGTTTAAGGGATATTGCTATTATAGGTTAATAATTATTATATGTTGATGCCTACATGAGATTTTAAAATCTCCTGTCTCGACAGCAGAGGTTACAAACTAGAGTACTCACAAGGACTGGCAGGAAAGAGGAGGAGAGAATTAGGAAAAACTTGAGTGCCCCAATTGGAGTAACTAACTGCTCCTGGACCACAACCCTTTATTGACTTGAGAAAGTAATAAAAATACGTACATGCAAATCTTCTGATGTATCAGGAGAAGCCAGAAATTTCACCTTTTATGTGTACTGTCTTTTGACTTTTAAGTTCTAAGAACTAATTTGATTATTTTAAAAGAACAAAACTTTGCAGATCAAACCAGAATATATGGTATCAAATCAAACTTGAGAAACTAATGTGGCTGACAGCGATATTGCTTGTTTAATCTTTCCATTTTGTTGTATAACAACTTCTTAAAATTATTCTTCCTTGCTGGGGAATAAATAAATGCTTTAGTCTTTTCTTTCATACTGGCCTTCATAAGTAACATTAATTCTCAAGTAGCATGGTTTGTCAAGAACTCCATGGAAAAGAAACTTTGCAGCCAAATTGGTGATATATAATAAAGGTTTAAAATTTTAGGCTTGAGTGGTGAACACCCTCACCGCTAGCTGTGTTGCAGCATTGCTGTTAATGTGGCTTAATCTGGACCATCGAGTACATTATTATATCGGTTGTGACTAGTGGCATAACTTCTGGTGTATTCAGCACATTTGAAAAGTCTCATGTGCTATACATAGCTTTTACCTTTTTAAAAAATATATATATATTTTTAATTGATTTCAGAGAGGAAGAAGAGGGAGAAAGAGATAGAAACATCAATGATGACAGAGAATCATTGATTGGCTGCCTCCGGCACGCCCCCATTAGGGAACAAGCCTACAACCCTGGCATGTGCCCTTGACTGGAATCAAATCCAGGGCCCTCAATCCGCAGGCCAGTGCTCTATCCACTGAGCAAAACCGGCTAAGGCTATACGTAGCTTTATTTATTTATTTATTTTTTTAAATATATTTTATTGATTTTTCACAGAGAGGAAGGGAGAGTGATAGAGCTAGAAACGTCGAAGAGAGAGAAATGTCAATGAGAGAGAAATATAGACCAGCTGCCTCCTGCACACCCTCTACCGGGCGGAGGTGGGGGGGGGGGGGTCCGCAACCTATGCACATGCCCTTTACCGGAATCGAACCTGGGGACCTTCCAGTCCGCAGACAGACGCTCTATCCACTGAGCCAAACCGGTTTCGGCTATACGTAGCTTTTTAAGAGCATGTAATGTCTGTGTAAATTTCTCATTAGCCTGGGCTTAGCTCGTTAATATTAATCCTAATTAAGTATCAGTTGTGGGGAAGGGAGACAGACTCACTCAGAGTAACTTAAGAAAGTGAGTTTTGCCAAAACCGGTTTGGCTCAGTGGATAGAGCGTCAGCCTGTAGACTAAAGGGTCCCAGGTTCGATTCCAGTCAAGGGCATGTACCTTGGTTGCAGGCACACCCCCAGTTGGGGGGAAGGGGTGCAGGAGGCAGCTGAATGATGTTTCTCTCACATCAATGTATCTAACTCTCTATCTCGCTACCTTCCTCTCTGCAAAAAATCAATAAAATATATAAAACGAAAAGAAAAAGAGAGTTTTGTTTCCTTTTGCTGTGAGGAAACTCTTGTGCTGAAGTGAGAAAGTGATTAGGAGTCAAAGCACCCCTTGGGTACTGGCACTTCGTTCTGCTCTCTGCATGTCTGTCCTGTGGGAAGTCTTTGCATCTGCTGTGTTCTCTCTCACATTCCTTCCTTCTTTGTGTTCCTCTACTCTTACTCTACTCTGTATCCTCTGCTTGATTTGGTTTTCTGCTTTCCCAGAGCTCGGCCTACAGTGCCCCTCGGTGGCCAGGATGCTGTCTTGTGGTCCCTTTGTACAGGCCCTTGCAGCTTCAGCATCTGCTAGTTCCCTCTTCATCATTTACTCACTTCAGGTCACTCAGAGAGATTGGTCTCACTTGTCATTCACATCAAACCAGATGATGGATTGTAGGCCAGCCCTTAGTTTGGCTGCTGTTGGGTCCACCTTTGGTCCAACAGCTGGGAAGACAGACACATCTAACACCCCTGCCACCCAGACAGCCGCAGAAGCAGGCCATGATCCAGATGGTTACCTTAGAAAGGGTGTAAGCATCACTGGCTTTTTATTTAATAATTTTTCCTTCTGTTACTCTTTGTCCTCATTTGTCTTTAAGTTATTTAGACACTATTGGTCGTTTTCTTCTTTGCCTGCAATATGTGCAAGTATTTTTGGACATGCGTACATTTAGCATGGAGCTCAAGGTTGCCAAAGGATTAAAAATACAAGTGTCATGAACTCTTTGCAGTTATTAAATATTCATTTTAATGCTGTACTGGTTCTTTTATTTTTTTGTAATCAGTGCATAGTAGCAGCAGAGCTATACTTTTTAACGACAGTCATCACAGTTGTGTATCTTGAGGTCTCCCATCAATGTGGAGGTGGTATGGGTTGGGTGAGGTACGGGCTCCAACTCCCACCTGTTTTACTTCCTGCCTGTTCCTTCCTCCCCTTGGGCTGCGCTTAATTCTATGTGGTAAGCTTAATGCAGAATCAGAAAAGATCCTTATTTATATGTTAGAAAAGTTGTAAAATAATGCTTTTAGTTTCATCTAGATCTAACAGAGCTCATGTACTCCATATTATAATAGACAGCATATCATAATAATATGGCATGTATTAGTATACTATATACTCCAATATTTTATATATATAATATATATAACATATTTGTATATTTACACCTCCCTATGTGTATAGTGACAGTATATTCTAGAAATTGGCAGAGTAATTAACCTCCATAAAGTGACTTCTGGAGATTGTGTTCAGTCTTTTACAAAATTAGCTGAACTGTTAAGAGACAGTTCTGAGCTCATGGGCCAGAATATTTATTTGGTATATTTTCTTAGATGCAAAATGAACTTGAGAAAGCACCCAGAATAAATACCCACATAGTTTTTGGCAAAATCAAGGAGAATGGGTTTTGCAAAATATTAGTTACTAAAATCATAGTAATAAAGAAAAAGTTACCCTAGCCGGTTTGGCTCAGTGGATACAGCATTGGCCTGTGGACTGAAGGGTCCCGGGTTCGATTTGGCCAAGGGCATGTACCAGTACCTCAGTTGCAGGCTGGGTCCCTGGCCGTGATCAGGGCGCATTTGGAAGGCAACCAATCGATGTGTTTCTCTCTGTGTGTCTCTCCCCCTCCCTTCTATTCTCTCTAAAAATCATTGGAAAAATATCCTTGGGGGTGGATTAACAAAAATAATAAATAAATACGAAAATATTTTTGCTTTTCTTTAGTAGTATCCTACTTTTTCAGTAAATATGACACAAGAGAGGATGCATGAGAAGGTATTTAATATTGCAGGACAAACATTGTCAACCTACTTTAGAAAGTTTTAACTCTTCAAGAAAAACACATTTTAAACCTAAATTCAGATCTTGAAACAAAGTTTATTCTTCAGAACTTAAATTGTAAAACAAATGTCTTATTTGGTCATGAAATTCTTTTCATTATCATAGCATCGGACGAGTCTGTTGTAAATTTCTCATTCTGTTACATCAGATACATGACTCAATCTGTTATTCTAGTATCTCTTATTAACTCAACATCATAATAAACAAACCTAATTCTATCAAATATGGCTTGATTAGTTTCAGAGCCTGGTTCAACATCCAGTATAGCCAGTTTCTGGAGTATCTTTGGAAGGATCTACAATAAATGAGTGACATTCTAGCCTTATTTATACCCCCAATTATAGACGTCAGCTGCTGTAGTTACTAGTACAGATGAGTTTTTCAAATACTTCCGAGTAACTGAAGCTGCAGAAATACAGAGATATTCTAAACTCGTATGTTTAATGTATTTTCACGGATCCTTCGCCAATCCCCTAACCTGCGGTTAGCTATATTTTTACCCATGCCATTTCTGTCATGATAGTATTTTTTTTGAACCAAGTTTTGTGTATATTACTAGAGGAAAAGACATCATTCTATGTGTTGTATTAAATATTAGGAAAGCAAAGATGAGGCTTTGGAAATGCAGCACAAACTATGTTTTGTTTTCACTGAAACGTTTATATTTCCATAGCGAAGTTTGAGAAATTTCTGTAAGGTATCTCTGAAAGTCAGTCTTTACATAAATCTACCATATTTAATCACAGCACTTGTCTAGACCCCTCCCCCCATACATTCTCCTTCTAACATGATGGAGCAGCTGTTTGAGCCTCAAAGGCTCTCTTTTTATTTTGTTCTGTTTTGCTTTGTCCATTCATGGCTTTCTGCAGTGGTTCTGACCATTAGTTAGGGCACATGTGTCAAACACAAGGCCCGCGGGCCAAATCCGTCCCGCCAGCCCTTGCAATGTGGCCCGCACCCCGCTGTCATCACTGCACTCTGCTGCGTTTCCATCACAATGACAGTTTATGACTGTTCAGTAAACCATTCGGCCCGCGATTTAGGCTGGATTTTAGATTTTGGCCCCTTCTCTGATTGAGTTCGACACCCCTAAGTTAGAGTGTTGGTTTGGGAAAAGCGGTGCTTGGTTACTTCTGGTGTTTTTGTACATGAGTTTGGTTAAAGTGCGGCAGGTCTGGCTCGTCACTTTGGTGCAGGAAGCATCGTGAGGAACTTCTTTGGGTGGGTCCTTCTGGGCACGCTGACATATTTGTTCTAAACATTTTTATCAAGAAACCTTCTAAAGTAGTTTTCGAATGTAATTAAAAATTAACATGCTTTCTCAAAATGGCTTTTATGCTATAATAAATGGAAGATGGATGCATGACACTGGTAAAAAAAAATAACTTGATTTTAATAAGCATTAAAGTTTGACTTTTAGTTAGGTTTTTGTTTGCTGTTACAATGTAAAGGAAGTGAATATAAAGTGTATTTTTACGGCATAGCCTTTACATGTGGGGTTTTCCTCCACCCCCCTAAACATTCTGGGCCTTCCAATATAATTATTATTCTCTGTACAGTGAGACCATTAAAACAAGGGGGGAAGTTTTTCATATGCTATCTTGTTGACTTTTTAGAATTAGAGAATAATAGTGTAAATTATTTTTCTTTCCTGAATTTTGAGATGCCTACTGGAAGTAGCATAATCTATAAAAGTTCAGACAAGCATAAGCAATTCCACTATAAGTTGAATGCATGTAGGCAGTACCTATTAAAATAATACTTGACAGTTCATGGACTTTGCAAAAATGATTGCATTTGAAATGACCTTGTGTGACTGCCGTGACCATATTTGGGGATGACCAACTTTTAAAACAACATTCATTCACTCTTTTTTTTCCTCTAAAGGACAAACAAAAAATTATGACATTGATCAGATTGCACACCACAGCTTTTCAATATGGTAGGTTTCAGTGCCTCCCAGCTTACCCAGGCCCTCTTCAGTGGAGGAGGGAGAAAAGTAAACACATTATCATAATTAGCATGGAAGGGGCTGTGGTTGAGGTAAGCTCTTGGCACTATTAGCTGAACTCCCCTGAGGAAAGTCTGAGTGGGTGAGTAGCAATTAAATGACGAGGGTGGCGGTAGAAGAGGGGAGGGTGGCGGAGGATCTTCTAGTCAGAATGAGCAGCATGCCCAGATCCTTTAAAAAGAGGGGAGACGGGGCTGGCACAGTCATGGGTAGGAGGGAGAGAGGAAATATGAATGGAGGAATGCACGCCAAATGCCTTGCAGGTGCCTGAACCTGAGAGTATTATAATCCACGCTAATGAGTTTGGGCTTTATTCTGAGAACATCATGAAAGGGTTTTATACAGGCAAATAACATAATCAGGTTGGCCTCTAGAAAGCTCATTCTAAGATTTAATGATATCATAGAGAATATTTTTATTTGATTTTCAAATCATACCCTTTTCAGCATCTTTCTCAGAGAGTGCTTTGCCTTTGTTTTCCAAATCCAGGGTTCTTGAAGCCTTGCTTTAGAGATGATCACATAAAAAAGGCCTTTCCTGCTCTCGGTGCTCCCTCAACTTGGGGATTTATAGTGATTTTTAAAGTTTGAGGGCACATGCAGTATAGGTGGAGGTTGTTTAGCCACACAGTGTGAGTTCCACTCTCAAAAAACCAGGTAACTGACTTGCACATTAGCAAAGGAAGGAAGGACTTCAGACTTTCAGATTTTTTTTTTTTTTAATTCTTGGGTGAATGAAAACAATTACATTGTCAGTATAAGTATAAAGTAAACTTGATATGGGGAGGTGAGAAGGTGGAATCTGGAATGACTCCTGAGAAATCTGCTGTGGGAACCAGGAGGATAGGAAACCAAGCAGGTTGGTGGTGAGTCAGAGGATAAATTCCGTTCTGGACATGTAGTGCCAACGCCTGAAGACCATCCATGCGGGTGGTTTTGTAGATACAGAGATTAGGATCTGAGGCAAAGATCTGAACCAGAGATTAAGGTTTACCAAACTGTGCTCTAAATAAGGAAGAAACACATGATCCAGAGATTGACAGTCTGGGGGAGATAAACACCAGAGGAATTTCACGAGTAGTCAGCACTTTTTGCCAAGTGTGTGTGTGGGGGGTGGGGGTGGGGGGGGGGGAATGTCGCTTTTTTTTGTTCCAGCCTGGTCCAGCTAAAGCCAAGACATGCCTTGGATTTAAAAGTTAGGGCTCCAGTGAGTTCCTTTGCTTACACTCCGAATTTGAGAATCAGTGTATCTTCACATTGGTTCATTTTTGCCTTTCTTATTTCTTACTCTTTATTTTCACACCTTTCTTCAACAATCAGAAAAGCATTCTAGTATTTGCCTAGAACAGTGGTCGGCAAACTCAGTCAACAGTGCGGCAAACCACGGCTCTTGAGCCACATGTGGCTTGTGAGCCGCAGTTTGCCAACCACTGGCCTAGAAGGAGAAGAAGACATTACAAGACAAGCATATTAACACCATGGGGCCTGACTCTTATTGAGTTTGGAAGGATAGGGAGAAATAAAGCTAACAAAATGTCTTAGTCACTCAGCACAGTTCAGTATAACCTATCCACATTGCAACTTTTCTCCTAAAATCAACCTTAAGCTCTGGATGCATAGCAAATACATTTAAATGTTTTAAAGGCGCTTTAAAAATCTCAATGCTATATTTTTCTATTAAGACAACCAAGGAGTACCCTTGAGAAATGGCATTGCTTTGGAGAGAGATGATGACCTCAGTGTCAAATGTTGGAAGGGTAACTGGAGGTGACCTGTCAGACAGCTGAAGTATGGAAGTAGATCAAAACTAGGTAGATTTAGAAGTCACGTGTCCTTGATTATTTAACCACAAATACAGGTAGGATGCAAAGGGTGAAAGTTGAGAAATGTAAGGAGTGACCCACTATTAATAGATAAGCCACAGTGAAAAATCAGGCAGAAGATGAGAGCTAATGAAAGTGGATCTTCTAGAAAAGGAAGAGGGCAGAGAACACACTAAGTAAGCACCAACAAGCTAAAAGTAGCCATAAAAGCAATTTGTAATTTTTAAACATCCCACTCACACATCCGCCATCTGTGGCATTCAAGTCGATGTAAGATCTCAAGCAACTCTAAACACTGATTTTCAAAATGGAACTCTAAACACTGATTTTCTAAGATTGTCTGTTTCCCAGAAGGATAGACAGGTACAGCAAAATGGGACCGTACAGGAGCATGACACTAGCGGGTAGGAGGCTAGCAGAAGCCTTATTTAGTCTGACTAGTGTGACCTGAGCAAGTCACTTAACGTCCTCTTGTTCTTCAAGGATATCTCATCACTAAAATGAAGAAGTTGGGTTTGGGCTGTAAAGGCTTTTCAGCTCTAAGATAAAAGTATTTTCTTATGGAAAAGCTTACCCTCTGTCTTTTTTGTTTGTTTGTTTGTTTGTTTGTTTGTTTGTTTTAAGGGAAATACACCATTTTGGAGAAGTATAAAAAACTGACATGCCCCTTTGTTTTAGAAAAGTGCCCAACCAGCATGGGCCCTGGATAGGTCAGTAGTAGGGGTAGGATCATGGCCCAAAATGTTAGCACTCACATCTTAAAGTAGGCCTGCATCATTTCTGAGTTAGCTCAGTGTATTAATTGCATAACTTAGAAAATTGGTTGGTTAGAGAATGTTCATGTTTTATAATCTAGATTCTAGATAATCACATTTTAAAAAATATGTTTTTATTCATTTCAGAGAGGAAGGGAAAGGGAGAGAGAAATAGAAACATCAATGATGAGAGAGACTCATTGATTGGCTGCCACCTGTACTTCCCCTACCCAGGGGATCAAGCCCACAACCCAGGCACGTGCCCTGTTTCATAGGTTGACAACCACTGAGCCACACCAGCTGGGCTCTAGATAATCACATTTTAAGAAACTTTTAGATTTGGGTAGATAAGGTGCTAGGTATCATCCAGTTCTTATTTTGCCCTCTAATAGATGTCGACTCAGCTTTGCAAATGCCACAAAAAAAGACAATTTGGTACCATGGAGAATAGAGTACTTTAAATAACTTATTCAAATGATACCGCTACTCTGACATCCAGGCTTCATGTGGGAAAGAGGATGGAGCCAACTGCTGGGTATTAACCCTGCCTTTTCTAGATTTTTCATCATTACTTGTATGTGCCAGAGATCACATGAAAAGAACATAATGGCAGAGGATTTTGTGTTTATAAATCCTTACATTGAAGCTTAGCCCCTCAGCAGTTCCAGAATGTAGACATCTGATCCGTGCAAAATGATGTCACCAGACAGCCACTGAGTATCCAGGGGAAACAAATGTTGGTCTTGGATTAGCAAGCACTGCAGAATCCACCTGCTTCTCTAGAAGGGGTTTGGTCAGGAGGTGAAGGGATGGTCCGATTAGACTTCTGAAAATACCTTCCCCAAATTAATATTGAGAAAGGAGGTAGGCCTCAGTACTTTATTAGGACACCAAACATTAAAGAAAAGACATATGTGAGGTCTGACTGAGGGATTGAAAATGTTCTTTATTTGACCCAGTTTTCTAAGGCATGTTAGAAGAGCTAACATGGAATGTGTTTTTTTCCTCCTTCCCACAAATGAAGATAACTAACTGGGCCACTTATCCCACTAAACCCTGCCACCTGTTGTAACACTTTGCATATTATATTGTTGCATGCAGCTTCCTCTTTTCCAGTGAACTGAGCATGAGCGATACCATAGCAGGATTGAAATAGTCTCCACCGAGGAATTTTCGTTTATGCTTTAGAGACGTTAACATTTCTGCTCAGGGCTCTGTTGCTTTTTTTACAGACTCCATTTTTCCCCATTAAAAAAAATAACATTAAGAGAGTCTTCTTTTTACCAATTAGGTCAAAGTCCTAAAATTTTAAGACCCAAACCCCATGGTTTAGAGCGAACTGATTCACAAACCATACGTGACTTTGCTACGAGAAGAAAGGGTATGTACTTTAGCACCGCATGCTGGATGGGGCCTTGGGAATTTAATTATTCTGTGAAAAGTAAAGATAGAGCCTTAAGTCCAACTGCTTTTGTAAATGAAGCTTCCCAGCATGCTATTTCTAATGAATGCTTCCCGTAATAGAAAGTGAGTCTCCTTTTTATGCCATTAACAGCAGCATGTTCAACATTTGATAATATGTGATAATCAGTCTTGTCCTTTTGCGTTCTTTTAACGCTTTGGGCTTCAATACATTATTTTCTGTAAGCTTGTGAGCTGCTTGTGAATTCCAATTGTCGCCTGTATTTATATATAATATATGATTTCTGTTCTGAGATAGGATGCAAATGCACTCCCATGGATTAATTGTTTTATGCCATGGCTTAGAATTTGACAGCAACACTGCTATTAACCTTTGGGTTTCAAAAAAGGGAAATGTAAGAGTGAAAGAAATACTTTCAGTCAGCACAGTATTCTGTACATGTCCGTTGTGTCTAGATGAGCAAAATTATTTTAACTTGAACTTAAATCAGTCTAGTCTTTAGAAAATCTCATTGAGTTTTTTTGTATTTGAGTTAAAATACCTTGTTACGAGCACCAGTGAATCTACCTAGCCCTTTACAATGACCACTTATTTTATTGTTTGATGGTAATTATAACATAGTTGATTAAAAGTACATATAAATGGTCAAAGACTAGAAGGAAACTTGGAAAAATGGGAAATTTTTAATTTAGAATAGTAGGATGAAAGGTGACTAAAATACTTAGCCAGTATGTTTAAATAGTTTCCTAAAATATAATTAACATTAACAAGTAACATTATTTTAGTTCTTCTCATTTAATTAATATCTGAAAAGTGTTTTGGTCTTGATGAGAAGGCCCGAGAGCTCTGTGGTTTGTACTAGCATAGCGATTGTCACTGCAATAATGAAGTAAATAAGCAAAGACCATTTATAAATTTAAAAAGTAAGAATCTTAGTGTTTATTTACTTTTACTTAATTTGGTAGAGGTAATTGCTTGATTATGGCCTTTTCTCAGAGCTGAATTTGAGTCTAAAGATATAATTATTGCTTTGTTTTCTTTGTTTCCAGACTGAGCATGAACTAATTTAGAAGATTTGGTCATTCATTTTTTTGTTTGTTTTTTATTTTAACAAAATTTTGTATTTAATGCTTTTCATACATTATTTTATTGTATAGTTATATAACTGAGACTTATTGAAGAATCGGAACATTTTTATGTAGATGATTAAATTTCCATGTTTAAGGATAAAATTAGGTAAAACTAAAATAAGAAAATCATGAAAAGTATAAATCAACTAAGTGTAAAGGAATTGTATCACATTACTCTCTTTTGTCATCAGTTAGTTTATCTTCATAAAATAGTTACTTAAATTAAGAAGCAACATGTTTGTAATAGAGCTTTAGGCTTTCAGTCAACAATCATGAAACATTATCTGATTAACTTTGTCACTAATTGTTTAGCTGTGTGATCTTGGGCAAATCATATAAACATCCACGAACATTGTTTCATCTGTGAAACTAGTTGGTCGTAGATGTACTCTTCTATTACTTATAAATATATAGGGAGAGGATCTGGTTTTGTTTTCCAAATTTCTGTATTCTAAAATTTCTTTTTCTCTCTCTTATTTCAGCCAAGCCAGCACCTTTAGAAATAAAACCTTTGCCAGAATGGGAAGAATTACAAGCCCCAGTTCGGTCTCCCATCACTAGAAGTTTTGCTCGAGAGTAAGTATTATTTAAATATATAACTTGATTGTTCCTTATAACAGAAAATACAGTACCTGGAACAGTGGCTTTCAAAGGGTGGTCTGGGCAGCCTCCTCTTGGGGGTTCTGTGAAATCAATGTTTTCATTACGATACTGAGCTGTCAATTGCTTTTTCCGCTCTTCTTCTCTCATGAGTGTACACTGGAGTTTTCCAAAGGCTGCATAACATTAAAGGATACTGTGTGACAGCAAATAGAATGTGTATTTGTGTACTCTTATGTTTACATTGTTTTCTATTTCTTGTGATGTGGTAAATATCAATAGATAGAACCCATATAAACAAAAGTCCCTTGGAATTCTCAATAGTTTTTAAGAGTGTAAAGAGTTCATGAGGCTAGAAATTTCTAAGAACTAACTGATCTGGAAAATATGGTAGTTTCTTGCAGAACTTATTTAATTAAGATTTTTTTAAATGTATATAAAGAAATGAATATATGCAGTTACCAACCAGTGTTCAATATGTGTACATGTTTCTTGTGTACATAGTTATTTTCAATGGGAATTCATAAGTCTTTTCTTTTTATGTCTTTTGACTTTCTACTTATCCTCTAAATCCCTAACAATACTTTTTCTTTGTTCTACACAGATCATTTGGTGCCCAAAATATACATTTGCAATGTAGCTATAAATTTTGTTTTTGATTTGAATGTGCACTAAAATTGGATTATAATAAACTAGAGGCCTGGTACACGAAATGTGTGCACTCAGGAGGGTCCCTCAGCCCAGCCTGTGCCCTCTCTTAGTCTAGGAGCCCTTGGGATCTGGGGATATCCGACAGATGCGGACCACTGTGTTCTCCAGCTGAAGTCTGGTTCAGGGCTTCTGGCTGAGCAGCACTCTCTCTGTGAGAACACACTGACCACCAAGGGGCAGCTCCTGCATTGAGCGTCTGCCCCTTGGTGGTCAGTGAGCATTATAGCAACTGGTCGTTCCCTTGTTTGGTCAATTGCATATTAGCCTTTTATTATAATAAACTAGAGGCCTGGTGCACGAAGTTTCGGGGAGAATCCTCAGCCCAGTCTGCACCCTCTCCAATCTGGGACCCCTCAGGGGATGACTGGGCACCATCATCTTTGTGAGGGCATGATGGCCAATTAGCATATTCCCTCTTCATTAGATAGGATGTGCAAATAGATTATTATAAACTTAAATGGGAATTTCTGAAAGGATGAAAACTGACTGGTCTTTATTTTGGAAGTGACTTTAGAGACTCTGTCAGGGTGTGTTTGTAATGATAATTTTCGTAATTAGTTCTTCTAGGTTTCCCATGTCTCCCCGACCGGATTCAGTGCACAGCACAACTTCAAGCAGCGACTCGCATGACAGTGAAGAGAATTATGTGCCCATGAACCCAAACCTATCTGGTGAAGACTCGGTATGTAAAGTCTTCATCTTCACTTCTCTCTTCTTTCTTCCAGTCTATCAGTCTTATCCTTACTTATTTTCTTTATACCTAAGGAAAAAGGATAAAAGGCAATTTTTTAATGCTTTTTAAAAAGTAGTATGCTAATGTCTAAAACCAGTAGAGGGTCGAAGTGTAATATCAATGTCTAAAAAGTAGAAATAAAATTAGTTAATTTTAAAAAGCTTCCAGTTGTAATTTTTATAGATGTACTTGATTTTTGAAACTATGCAAGGAAATATTTTTTACTGGATGCTGCCTATCCATTTATACACAGGTCCAAAGTCAAACATTCGTGAATTGGGCCCTTCCTGTGACTCCTGACATTTGAATGACAAATACATCATTACCAAAGACAAATATCATTATGTATCAATAACAACAAAAATATGTTCAATAATTTTGCACATTTTAAAAATAATTTTAGGAAAACAAACTTGTTTTTATTTTATTCTTTTAATTCACAGAACACTCATAATAACTCCTAGAATCTTAGGGTTTTTCTAAACAGTTTTAAGAAAACACTGGGTTAAAGTCTAGAATGCAGTGACGGGCTATTCCCAATTGAGATTAGATCAGGAGCAAATGGGGCATAAATTTTAACAATGCTTCAAGATGAAAAAATTTCCAGTTCCAGTAACAATTAGAAAACAGCTTACCTAGCAATTCTGAGAAATACTTTTTGGGAACAACTTACTGAGATTAAACGTGTACATCAGCCGAAACCGGTTTGGCTCAATGGATAGAGCATGGGCTTGGGGACTGAAGGGTCCCAGGTTCGATTCCAGTCAAGGGCATGTACCTTGGTTGCGGGCATATCCCCAGCAGGGGGTGTGCAAGAGGCAGCTGATCAATGACTCTCTCTCATCGATGTTTCTAACTCTCTATCTCTCTCCCTTCCTCTCTGTACAAAATCAATAAAATATATTAAACATGTACATCAGATAAACTCATGGGTTCCTTTCATAGCCTTGTGCTACTGTGAATTCTAGGTGTTTCCAATTAGGGTAACACTGGACACATTTGAATACAAACATTTTCCACTGGACACATTTGAATACAAACATATTTTCACACATACACACTCCTGTTTGATTTTTTTTATGTTAGAATGAAATATCACCTCATTTAGAGGAAAAAAAATAAGTTTCTTTATGAGCAGGAGGAAAATGGCTGTTTGTACTGAGTACCAAAACTTTCTTATTTTTTTGTCCGCTGCATGTTGCTGTCAATATTGTATTAGGAATAGTTGATAAATTTGGTTTAAAAATCTGTTCCTACTAATAGAGCCATCACATTTTGTGGTGCAGATTGATTACTGCATAATCACCATGCCTAGCGTGTGTAGAATGTACAACAGGCCGCACTCACGAGCTATAGAGCAACCCAGACCATGTCCCGTTGACCCGCGGCAGGGCCCAGCGCAGAGCCCGGACCTGGCACAGAGCATCTTTTTCTAATTCACAAAAACATGGCACATGGCCTGTCAGCAGCCCTGCTTGCAAATGAGGGGTAAACTGTTTTCGTAGCAGTTGTCTTTGCCCTAAATCACAGCCTACTCTGTTTAACCTGAGCAAAAATTGCTGTCCACTATCTCCCTTCTTTATCTTTTTTTTTTTTCTTTTTCTTTTTCTTTGAGACTAGACCTACTATTGTACAAATCCTATTAGGATGGAAGGGATAAGACCAAGAGAACACAGGAAATTAGGTGGTAAAAATTCCAGATGGTTGGAATAAAATACAGTTTGCCAATCGGGTCATTATTCTAGAAGCTTTAATTAACATACTTGTTCTAAAACTAATTTCAGTGTGAAAGCCTTTAAATAAAATACAGAACTTTAAAAAAAAATTAATTTGAAGGCAAGGTGCATAAGGATCTTGTAGTTTAAAAATATAATTTGCTCGCTCTGACTGGTTTGGCTCCGTGGATAGAGCATCAGCCTGTGGACTGAAGGGTCCTGGGTTCGATTCTGGTTGGGGGCACATGCTCGGGTTGTGGGCTCGATCCCCAGTAAAGGGTGTGCAGGAGGCAGCCAAATCAATGATTCCCTCTCATCATTGATGTTTCTATCTCTCTTTCCCTCTTCCTCCCAGCCTGAAATCAATAAAAATATATTTAAAAATAAGTAACTATGTAATTGAATACATATATCATTTTAATATATTCAGGTTGAGCTATCAAAACTTTAGTAGCTTGACATCCCAGTCTTGGTTTGAACGAAGTTTGACATTTGATACTACTTTCAGCTTATTCTAAGTAAGTTTTGATCAGTTTTGTTTTGTTTTTTTTTAGATATTACTTATTTTCCCCCAATCCTAAAAAGATATTTAATTTTATAAGCAGACACTTTTCAAGCTATGTCCTCTTGAAATAGACATTTAGGCTTTAGTAGATGGCAAGTGAGAAAAGCAATATGTCTCATGAATGTTTGGCAGTTGATTTTGTTGTGTTGTCCTTTCAGAATCTTTTTGGCAGTAGCACTCTTGATGGAGGAAGCAGCCCTATGATCAAGCCCAAAGGAGACAAACAAGTGGAATACCTCGATCTAGATTTAGATTCTGGAAAATCCACACCACCACGTAAAGTAAGTGAAAGCTCATTCTGTAAATACAGGGTTGGGGGAAATCGGTTTATGGTTGTGAATATATGAAACATAGAGTTTACTCTTGTATAATCATTTATTAGTTACTGTATTATTTTCCGTATGAAAAACTATACCAATTCTCTTCTTTGAGGTTTCTGATTAGACATTAGTTAGAACTTCTCATTCTATCTTTTATACCTCTTATCAATCTTTCATATTTTCTCTTTTATTTTTTAAAAAAATTTTGAGCATTTTACATATATATGTTTTATAATGTTTATGCAATAATTTCAATATCTGAAGTTCTTGGAGGTCTGAATCTGTGCTTATTGTTTTTGCTGACTTGCACTTCTGATGGCTTGTTCCCTTGTGTGTTTTATTTTTACTTACTTATTTTTTTAATCCTCACGAGAGGATGTTTTTTCATTGCTTTTTAGAGAGTGGAAGAGAGAGAAAGACTGAGAGAAACACTGATGTGAGAGAAACACATTGATTGGTTACCTCCTGCATGAGCCCTGACCAGGGCCCGGGCCTGGGAGGAGTCTACAACTGGATAGGTGCCCTTGACCGCAATCGAACCTGGGACCCTTCGGTCCTCAAGCCAATGCTCTATCCACTGAGCCAAACTGGCCAGGGCCCCTTGTGTGTTTTATACATTGCTATTGTGAATTTATTTTGCCGAGGCTATCTGAGGGAATCTTGCATTGTTCTCTGCTAGGAAGCAGTGGAGCTCCCATGCTAGGACCAAGTCACTTCCCTTCAAGGCTCCTGAGCCTAACAGAATAGACCTGGTTCAGCATGCCTCCCACCTAGCGCCTCCTAACCTTGCTGAGATTGACATTCATTCTAAAGCACTGCCTTTACCATTTAGCAGGCCACTGCTGCCTCTGCTTCCCTCACACCTCGGGGATTTTCCTTATTGTCTAGCAAGCCCAACAAGGCATTAATAATTATTTTTGGCCCTAACTGGTTTGGCTCAGTGGATAGAGCGTCAGCCTATGGACTGAAGGGTCCCAGGTTCAATTCCAGTCAAAGGCACATGCCTATGTTGCAGGCTCGGTCTCCAGTGGGGGGCATGTATGACGCAGCCCATCAATGATTTCTCTCATCATTGATGTTTCTCTCTCTTTCTCTCACTCTCCCTTCCTCTCTGAAATCAATAAAAAATATATATATATATTTTTTTAAATAATATTATTTTTGTTTTAAGTTAACTAATATTTAGTTGTATTTTAGGAGTAAGAGGGCCAGCCCATCTGCCTATGTAATTTGTCATTCTTGAAAGTACTGCTTTTGAAAAAAACTATTCAACTCTGAAAGTAAGCACTGATACATGTTCTCAGGGCTTGAAAAAGTAGAGCTTAAGATAAAGGCTAACGGTTCTAGAAGCAAGTTGTGTGTCTTAAGATGAACTAGGTGTCTGCTGTCCTTACTTTATAAGAATTTCATCTGTGATGGGAAGCATTAGTTTGAATGCTTATTATATACTAGCGGTCCAATTCATGAAATTCGTGCAAGAGTAGGCCTTCCTTCCCCCGGCTGCTGGCACCGGCTTCCCTCAGGCACCTGGGACCCCGCCTTCCCTCGCAGCCCTAGCTTCGTCCAGAAAGTCGTCCGGAAGGACATCTGGTCTAATTAGCATATTATGCTTTAATTATTATAGATGATAATTTTAAATGTAAGGAAAAACAGTGTACAGGAAAAAGAGAGACAACATTGTTAAATTGAGGTGCTGTTATTTTTGTGTGTGTGACCAAATAGAATTTCAAGAGTTACGTATTCTGCATGTTTATCTGTGTTTAAAGACTGAATTTTTTCTTATTGTTGTTAATCCTCACCTAAGGATACCTTTCCATTGATTTTTAGAGAAAGTGGAAGGGAGGGAGGAAGGGAGAGAGAGACACACAGAGAGAGAGATTTCGATGTGACAGAGACACATCGATTGACTGCCTCCAACACACACCCAGACTGAGGCCAGGGATTGAACCTGCAACAGAGGTATGTGCCCTTGCCTGGGAATTGAACCCACAACCTTTCAGTGCACAAGCCGACACTCTGACCACTGAGCTCACCAGCCAGGGCTTAAAACCAAATTTCACTCAGAAGCATTCCTTTCTATGTGGAAATTTATGATTTATATATATATATATTTTTTAATTTGCGTTTTTCTAGCAAAAGATCAGCGGCCCAGGAAGCGGTGTAGCAGACGAGAGAGTGGATTATGTTGTGGTTGACCAACAGAAGACCCTCGCTCTGAAGAGCACCCGAGAAGCCTGGACAGACGGGAGACAGTCCACAGAATCCGAAACACCAACCAAGAGTGTGAAATGAGCATATTGCTCTGCTATCTCTGAACAAAAGAGAACATAATTGCAAAGATAAATCCTGCTTGACTGAAGAAGACTTGACACTTAAACTCCAGGTAGATCCTGGAGTACTCTCTAGTTGAAGTCAAAAGACCTTTCAGACATAATCAAGCAATTGACACTGTCAGTGGTGCTTATGGTATCTGAACAGTTCATAGCCTGTTAAAAAAAAAAAAAAAAAAAAAAAAAAAGTAGACAAATAGTATTGTTTAGTTCCCAGAAAAAAAATGGTTCCATAGTTACCACACTTGTAGTATTACTGTATTTATGCACTTTTTCATTTTAAACATTGGTTGGGGTATTCGCAAACGTACCTTACCATAACTCCTTTGGGAAGTGTTTGTTTTTCCTCACACTACTCTAGATAGCGATAGATACTAAGTTAAACTAAGCTACGTTTAGGTTTGTAAATTTCTCCTTCAACTTCAGTGTAACGTTAAGGTGAGAAAGTAGATTCACAATTTATCTTTCTCCTACCTGAAACTCCAGGTGGTAGTTGTTGATCTACAGAGTCCAGTTGGACTCATCATTCATTGCTTTCTCGAATGCTAAGGATAATATGTATAGTGGTATTAGGACCGAGTTCTCTGGCTCATGTACAGTTAGTTCTCAGTGTACAACTTTATTCTATTTTGTTAATTACAGTGTTCTTAGTTCACTGAGTGGAGATTCTGCCGGGTGGGATCTTGTACCTCGGGAAGACTGAATAATTACACTACCAAGTAAGCCCTACAGGTCGCTGGTGGCATGATGTGCTCTCACACATGTTAACACGTATTAAACTTTATGTTATTTGCAAATCGTAGTTTATGTAACTAATCAGGTACGTACCAGGCACTGATGTGCTACTACGCCAATCAGGTTTAGACAGTGAGCTTTAGTTTGTTCATGTTAGTCCTGAATTCCAATTTGGAACTAATGACACCATTGACATTCACTGTTAGGTATAGCAACATACTGTGATTTTTTTAACTAGACAGTAATTCAGATTTATTACTCTAAGGATGAAATTCTATCTTTTGACACCATAATGCCCTTTCTATGATTTTTTAACTTTACTTAATATTCTTCTTAGCCTTATATTTAAATTCCTATGCAATTAATATTTTATACCTGCATTAAAAGAAAAAAAGATGTTATGTGATTCTCACATGTAGCACCTATTGCTTTTCCAGTAAAAAAAAAAAAGGAAAAAAAGGAAAAAAAAATTAAGGATTTTGTACTGTGATTTATATTCACTGTCCCAGTTCAGGAAATATTGGAGTCTTGCTATAATGTGAAATCTTATAGTCATGGACCTCTTTCAACCAGATTTGTGAAACCACCAGAGGGATCATATAATTCTGTCTCACCTATAACATGATATCAAGACCACAAATTATAGTGAAGCTACAATTATATGTATCTGTCTTGGCTTTGCTCCGTAATTTAGAAAGCAGATAAAGCTGTTTGTTTGTTTTTTAACTACATGGCATACAATCTCTCACGTATTGATTTGAGACCCGCGGACAGTTGTCAGAGGGGGCGTAGAGATCGCAGTGCCCGTGGCTGAGGCGAGACCCCCCTCCATTCAGACCTCTGTTGCCTGAGAACACAGATGTGCCCTGATTCCTGGCCTCTGGCCCCAGTTCTGTGCCTCATCAATGTAATGGGTTTGTTTCCCCGATCCACAAACTAAAAATGTTCAAAATGGGATGATGAATGGTAGATTAGTAACAGTTGATGCTTTTAAGTGTTTGCTCCTTTTTCAAACAAAGGCTAAAACCCAGAAGTGGATTTTGAGGTGGATTTTGAAATAAAAAGATTGAGTTTGGCGTGCGCAAGCTGTTTCCTAATGAAACCACAAAATAAAATCTAAAATCATTACAGTGTGCCTGAATACAGTGCAGTTTGGTGTGTGACGATAGGAAGTTGTGTTACGGGGAGGAGGGCTATATTTTGAGATTAAAACACAATACACATATTCATTCAAAAATAGAAATCTTGTTTAAAGCTGCCTATCGCGAGTCTAAGCAATTGCGAATTTTTTAGTGTAATTTTGTTATTACAAGTTATCACCCTTTTTGAACACCTGCAACACTGATTTGTAGAAATGTTCCCATTGTGCAGAATTTAAGAATAGAAATGTCTTAAGTTTGTCTCAGATGTTGAATGTTGTATTAACAAATTAAAAGGCAGTTTCTTACAGAACACTCTTTTCCAAACATTTTTAGCCTAGGATCTTTTTTAAATAAAATTTTGTGTAACCCCCAATACCGGAAGCCTGAAAAATTTATTTCATCAATATAAATGCGTTTGAAGTTCACATTTATGTTCATTTATTTTAGTCCATTCTGAATAACACTGATAAGAAATTGGGGTTATCGATAGCTGGTGAAAAGCGTCAGCAATTTCTATCCCTTGTTTTATTTTCATACTGTCAAGAAAATTATGATTCACACAAACGTATGGAAGTACAAATAATAATAGGTTTAAGCACACATATCAGGATATTCTTAAGGTGAATTCCAAGGTTGATACCAAAATAAATTATCCCGGTAGGGGAAGTTGATACATAAGTCTCTAATATGGAAAACTCAAGGTATGTAACAGATTAGGATGTACATCTTCATTACATTTTAAAAATATGTGTGTGTATATATATATATATATATATATATATATATATATATATATATAAAAGGCTAATATGCAAAGTGTCCACTTGGGAGTTCAACCAGGAGTTAGATCTCTTGCTATGACGTGTGCTCACCACCAGGGGGTGGCATGGAATTAAGGGAGGCCCTGGCCAGCAGCAGTCAGCCAGGGAAGGAAGGCCCCAGCCAGCAGCTGAAGACCCTGATTGAGCCTAATCACTGGCCATTTAGATACAGAGATAACATAGAAGTTTATATTATCTTTATGTGTGTGTGTGTGTGTGTGTGTGTGTGTATACACACACACACACACACACACACATATATATATTTCAGAGAGGAAAGGGGAGAGGGAGAAAGAGCTAGAAACATCAATGATAAGAGAGAATCATTGATGGGCTGCCTCCTGCACACCCTCCACAGGGGATCAAGCCCATAATATAGGCAGGTGCCCTGACCAGGAATTGAAGCCGATTCATAGTTCAACCACAGAGCAACACCAGCCAGGCAGAAATTTCTATTTTTGATCTTTCCTTGAGTTTTTATCTAAATAAAATATCCAATTGTGCCTATTTCTATAGGGTCACTCGTTTTCTGTATGAAAGATCTCACTAAATCATGCTAAAATACAGTAGTCACACTTTAACTAAGTAGGAAAAGCTTCTGACACTGTTGCCACATGCATATGTCTTTATTTTTTCTTCATCTGGCCAGTGCTACCCACCTTTTGTTGAATAAAAGGCCAATAAATAAAGGTCTGTGTACAACTTTTCCTATCTTAAAACAGGTTTTATACATAAAACATGACTTGGAAAATAAGTGGCTGAGCCTTTTTATTTTCCTGAGAGCTTTCAAACATCTCTAGTATTTCATAAACCCCAGTCATAGCTCTTAAGTCAGTTGTTGGGCCTACTGGGCCATTAAATCACATTTGGAAATTTTGGGGTGGGTAAGATAATCTTTGAGATCGTTCTCCTCATCTGTCTTTCTGTCACCTTATACATGGTGAAACTTCTGGATATTTACATATAACTCCTTTGGGAAAAGAATCTCTAATAAACACTTTTTAAAATACAGTTTCATTAGAGTTTTATAAAGAGTAACTGCAATTTTGTTAATGTGTTATTGCATATTTAAAAGCCATGTTAGTGATGGGAGACATTTTATTAAATGTTGTGATGGGTAACATTCCTCCCTTGGATTCCTTGTTTTAAGATTACAAACAAATGCCCTGAAGGTATGGGTCAGTGGTTGATTACCCACCTGTGAACCAGGAGGTCACGGTTCAGTTCTTGGTTGGGGCACATGCCCAGGTGGCGGCCTCAATCCCCAGTGTGGGGCGTTTAGGAAGCAACTGATCCATGATTCTCATCATTGATGTTTCCGTCTCTCTCTCCTCCCTTCCTCTCTGAAGTCAATATATATATATATATATTGTAATTACAAATTTTTTTTCTTAATTAAATAAAACCTGTAGAAAGGTAAGTTTCTAATATGTGTTTCTATATACTTTATTAGACAGAACTTTATTACTATTACAAATGGTATATTGGTGATTAACTCTCAGCATAATTTGTCTCTGATTTTGTGGTAAATGGTGCTCAGAATATTTTGAATACTCATGTGGAATGCATTGTGGTACAGAAAAGGAAAAAAGCAAATCTCTTCAAAATAACCCCTTTTCTCAAATACGGCATTATGATGATTAATGTGTCTGTCCACTTGGCCAGGCCGTTGTGCCTGTGTTTGTTCAAATCTTGTCTAAATGTTGCTGTGGAGGTATTTATAGATATGATTAACATTTATAGATATGATTACATGACTTTAAGTAAAGCAGATCATCTTCCATAAAGTGGACAGTCCTCATCCAATCAGTTGAAGGCCTTAAGAGCAAGAACAAATTTCCCATACATAGACAAATTCTGCCTGAGGACTTTAACAGAATCCTGCCTGGATTTCCAGCCTGCTGATCTGCCCCACAAAATTTAAACTTGCCAGCCCCTACAATTGTGTGAGCCAATTCTTTAAAATAAATCTCTTCAGTGGATGGTTGGGTGGATAGAGGGATTGATCAATCCTATTGGTCTGTTTCTCTGGAGGACACTGACTGACACAGGTATTAGTTCCTTAATCTGAGTGTGTCTTACACATGTACCAAGCGATAATTTTGAGGTTTAATTTGAAATAAACTGGCAGTCTCTATGCCAATAAATTTTCTTTTCTAAAATAAAAGTGTTGGTGAATTTCTGAAGCAATATACTAATAGTGAAACATGTTTCTGCTTCTGTTGGCCATAATTTTTTTGTCTTTCAGGAACCATTAAGTTGGCATCTCCATTGAGGGAAAATATGCTAAGGAACAGAAAGGTTATTGGATTATTGCAGTGTGGGGCACCATATTCTATCAAGGACAGAATTTCATTTGCTATTACTTGGGTTGTGTTATTTAATTATCCCTGCTTTAAATTTCCCTTTTGTGTACAAAACATATATCCTACATACATCTGATCAACTTTATAAAAACAATGAGTCTGGAAGTTGCTTATTTCAATCTTTAGACAATACAATAATTCCAGAATTCCGACTGAGAAGAAAGCGCTGTTGTATATTTTTATGCTAGTAGAGGATGGCCTATTAAAAGTTAAGTCATTTGACTAGAGCAGTGGTCAGCAAACTCATTAGTCAACAGAGCCAAATATCAACAGTATAACGATTGAAATTTCTTTTGAGAGCCAAATTCTTTAAACTTAACTTCTTCTAACGCCACTTCTTCAAAATAGACTCACCCAGGCCGCGTTATTTTGTGGAAGAGCCACACTCAAGGGGCCAAAGAGCCTCATGTAGCTCTCGAGCCGTGCTTTACTGACCACTGGACTAGAATCACTGCCATATGTGTGGCATCATGCAAGGTGCTATGGAAAACACAAAAGAAACATAATTTTCATCTTTACAAATAATATGTGTAAAATAAAAACAAATGTATAGGATATTACAATAGTTTCTTCTGATGTAATAGCAATAAACTACTGAAGGAAAATAAATATATTTATAATAGAATAAAATAAACTACTAAAGGAAAGTTTATCAAAGAATCATAGTCAATCCCGGTTGGCATGGCTTAGTGGTTGAGCATTGACCTATGAACCAGGATGTCACAGTTCAATTCCCTGTCAGAGCACATGCCTAGGTTGTGGGCTCAATTCTCAGTAGGGAACATGCAGGAGGCAGCCAATCAATGATCCTCTCTCATTGATATTTCTATTCCCCACCTCCCCTCGTTTCTTTGAAATCAATTTTTTTAAAGTAAACTGTAATTGAAAAATAATAAACAAGTAAATAAATAAAATATTTCATAGAGATTGAGCAGGACTTTGGAGAATAGGCAAGAAAGAAAAAAGAAGGCATCCGAAAAGAGAATAATATGAACAATTTATTAGTTTGCTATTAATTTAGTTGTTTTATGAGGAGTGTAAAAAAAGAGAAGAAAAGCAGAATAGGGAAAATATTGGGTGGAAGGTTATAAATATTGTATGTATCTAATGCTATGTAACAACCCAAAAAGTAATGGCTTAAAACAAACAAACAAACAAACAAATAAAAAACAACAGTTATCTATTCTCACAGTTTCCATGGTCAGTAATTAAGAAGTATCTTGGTGAGTCCTAATGAAATGATGGTCAAATCAGCTGATACCGTAGTCATCTTGGTGCTGAAGGCTCTGTTTTCACAGTGGTCCACTCACATAGCAGAAGGCCTGTGTTCTCCTTCATGTGAGCTCTTCACAGAGATGCTTGAGTATCCTCACGGCATGGCATCTGGCTTCCCCCAACGCTATTGATCCCAGAGGCTCAGCAGATCGGCAATGCCTTTATGACTCGGTCTTAGAAGCCACACGCTGTCATCTCTAGTGGGTCCTACAAGCCACACACTGTCATTTCCGCTCTAATGGGTCCTTATAAGCCCTTGTGGAAGCAAACCTGCAAGGATATGAATAACCAGGAAAGATCACTGATAGGCAGCTATCACACAGGCAGAACTGAGCATTATGAAATGACGTGGTATATTCTGCATCTTCCCATTGCTATGAGAATGTGACCCTGGGCTCAGCCTTGGGGTGGTGGCTTCCTGAACTGGATTCTTGACTGTCTCCACCTTTGGCAGTACTGTGGCATTGGTCTGAGAGCCACTCCTAAAGACCTTTCACATCCATCAGGGATTGCAAAAGCCTTAATTCTCTATATTCCTCTTCTTAAGTTTAGAGGGGCTTAAGTCTGTTTGAAAATTGAGACAGGGGCCAGCCCTCTTGCATTCTGGAATACGTTTCTTGTTCCCATATTGTAAAACTGTAATTAAAGAAAATTTTGGAAGAGGAAAAATGCCCACAAACTGTTGCTTCCCTATCTTTGACTGTAATTGGATCCTGCTATTTGCATTGACTACTATCATAAATACTTCCCCAGGTGTTAAGGATCTGATTGTCATCTTTAAAGATTGCATAATATTCCTTCAAATATTTAAAAATACTCAGTGAATATATCTAATATATGTGTGGCCAGTAGAATACTATTATATACTACCAGGGGGGCCATAAGTTGGTACAACCCTTTTAAACAGTACTTGATCAATACAATCTTAGTCTTGACCTTTAATCCAGCAATTGCATTTCAAGAACTTAACCCTAAAGTATTAGTCAAAGGTGTTCACAAAAACTTATCTCCATGGGGTTAGAAGCATACCCAACAACAGAGAATTGGTTAGATTGTACATACATTTGTATATAACCATTTATAATAGTAGAGGCCCAGTGCATAAAAATTCATTCACTGGAGGGGGGGGGGGTGTCTCTCAGCCCGGCCTGCCCCCCTCTCACAGTCTGGGAGCCCTTAGGGGCGGGAGGCGACCTGGCGATCAGGAGAAGGTGACGTCCCCCTCACACCTCTGCTGCTGCCAATGCCAGCAGCACAAGCCTTGGCCAGCCCTGGTTACCTGAGCCTCGGACCGGCACTGGGCATCTGGGGGGCTGAGAAGACTGGGGGACTCTGGAAGCAGGTGAGCAGGGCTGAGGGCACTGGGCACCACCATCTTTGAGGATGGGGCATTCAATTAGCATATTCCCTTCTTAGTGGCTGTGGGCACCTCCATATTTGAGGATGGGACAGTCAATTAGCATATTACCTCCTTATTGGCTGTGGGCTGCCATCTTTGCAACCATGGGAGGGTCAATTAGCATATTCCCTCTTTATTAGATAGGATAGACCAATAATCTTCAAGTGTGTTTCTCCATGAGGAGAAATCTCTGGAACAAAAGGGAGACCAAGTATTTGGAAAATCCAATCCTCCTTTGCTTGATGTATTTATAGCACCTCCCCATTTTCTTTGCTCTAAAGTCTATTTTATCTGGTAATGATGTAGCCAGTCCTTTCTTTCCAATAATATTTGAGGTATATCTTTCATCTTCTTAATTTCAGTCTTTTGAGCAAAGGCACCCCCATATTTCTTAACCTTTAATCCAGCAATTGCATTGCTACAGCTTATTTTTTTAAAAATATTTCAGGGATGATGGTAGTACATTTTAACTTTGAATCATAATGTATGGGTTCCTAGAACCAATTCAGCAAAGAAGAAAATATTTTTCACAAGCAGGGAAAAAAATGCAAAGCACACATATGGACACTTGATTTATGGCAAGGTAGCTCTGCAACCAATGGGAAAATAATCTTATTTTCAATATTGTGGACCAACTGGATATCCATATAGATAAATATGAGACCTTGACTTCTAGCTCACATCATAAGCAAATGTCAATTCCCTGTAACTTGTAGACATTGTGGAAGGCAAAGAACATAACTAATATAGAATAATTTTATCATGATTTGGAATAAGGGGAGATTTCTTAAAGAGTACCAAAAAAAGAATGAGTCAAAAAAGAAATGATTGATAGATTTGATTGGATAATAGAAAATTAAGAATATCTGTTCATCAATAGACACCATTAAAAGAGTCAAATCAAAACATTCTGGGTTATATTTGCAACCCATTTAACTGACAAAGGCCTATTGTAACATAAATATATCTGGAACTACTATAGATCAATTTTTAAAATGCAGTAATCCAAAAAGGAAAAGAGGAGACAGAAATGAACAGAATTTTCACCAAAAATCCATTTAAAAGGCTCATATATGAAATGATTCCATATTTCTTGTAATAGCGAAATGCAAATTAAAATTACAATACTGTACATCCACCAAAATGATTCCCAGTCAGGGCATATGCCCAGGTTGCAGACTTGATTCCCAGTAAGGGGTATGCAGGAGACAGCCGATTGATGATTCTCTCTCATCATTGATGTTTCTCTCTCCCTCTCCCTTTCTCTCTGAAATCAATAAAAATAAATAATAATAATAATAATAATAATAATAATAATATATGGGGAAATCCTTGAGCTCATTAGAATATGTTTTTTAAAAACTAGTAGTATGCATTGGCAACCATTTTTTTAAAACTTTTTTTTTAATTTTTAAAAATATTTTATTGATTTTTCTCATACAGGAAAGGAGAGGGAGAGCTAGAAACATCAATGAGAGAGATACATCGATCAGCTGCCTCCTGCACACCTCCCACCCGGGCTGTGCCTGAAACCAACTTACATGCCCTACACCGGAATCGAACCTGGGACCCTTGAGTCCGCAAACCGACGCTCTATCCACTGAGTCAAACCAGTTTCAGCTAAAAAAATTTTGAATAATCTCTTTATATTTTGTATATGTTCTCCACATCCCTCTTATCAATTTTATATTAGTCTAAGCACAAAATAAATTTCATTATAAGGTGTGCTTTTTCTACATGACTTTTTGAATAAATACAATCACATTTCTCAAAACATAAAAAGCATACAATATTACATAACAAAAAGTATCCCTCTCATCCATGCCAATATGTCGTCTGTTCTTCCAGCTCTTGTGCATTCATAAGCAAAATCATATATATAGATTTGTAAATGTCATCTTTGTGTGTGTGTGTGTGTGTGTGTGTGTGTGTGTGTGTGTGTTTTAATCCTCACCTGAGGATATTTTCCCATTGATTTTTAGAGAGAGTGGAAAGGAGAGGGAAATGTACATCAAATGGTTGCCTCCTCCAGGGGTCCTGAGCAGGGCCTGGGCAGGGGAGGAGCCTGCAGCAGAGGTACATGACCAGAATCAAACCTAAGAACCTTTCATCCTCAGGCTGATACTCTATCCACTGAGCCATACCGGCTAGGGCAATGTCAATTGTTCTTTATACCAGTGTTTTTCAACCTTTTTTGGGCAAAGGCACACTTGTTTCACAAAAAAAATCACGAGGCACACCACCATTAGAAAATGTTAAAAAATTTAACTCTGTGCCTATATTGACTATATATAAAGTAATTCTCTTGAATAGGAATCAAATAAACACAAAGAAAGTATTTTATAATTACTTTATTATGAAATATTAAGTAAAAAAAATAGTGAAAAATTATAAAATTCTTGTCTTGTCTTGTCTTGTCTGCACCTACGGCACACCAGGCTGCTTTATACTTTCCCCCCTGATATTATATTTGCATATTTCCAGCAGCTATGAACAAATTTGTTATTTGGTGAACATCGCCCTCTTGTGTATAAAACTGAATCTGCAAATTTGTAAATCCTGGCAAAAAAAGTGGTATAAATTTATATGAATATTCTTTCATGGAATATAGTCTACTTTTGTCTCTATAGATTTCCCTCTTCTAGAAATTTAATATAAATGGAATCATATAATATGAGGTTTTATCATTTGCTACTTTCTTCTTTTCACTTAACTTAATGTGTGCAGATTCATTTGTGTTGTAGCATGTTTCAGTATTTCATTCTTTTTTGTTATTGAACTGGAGGCCCAGTGCATGACATTCATGCACTGAGGGTGGGGGGAGGGGGTTCCTCAGTCCAGCCTGCACCCTCTCCCAGTCCGGGACCCTTCAGGGGAAGTCCCACTGCTGTGGAGGTAGGAGAGGCTCCCACCACCACTGCTGTGCTGGCCAGCCATGAGCCCGGCTTCCTGTGGGAGCACACTGACCACCAGGGGGGCAGCTCCTGCGTTGAGCATATGTCTCCTGGTGGTCATAGCGACTGGTCATTCCGCCAGTAGGTCTATTTACATATTAGGGTTTTATTATATAGGATAATATTCCACTGTAGGGATGTACCACATTTTGTCAGTTGGTAGACATTTCCACTCTTGCTATTATAAATAATACTGCCACAAACATGCAACTGTTTTCCTTTCATAGTTGCAAAGAGAGAAGCCTTCTGAACTGAATAACTCAAAGGCTTATCACAGGAAGTAGGAATTGTCCTACTCAGGACGTCACTTTGCCCATCACCAACAACACTGCAAACACAGTGGCAGCCACTGTACGCAAGGGCTCCTCACATCCCCAGTCACCCCAACCTTCACCTGAGGTCCTGTCATCTTCCACTCCAGTTCACCAACTCCAAAAATGACCGTCCTGTCACCTGCCAGTCTCCCACCTCTCTCCCTTTCCCAAACCTTTCTTCTGGTTCTCTGCACACTTTATGCCAAATTCACCTTGATGGAATGTGGGCTCCCCTGAGGATACCACTTCCCCAAATGCTTTCCTGTGGAGCTACTTCCTGTCATCCTCCAGGCCCTGGGAGGAGGAAGTGAATCCCCTTCTTCTGCAACATTGCTCCAAACGCGTTCTCCTTTCTCCTCCCCAAACCTGAGGATTTGGGAACTTTGGGCACCACCCTTCTTGCCACTAAAATCCAGTCACTCCCGGTCACCTGTTCTCATTCAGTGGTCACTCCCTCTCACTCCTCCACAGCTCACCATCCCTCGTCACCTCTTCTCCATTCCTTCCAACATTCTGGATGGTGTCCTTTCTGACTTTTATACCCTCCTGAGCAGTTCTGACAGCACACTAGCTCCTCTCAGTTTCTGAATTCCACCTGCTCTAGCCATCCCCAACCAAGTGTCCACCTAGATCTTGCAGAATTAGGTCAATTCACAAAACAAAACAAAACAAAACAAAACAAAACAAAACAAAACAAAAACAATTGGCAAAGATTACTTAATTCTTGTTACTATTAATAAAATTAAGAATTCTCTACTCACCGGAAAGAAGAATAGCTTCTTATATCTGGACTGGAGATTTATTGTGTTATTGTCTTGATGCTTGCTTGACCTGTGACTGAAATTTTAAAATTGAAAGTATAAGTGTTCTGTATGTATGTAATGCAGAAAGACCTTTACTATTCACTGTGTCAGTGTACAAGGTTTTTCCATTTCAGGATGTGATTGATAGGTTATACAGGTTTTTTTAAAATTTGTTTTTATTGTTGAGAATGTTACAAATGTCCCCTACCTTCTCCCCATTTGCTGCACTCCACCGGGTTCCCACCTCACCCCAGGCCTTCACCTCACTATTGTCTGTGCCCATGGACTTCGCATATATGCATATATGTCCTTTAGTTAATCTCTTCCCACCCACCCCTAAGCCCTATCCCTCTGAAATACATCCATGTGCTTCATGCTTCCATGTCCACGGACCGATTTTGTCTGTCAGTTTATTTTGTTCCACGTGTGAGATTATGTGCTATGTGCCTTTCTCTGACTGGTTTATATCACTTAACATAATAATTTCCTGGCCTATCATGATATCTCAAAGGGTAAAAGATCCTCCCCCCCCTTTTTTTTTTTTTTTACAACTGCAGAGTAATCATTGTATAAATGTACCACAGCTTTTTTTAATTCACCCATCTATTGATGGGCACTTGGCTGTTCTTAGTTATTGTAAATAATGCTGCTATGAACAGAGGGGTGCAAATATTCTTTCTGATTGGTGTCTTGGGTTTCTTTGGATATGTATCCAGAAGTGGGATCACTGAGTCAAGGGCAATTCCATGTTCAATTTTTTGAAGAAATTCCATACTTTTTTCCACAGTGGCTGCACCCATCTGCATTCCCACCAGCAGTGTACTACTAGGGTTCCCTTTTCTCCACAACCTCACCAGTACTTTATTGATTTGTTGATGGTAACCATTCTGGCAGGTGTGAGGTGATTGATACCTCATTGTAGTTTTAATTTGCATTTGTCTGATTAGTGACCTTGAGCATTTTTTTTCCATAAGTCCCTTGGTCAGCTAAAAGTCCTCTGCAAAGGAACTCATTGCATGGGAGAACATATTCTTCAGTGATACATCTGATAATGGATTAATTTCTAAAATATATAAAGAACTCACATAGCCAAAACAGGTTTGGCTCAGTGGATAGAGCATCGGCCTGTGGACTGAAAGGTCCCAGGTTTGATTCTGGTCAAGGGCATGTACCTTGTTTGTGGGCACATCCCCGGTAGGGGGAGTGCAGGAGGCAGCTGATCGATGTTTCTCTCTCATAGATATTTCTAGCTCTCTCTCTCTCTCCTTTCCTCTCTGCAAAAAAATAATAAAATATATTTTTAAAAAGAACTCATATAACTTATCAAGAGGAAGACAAACAACCCAATTTAAAAATGGACAAAGGACCTGAATAGACACTTCTCCACAGTATATAGTTTTAAATGGTCCTGTTCAGATGGGCTGATAGGGGTAAATAATCACTTGCATGGGTTGAAAGTTCCTGAAATTCCCAGGAATGAACAAACTTGTAAAACTTCAAGTGTGCTAGAATCTAAAGGGAAATAAAAGCATTCTTAACAAAATTAACAAGTAATGTTTTAAGAAGCCAAGTTCACAAAATTTAGTGAATCTATGGCAAACACGAATAGTTTAATATTTGTTTTAATAAAACTATGTCTTCTCTGGCTTATCAGTTTTAACTATAATGCAAGCCTATATTCTATTCTAGTTGGGAATGTTCTTCATAAATTTATATTGGTTTATTGATCAAATAAGTTAATATTACTGCCAGTTAATATTTAAGATTATAAAAAATATAAATTAGTGTTTATTTATTTTTGTTGATCCTCACCTGAGGATATTTTCCCACTCATTTTTAGGGAGAGTGGAAGAGCGGGGGAAAGACAGAGAGAACCACAAACACATTGACTGGTTGCCTCCTGCATGAGCCTGGGCTGAGGAAGAGCCTGCAACCAAGGTACATGCCCTGGACCAAACTTGACCCCAGGAGTGTTTGGTCTGCAGGCCAATGTTCCATCCACTGAACCAAACGAGCTAGGGCATAAATTAGTGTTTAGATAAACTGAATCATTATTCTGATTTTCAATAGTAGTTAAGTTTTATGACATGTGCTAACTTGATCATTTCTTTAGGTAATTTTGAACTTACATTAAATTAATTCCCAGATAGTCAGTGCATGCCTAAGTCATTTTAAAGTAAGAAATGATACTGGAACATTGATTAATAAATATAATTTTCAGTTTATATGCTTTTATTTTGTATTTTAAATGCTACAAAGAGGCTATTTTTTTGGGTCTGTTAGTGAATGTGCTTATTTTGTCACTCTGAGACACATCTAAGGATGTGTACATCTGTAGAAATTATGTGTATTCATGCGCTTTGCTAATCTGAAAAAATGCCAGTGCATGACAGTTAATAATTATCCACCCTCTAGTGATCTGTGAAATCAAATTCCTTTGGTTAAAAGTTACTATTAATATAAATGATTGATACTATATTTAGGAGCAACAGTTTCAGAAAAAATACAACTGTGTGTGTGCTTTTGCTTTTCAGGAAGAATACTTTTTTTTCCCCCTAAAGCAATCATTCTCAGGGTTTTGTGGGTTTTTTTAAATATATTTTTATTGATTTCAGAGAGGAAGGGAGAAGGAGAGAGAGAAAGGGAGAAATATCAATGATAAGAAGGAATCATGGATTGGCTGCCTTCCCACACTGGGGATCGAGCCGCAACCCTGGCATGTGCCCTTGATCAGAAAATCAAACCTGGGACCATTCAGTCCCCAGGCTGATGCGCCATCCACTGAGCCAAACCAGTTAGGACTCTCGGGGTTTTTTGGTCTACAAATTCCTTTGCACCACATATTCATTAGCAATGTATGAGTAATTTAGTTTCTCTGTATCCTCACCAGCATTTGGTGTGTCATTATTTTCTATTTTAGTCATTCTGTTAGGTATAAAGTGATATATCTCATTGTGGTTTTAATTTGCATTTCTTTTATGACTAATGAAGTTACACATTTTTCCATGTGTTACTATCTACACTAATAAAAGAGAAACATGCAAATTGACCATCCCTCCACTATGCTCACCAGCCAATCAGGAACAAGCATTCAAATTAACCCAACAAAGATGGTGGTTAATTTGCATACATAAGTGCAGAGGGAAGATTGAATACAGCGTAACAGGGAGCCAAGTACTACAAAAGGGAGCGAAGGGGTGGAGAAGGGAGGGAGCGAGGCAGCAGAGAAGGGAGTTTAGCAAAGCTCAGGAATACACATAATTTCTACAACTGTACATATCCTTAATAAAGTGTCTCAAAGTGGCAAAATAAGCACATTCAGTAACAGACCCTTTAGTCTGCAGGCTGACGCTCTATACATTGAGCCAAACCTGCTTTTGCTTTGGGGGAGTTTTTAAGTGATGAATTTAACTTCCTAAGTAGTTATAGAGCTATTAAAATGATTTATATTACATTGTTTGAGTTAGGGTGGTTTGTATTTTTCAAGAAATGGTCTATTTCATTTGTCAAATTATTGTTTGTAGTATTCCCTTATCCTTTCAATGTTTTCAGGTTCTGTAGTGATAAATCTGTTTCATTCTTAATATTAGTTATTTGTGTCTTTGTCAGTTTTCCCAGAAATTTGTCAATTTTATCTTTTCAAAAAGCCAGTTCTCTGTTTTATTTTTTCTATAGTTCCTTTGTTTTCAATTTCATTGATCTCAACTCTTACCTTTATTATTTCCTTCCTTTTGCTTACTTTGGGTTAATCTTTTTCTATGCTTCTGAGATGAAAGCTTAGATTGGAGATGATTCCTCTTCCCTTTTTTTTTTTTAAAAAAAAATGTAATTTCCCTCTGAGCACTGTTTTAGTTTTGTTTCATACATTTTAATATATTGCATTTTCATTGAGTTCAATGTACTTTTGTCTTGAGACCTCCTCTTTGACCCATAAATTATTTAGAAGTGTATTAATTTTAAGACATTCCTTGAAACTTTTAGTTATTAATTTCTAGTTTGATTCAACTGTGGTTGAAGGACACACTGTATTATTTTAATTCCTTTATGTTTGTTTAGGTTTGTTTTATGGTCTATCTTGGTGTATTTTTGGTGGATTCTTCAAAAGAGCATATATACTTCTCTTTTTGTGCAGTGTTCTATAAATTAGATTCTGTTGGTTGGTGAGTTCTTATGCCCATCCTTGCTGAATTTGCATCCTTGATGAATTTCTGAATTTCTGCCTCATTATTCTACTGATTACCGAGAGATGCTGTAGTTTTCACCAATAATTGTAGATTTGTTGTTTCTTGTTTCAGTCTGTCGGGTTTTTTTAAAATATATTTTTACTGATTTCATAAAGGAAGGAAGACGGAAAAATAGAAACATCAATGATGAGTGAGAATCATTGATCAGCTGCCTCCTGGGCACCTCACACTGGGGACTGATTCCATAACCCAGGCATGTGCCTTGCCTGGGAATGGAACCAAGACCTCCTGGTTCCTAGGTCAAGGCTCAATCACTGAGCAACACCGGTTGGGCTGCTAGTTTTTGCTTCGCATATTTTGCAGCTCTGTTGTTTGGTGCATACACATTTTGAAATTTTATGTTTTCTTGGTGGATTGACACTTTCATCATTATAGAATGTTCCTCTTTAATTTTCTTTGTTCTGAAGTCTACTTTATCTGATAATAATATAGCCACTCCTGCTTTTTAAAAAAATAAGATTTGAGGTATATCTTTTGCATCTTCTTAGTTTTAATCAATTGAACAAAGGCAAACCCAAATTTCTTAATCATAGCTTTGGCTATGGTTAGTTCTTTTGAAAATATTTCAGAGTTGGTGATAGTTAAAATTTAAGTTCGGATCATATTTGGATTCCTAGGATTATTTAGTCTAAGAACCAAAGAAGAAAATGTTTTTAAAAAGCAGGAAGGAAATTCACAGAGAACTTGAACTTTTAAGTTATAAAGAGTAAGGAAAGGCAACACTAAGTGATACACACACACACATATATACATACACACACACATTCAACAGGTACTAATTCATCCATTGATGTCATTTGGTGACCAATTATGAAGGGAATGTATTTAAGCCTTACTTATTTATTAAGAAAATGTTTTTCTTTAATTGAAATCCACTTACATGGCAAATAACCTACTTAGAAGAATTCTGAAAAAGATACATATATGTGATCATCGCTATCCAGTGTTGTTCATTCCATTCTTAGATGCAGATCAATACTGTTTTATTGTTGCAATGTAATAACCAACCTTTATTTTCCTAGGCTTTCATAAAACAAAATAACCATGCAATGAAGAGAGGCCCAGAATTCCTACTCTGTCCTTGATTAACTTCACTCCTGTCTGTTCCCATTCAAGGACAAAATGCTGAGACAGTCCTGGCTCTTTGGCATCTTTTGTTCTCTGGCAATATCTCTTCCCCCCACCCTCCATTTGTACTTATTCAGTACAGCACATGCTGTTTGTTCTAGCACACTAAATCTAATGAAAAGAATTCTAGGCATAAACATAAGTATTTGCAATTTGAGATAGAACACTAACATGGTTTTACATTGTAACATTCTATTTCTGAGATCATGCTTAAAGCATTAACCCCTGGTAGTGTTGTTTTGACACTATTCCCCTTTACCCTCCCTCCTTATTAAAAAACCATTAGATTCCCCTTCCTCCAACTACTTTCTAACTTTTATGCTTATGATTCTTTGTGACAAGAATATTTAACACTTGAATCCAGAGCTCACTATATGTTGGGTGCCTTAGTAAACACCCTACATGCACTATCTTATTTAATTCTTATGACATTATTATAATATTATCCAACATAAAGTTGGGATAATATACAGGCATATGTTCATTGCACTTCCCTTTATTGTGCTTTACAGATACTGCAGGGTTTTTATTTTTAATTAAAAAAATATATATTTTATTGATTTTTAACAGAGAAAGGGAGAGAGATAGAGAGCTTGAAACGTCGATGAGAGAGAAACATCGACCAGCTGACTCTTGCACACCGCCTACCGGGGACGTGCCCACAACCCAGGTATTATACATGATCTTGACCGGAATCGAACCTGGGACCTTTCAGTCCGCAGACTGACACTCTACCACTGAGCCAAACCGGCTTTGGCTTTATTTTTAATTTTTAATTGAGAGTTTGTGACAAGCCTGTGTGCAGCAAGTTTTTCAGTGCCATTTTTCCAACATTTACTCACTTCAGGCCTCTGTATCACAGTTTGGTATTTTTCACAGTATTTCACTTTTCACTATTGTTACATTTATAATAATGAATATTACATGACTATTACATAAACTTAATTGATACAACAGCAGCAGGGTTTGAAAAGATGGAAAGTTCTTTGAAAAAAGTTCTACTGTGGGTAAAATGTTATTAAAAAGCACTACATGCAATCATTCTTGAAAGGAAGAGTAAATTGATGGGCAAACTTCATTGAAGTTTATTGATGGCTTATTTTAAGAAATTCCCAGAGCCACCCCAACCTTCAGTGTCACCCCTCTAATCAGTTAACAGCCATAACATTGAGGCTAGACCCTCTGCTGGTAACTTGTTTAAGGCTCAGATGATGGTTAGCATTTTTTTTTTAACAAAGAAAGTATTTCACAATTAAGGCATGTAAATTTTTTTTTTAGACATAGTACTATTGCAGACTTAACAGACTACAGTACCCTGTAAACAAAGCTTTTATATGCACTGGGAAACCCAAAAATTTGTCTGACTCATTTTATTGCAATAATCTATGGTGGCTCTCTGGACTGAACTGACAATTTATTTGAGGTATGAGGTATGCTTATAATAATAAAAAGATGAGAAAATTGATTTAAATAAGCTGTATAACATCTGCATTCACACAGGTAATAAGTTCTGTAGTCTGCACTGGAATCTAGGAGGCACAAGGTCCTTAGACTGGCTAAAGGCGCCTAAGACTGAGCAAATAATTAATGCTGATTATCTGTTCTTGAGAACAATGTAAACTTTTATTTAATATCTTATGATTGAGGAAAAGCTACCAACCATGGCCTCTCTTCCTTATCTATTGGTTATCCGTGCACTTAAGGTAGCCTGCACTTAATTTGCTTACTTTTAGCTTATAAATTAAGAGGAAATATCATCTAAGTGTGAATCGAGGGTAAATAGAATGTATTTAAATATAACTGACATAAATAACGTAAAAACTAAAAATAAAAAAATCACACTAATGGGTACTTTTTCCTCCACAACAAAAAACTGAACCGTCACTTGGGATAACCATAATGTCGTCACGCCGTGATGTCACACCAGTAGGAGGAGGCAGGATAAGGGTTAAGGCCAGCGCAGTCATCCAAGTTTCATCAGGCGGCACCAAAGCTGGGCGAGTTCTCAGCGAGCGACGCAGGGACAAGAAGACACCACGGCGGAGGGCACCGGGCGGTTAAAGACTCGTGGAAGCCCGCGCTCGCGTCCAACCCACGGACCCAACCCACAAACCTAAACCTAAGCCGCCACGCTCCGCATCGAGGCCCCGCCCACTCACCCCGGAGGGGGCGTGGCCACGAGGGCGGCTCGGAGAACGCGCATGCGCCTTCGGAATCCAGTCACCTCGCCAACTATCAATCTCGCGAGGGTTGAAAGTCAGCGGCATAGGTAAGTGTTCTGGATCCCGGCGAGATCGGTGATCTCGACCCAGGAAGGCGACGCGGCGAGTCTGTTTTCTCGCCTCGGTCGTTTTTTTGGCTTTCTTTTCCCCTTTTCGCTCCACTCTCCACCCTCCCGTGAACCAGCCCGCCTTTCCCGACCTCCGTGACCCGGTGGCCCCGCCCACCCCCGTCGACGTGATTCCCGCCGTGAGGTCAGCCGCGGCAGAACCACAGCCCGGCGGAAGCGGAGGACGGCGGGAGCGGCGCTCGGCTCGGCTTCCCCGCGGCTCCCGGCGCACGCACGGGGCACTCGGGGTGCCTGCTCGTCCCTCCCGTTATTCCTCTGCGACGTAGCCAGCCAGGCCGCGGCCTCCGCCTCCTCCCCGCGGCGCCTGGCCCCCAGCGGCTGCGGGTGACGCACACGGAACATCATGTCGTCCGCGGCCGAGCCTCCGCCGCCCCCGCCTCCCGAGAGCGCGCCTCCCAAGCCCGCAGCGCCGGCCGCCGCTAGCAGCAGCGGGAGCGGCACCAGCAACAAAGGCGGCCCCGAGGGCGGCGCGGCCCTGGCGGCTCCCTCCGCGGCCGGCGCCGGCTCCGCGGACTCCGAGATGGAGGTGAGTGTGGCCCGGGCAGGCGGCGCAGCGGGCTGAGGAGGAGCTGGTTCCCTGTGCGCGTGTTAGTGATCGGACCCTCTGCACCCAAACTCGGCCGCAGGCCTTTGGACCTGGGATGATGCTTCCACCTTCTATACCTAACCTGCCGGGTGGGCTGTGGCTTTTTGGCAGTTCACATTTAAAAAAAAAATTTTTTTTAAGCGAATCTTGCCAAATCTTCCAAGACTCTTAGGAAACAGATGTTCTTGGTTACTGAGGTGGAGAGGGGCACCTTCCCGTTTGTTTGCCCCAGGACTTCCACCCTTCCCTCCCCATCTCGGAATCGGGGTTTTAGTTTCACTAAACTTGGGGGGAGGGCGAGAGCTCGAGCGCGTCCCCTTGGAAGTGAGGGGTGGAAGCGGGGTGGGGGGTGGGGGAGCGGTGCGTTTAAACGCTGCGCATCGTCGGATTTGGGCCTCTTTTTTCTTAATCCCGGCTCCTGCGGGGGCGGTGTCTGTTCTTTCTGGGGAGAAAACAATGGCGAGAGCTGGAGGGCCCAGGGCGCAGTGGGGATGAGCGGGGCGCAGCTGCCCCGGTGGAGGGGATGGTGGCCCCTCCCAGGCTCTGTTCCCCTTAGGGAGGGAGACGACCGAGCAGTGGCAGCTGTCTTGAACCCCCAGTCTAATGTGCAGGGGGAGTGGATGGGTGGGGGAATGAATTAGAGCGGGGAGTGGATGGGTGGGGAAATGAATTAGTAGGTCAGGGTCGGTTGGATTGGCTTTCAATCCAGCTCAGTTCCTCCTTTGGGGCCTTAGCCTTTTTTGGGCGGGTTGGGGGCGGGGGGCGAGGGGTTGGTACAGCTTGCTGAGCCTGTCCTCTGGGTTGGTGTTGGCCCGGGGATGGTGAGAGTCCTGTCGGGGGTTGGGGGTGGTGGTGGTGGAAAGATTAGGGAGCGCCAGGCGGGTCTCTTGGGTGTGCTCCAAGGTTGTGCGATGTCTGGGAACAAAGTGCTTCTTCCAATTTTTATTCTTGGCCTTCAGTCTGTGTAGGCTTTAAGCCCAAAGATTTCTGGGATTTTTCCATCCTCGGATAGACGGCATGAAGGTAATGCTGTTCTTTAAAATGAACCTTGCTGCAGAGTTGACACAGTAAGGAACCGGTAGCGCGATTTACCATTGGAAGCATTTGGCGCAATAGTTCATTGGGTCACCAAAGGTCCAGTTTGGGGTGGAGTAACATCGTGTTACTAGTTTTTGTTTTATTAATCCTCACCCGAGGATATTTTTTTCACCGATTTTTAGAGAGGGAGAAAGAGAAACACATCGATTGGTTGTCTCTTGCACTCGCCCTGACCGGGGCCCAGGCCAGGGCAGAGCCTGCAACCGAGTTGCATGTCCTTGACCAGAAGTAAACCGGAACCCTTTGGTCCACAGGCGGACGCTCTATCCACTAAGTCAGACTGGCGAGGGATGTGTCATTTTAAAAAGAACTTCTAGTGGTTTGGTAGGTTTTAATGGAATTGGACACCTGATATTATGTAGTTTTCAGTGATTGGAGATTTGTCTCAAATTCTTTTTCTTTTTTTTTAAATATATTTTTATTGATTTTTTACAGAGAGGAAGGGAGAGGGAGAGAGAGCTAGAAACATCGATGAGGGAGAATCATCGACCAGCTGCCTCCTGCACACCCCCCACCGGGGATGTGCCCGCAACCAATGTACCTGCCCTTGACCGGAATGTACATGCCCTTGACCTTTCAGTCCGCAGGCCGATGCTCTGTCCACTGATCCAAACCTGTCTTAGCTGCCTCAAATTCTTATCTATTGATGCCCCTTTTTCCCCCCCTTTAAGGTTTTAAATGGTTCTTTTGGATTACGAGGGCTGTTTAATCTTCTCCATGGCTTAAGGGGGGCTGAAAATCTGTGACCCTGAAATAGTGTCTATCTAAATGAGTAAGTCTTTACAAAGTGATATTTATAGTCTTCATTAGCTTCTCAAGAGGATCTGTCATTCAAATTTTGGAATAACCAATGTCTCACTAGAGATCTTACTTAAACATCAGAAAATAGTAATTTAAAGCCTAAGCTAAGTATTTTCAGTTGCTGTTTTTAAAGTTGAATTAAAGTTAGTATGAATATTGATCTGATAACAACTACCATATAAAGTCAGTGTTTTTTTTTTCTTTGCCCAATGGGAAAATAGAACCTGTCATAGAACTTTGGTCTGGCTCTGAAACTGACCCTTTTCCAGCATGTGTCCTGTCATATTCTTTTAATAAAGATAGTTAATTTTATTTACTGGAGAATGACTTAGTTATTTCTAACTTCTCAGTATGGGAATATTACTAATTTTTTTATTAGTCTTTCACTAATTGTTTTTTTATATTATAGTGTGATTTTTTGTGTGTGTGTCTTTTAAAATAAATGTACCTTCAGTATTTTTTTTAAACTGAGTTTAGAAATCATTGAGGTTTAGTGGTAAAAACCAGGTTTTAGCATAAATGTGTTATAATTCCTGACAATAACGTTTCACAGTTGAAAAAAAAATTATGCCCTTTTCATTTTTGAATGTAGAATATAAAGCAGGTGTTTGGTTTTTTTTGTTTTGTTTTGTTTTGTTTTCTGACAATGCTGACTTTCCCAAAAATAGTTTTTATTTTTAAATATGCTTTTATTGAGTTTTAGAGAGGGGGGGAGGGAGGAACATCTATAAGAAACATCACATCTATCGACTGCCTATTGCACGGTGCCTGCTGGGGATTGAGCCCACAACCCAGGCTTGTACTCTGACCGGGAATTCAGCTGCGGTTCATAGGTGGATGCTCAACCATTGAGCAACATGGGCTGGGCCTTGTGTTGTTTTTAAAATAGATGATTGGAACTTTGCAGTGTAGAAATTACCTCTGTATTTTTTTAATGTGGTTTGTGGCATTTTTAATATCAGGATGAATACATTTATAAGAGGAGCACATTTATTACCAATTTAGAAATCAGACTGTGTTCAATTTAGACAACATGAAACTTTTTTTGCAGTATTCTACAAGATGGAAACCAGGGTGACTATTGCTACTATACAAATGTACACTTCCCATGTGTACATAGCTGATACTGCAATTTTGTGATTACAGTAGAACCTTGTTTCTCGAACTTAATTCGTTTCAGAAGGCTGTTCGAAAACAAGCATTTCCCCCCCATTTATATATATATAATAGAGGAATATGCAAGTTAGTTGCAACACTGTAACATCAGGACCGAATAGCAGGGACCTGAGGTGCGTGGCGCCTGGCCAGGGCGAGGGATCTCAGGCCGTGCTCCCCACCCTGTAGGGCTTGACAGGGGAACCTCAGACCAACCCCTTTCCCTTCAGGGCTTGATGGGGGAACCTCAGGCCCTGCCCCTCACCCCAGTGCCCTGAGAGAGGCGTGACTGGTCATTTTGCCTGAGAGATGCATGACTGGTCATTCAGATATAAGCATGAAAGGGTTGTCAAGTTGAGAAGGAATTGTTCAGGATGGGAGATGTTCGAGAATTGAGGTTTGCCTGTAAAAGGAAACATTTTCACTTTTTATACTGTTTAACTTGATTTCGTAATTTTTTATTAGAAAAAGAAACAGACTTGCTGAAGATAATTTTGTTCTAAAATGTTGTAGATAATAATCTTTGTTTTATTCTTGTCAGTATCTATGCTGTTTACATATATGGGTTAATATATTGGTTGTATCATTTTGGTGTTTCATCCCATCAAGTTTTCCTAGAAGGTTACTAATAGCCATTTAATTATCTAGGAAGTTTGGGACAAGAATATATTACTTAAAATGTGTTTTGGGCAGAAATTAGTCTAATAATGATGTGTTGACTATTTTTGAAAAACAATCCACGTTTTTTCCTTCCTACCAGGGAGTATTTGATGATGCATCTCCTGGGAAGCAAAAAGAAATCCAGGAACCAGATCCAACCTATGAAGAAAAAATGGTATGTTCTAGGTTATATGAATGGAGTCTATAATAATTACTTTTTATTAAGTGATTAACTATACCCAACTTCAGTTCTGTTTTTATAATTTAGGCATAGATAGCCAATTGAAATGTATACCATGGGATTCTGTAACTTGTATCTTATTTGCCCATATAGAGCAAATACAGAAGTCTTACATGCATTCACATAATACTATGTAATTATATGGATTATATTAAAACCCCCTCTATTTTAAAATTTAGCATCAGTGACATGAGTTAAATAAAGACCAGAGACACTGTTATTAAGTAAAAGAATATAAGCTCATTGCTCATAGCATTCGGTATGCATGGGATCTTTGCAAAAGAGGACATGATGTTATAATTGAATCCTTGAAAGACCCAGGTCACATTTCATATGCTCTAGGAAACTTTTATTGTATGTCACTTAACCAATACTTACAAAAAGCATTAAATTTAAGTGTGTGTGAACTTGTATCTGTCCCATCTCCTTTATTTGTTGTCAAACTTATTTAAAGAAAAAGAGATAGTTGCCAGCTCTACTTTTCTATTCATTCCTTTAACTGTCACAATTTAGATTCTGTTATTAACGCCTTGTTAGTGATTCTAATTGCCATTTCTGTAGCTTAATTTTAGTTTCATTCTCCCTGATCTCACTTGACTTTAACATTATTAACCATGTCTCAGAAATTTTTACTTGCCTTGAGAGAGCCTTTTGTCTTTGCTGCTATCCTATTTACTTTACTTGCCTTGAGAGAGCCTTTGTCTTTGCTGCTATCCTATTTACTTTAGTACTTTTCTTCATTACTTTCTGAACATTTCTTCTTAGACATTTTTTATTCTTATCATTGGTTTTCAAATGCCGTATTTATTTGTAACCCAAATGCCTCCAACCATTTTACCTCTGAGCATTTAATACCTTCTGATAGTGTTAACACTATAATGAAAACTTCATAAAGAGACAAAGTACCTTTTCTGATTGACACACAAAATTGTTTGTTGAATTGAACAGCTACTTAAGATGATATGCAAAAGAAGTGAAGAATACTTATTCAGTGATTTGAATAATGTAGACTAGTTTTTATCTTAAAATGGCTAGGTTTTAACCCATCTAAATTTATTTCCAGGGCGTATTTCTCTAGATTCCAAACAATTACAATAATTGAGTAGTGTTTTTTTTTTAGACCCAGTATCTTCTAGTTGTATGTATTTGGCTTTTCTTCGATTGTATATGAATTAAGAAAACTGTCATTTTTTGACTTAATGAAACATTCTCACTATGTGCCTTGCTGATAGCAAATTGGCCTTCAGTTTTTATTTTGATGTGACTTAAAAACAAAAATTACATAGCTTTTACAATGCAGTGGTATAAGGATGTCTCTAGTGTTTGTTTGCTAGGTAAAATGTCTTTGTAATTCATTGTAAAAGTGATATTAAAATAAAACAAAACTGGTTTCTCTATTTGTTGCTCTTGTTTCCCCTTTGTATTTATTTTTATTTTTTTTAAATGTGTTTTTATTGATTTCAGAGAAGGAAGGGAGGAGATATATAGAAAGATCAATGATAAGAGATAATTATTGATCGGCTTGCTTCTTGCATACCCCCCAATGGGGATCGAGCCCACAACCTGTCCATGTTCCCTTAACAGGAATTGAACCCAGGACCCTTCAGTCCACAGGTGGACACTACATCCACTGAGCCAAACCTGCTAGGGCTCTTATATTTTATTTGCCTATATCGCCTTTTTAAAACCAGAATACTAGTGTGTCTGTAAAGGATCTGTTGTCTTAATGACTCCAGATTTCATTGTTCATTTTTATAAAAACTTGATTTCAAGGATCTTAAATTTTTCTGTTCAAATTCTTTCATTCTCGGTGTGACACTAGGGACTATTGAAAGTGACAGATGTTAGATATGAAAGGAAGAAATAGTATTAAGAACTGCATTGGGTTAATGAATAATTAACTTAATAGGTGTTTTTCATGCTTGATACCTTTTTAACATGTTAAGTGCCCAGCCTGTTTTGTCTTCCGGATGGAAAGTATAGTGTTAGTCACTGGTGGCTGACTGGGTGCTTAACGTGTTAATTCATCAGACTGGCACAACCTAACTGATGAATGACGAATGCCTTTTTCTCCACTTCTGAATAAATTCACTTATATTACATTATGTCTTTTAATTTTGCATATGCTATTTTTGGTCAGCTCTGTTGAAGTATAATTTTACAGAACAATTTTAAGTTCTTAATTCAGTAAGTTTTGGCACACATTTGTAGTCATTTAAACACCACTACAGTTATGATGTAAAACAGTTCCATCATCTCAAAAAAGTTTGCTCCTGCTCTCTTCCTCTTGCTACTTCAGATCTGCATTCTGTCATTAGTTAGGATTTTTTAAAAGTAGAGTCATACAATATATATATATAGTCATGTGATTGGTTTCTTTTATATAGCCTAAAGCTTCCGAAACAAATCTAGGTTGTTGTATGTATCAGTAGTTTGTTTCTTTTTATTGCTGTGTTCATTGTATGGAGACATGTTAAAACTTTGATTTCTGAAGTTATATTAATATTCTGACAAAATGGGTCTTAATGTTTTTTTGCAGCAAACTGACAGAGCAAATAGATTTGAGTATTTATTAAAGCAGACAGAGCTGTTTGCACATTTCATTCAGCCTGCTGCTCAGAAGACTCCAACCTCACCTTTGAAGATGAAACCAGGGCGCCCACGAATAAAAAAGGATGAAAAACAGAATTTACTATCAGTTGGCGAGTGAGTAATGGTTTATACTTCATAGTTGGACTCAAATTTATTTTTTATAATCTTCATTAGAAGCTTAAAATCATTTCATTAAAAAAATTGTTATAATTCTGTTATTTATTTGGCCCCCATTGGTTTGGACAGGATATAATCATAGATGTATAAATTAAAAAAAAAAAAAACCTTTATAATGCCTTATTTTTTATAGCATTATGCTGTTTGAGGATTGCAACAACTTTATTGAGTAGGGAATTCAAATTTTATGCCATTCCTTGGAGAGGAAACAAATGCAGAGGTTAAGTTTTTGCTGGTCTGTGGAATATTACGATTTTTGTCATAGCAATTTGTTTAAAATTTTTGTTACATGCTTACTTGTCTTTACATAATTGATGTATCAAAGTGTGTGAAATAACTCTTATGTTGAATTTATTAATTTTGCTTTAGAATTTTTGTGCTAGTTGGATAACTAAGATGTTTAATTAGTAATAATTAATAGATATAGGGCAATCTCAGCTCCCTAGATGGTTGTATGAAAAATGAAATGTGATAAGTAAGGAATGGAAATACTCAAGATTATCTAAAAGAGGAAGTTACAAACTGTTATCCACCATCTTAAACTTAATACACAATTTACAGAAATATGGGAAATATGATCTCTGTCTTGAAGGGATTATCATCAGAAACCAAAAGCATAAAACCTAATTTTATCTGGATTTTCCACTCATCTAATATATTTTGTTCCTTATCCGTTGTATATAACCAGAATGCTATTGTTTTAATAATTATACAACTTCAAAAGAGAGAACTTTATACTTCAAATGTATTTAAATTGTTTCAGACTTAAGTTTGCAGCTGTTTAAGTGGCATCGGTCTCATCCTCTAGAAATATGAACTATAATGGATATGTAATAGAGTAGTAAATATGGTGTGATGAAAAACACTTCTATTAAGATGAGATCTAGGTATTCTGTAGTAAATATAAAATTACTTACCTTGGTCTACTTGTTAGGGCTATTAGGGAAAGGGCACTTTCAGTTAATAGATTTCTTCTCTTCCCTTGTTAGAAATTAATCTGTAAATTAGATTTAGAGGTCATAATAGTGGCATAATATGCAATTTTCTAATTTAAGTTAAAACATTTGAAAGTATAAAGGTATAAAATTGTATGCTTCAGAATTGGGGAGTAACTAGTTTTGCTAACCTAAAATTTACTTAATTTCTTAAGCCCTTTTAGGGATTAAGAAATCTGGCAATATTATGAATTAAGGAAATTAGTTTGTAAAGGGGATGTATCTGACTCGTGGGATATTGAATCTGGGGTTGTACATTCAAAAAGCTTTGAGTAATTCTGATGAATCTGTAGTTGAGAGTCATTGCTTAAGTTTCTATGTGTCTATTCTGCATATTCTGCAGCTTTGGGTGAAAATTATAGTTTTAAAAATGTGATTTCTGGAACTACTTTTTTCTGACAAAAATACATAAAAAGGTAACTTTGAAATACAAATTATGAGGTTTAACTGACTACATATTTCCTTGAAAATAAATTAAAACATTTAAGTTTATCGGTTCTGGTTAACTCAAGGTACTACTTTGTTTTAACAATTCCGTATTTTAGAAAACTGTGTAAAACATTTCCAGTTTAAATTTACTTAATATTTCTATTGTTCACTTAAATACTATTCTTAATTATTATGGGGTCTTGGTCAGCCAACTTAATTGTTAACGTTGAAATAGTTGCATCTAGTTAAAATTACAGCCAAAACTCATAACACTTTGTTTTATTTTAAACTTAATAGCTATAGACACCGTAGAACCGAGCAAGAGGAGGATGAAGAACTATTAACAGAAAGCTCCAAAGCAACTAATGTTTGTACTCGATTTGAAGACTCTCCTTCATGTATGTATCACAAACTTAATTACTTGATTTTTAGGAAAAAAAACCTCCCTTTTTTTGTTTTGTTAATTCTCACCTGAGAATATTTTTCCATTGATTTTTAGAGAGAGTGGAAAGGAGGGAAAGAGAGAGAGAAACATTGATGTGAGAGACACATCGATTGGTTGCCTACTGCATGTGCCCTGGCCAGGGCCAAGGTACATACCCTTGACCTGATTCAAACCCGGGACCCTTAGTCCTCTGGCCAGTGCTCTATCTACAGAGCCAAACTGGCTAGGCTGAAAAAAAACCCTTTTCAGACATCCTTTGGTTAATGTTTTGGATTTGTCTTGGCTGTAATTTATAAAGGGAATGTTTAGTAGTCTTTTGAAATTTACTCATGAAATAAACTTCAGATTTTTTAAAATGGAAATGATAGTATATTGTGTGATAGAGGTGCTAATTTCAAAGGGGCATAAAATGCCATCGTGTTAATTGTTGCCTGAATGAATATGTAACACTAGAAATAGTTTTTGCCTTATATATTTGTCCCAGATAAGAAAACTAATATGTAAAAGAAGGCACTTGAAGACCTATGCTTATTCATCTTTTGGTTTTGTATTGATTTGTTTTAAATTTTTTTCTGAAGTAAGTTATTAATGGTTTTCCAAAGGAAAACATGGTTAACCAGCTTTTAAATTTTACTGGTTTATAATCTTGATTTGTTCAGTAGTGTAGAAACTTCCATTTGCCTTGTATTCCCCCCTCTCCCCTTCTTTTGTCTTGTTTGTATGATCACAGTAGTTGTAGCAAAAAAAAAAAAAAAAAGAATTTTATAAGTATTTTCATATATATATATTTCAATATAGGATATGCTGTTTATAAGTATTTATATATATATTTCAATATAGGATATGTTTGGATTTTTTTTTTATTATTATTAACTTGAATTCTTTCAAAATTGAATTTGAGGCAAGACAAGATCTGGTTAGAAATTCAGCAATTGCCCTAATTGGTTTGCCTCAGTGAATAAAGCATCAGCCTGCAGATTCAAGGGTCCGAGGTTCGATTTCATCAAGGGCATGTACCTTGGTTGCAGGCACATTCCCAGTACGGGGTGTGCAGGAGGCAGCTGATTGATGTTTCTCTTTCATTGATGTTTCTAACTTTCTTCCCCTCTCTCTTCCTCTCTAAAAAAATCAATAAAATATATTAAATGGCTGAATTTCTTCTTTTTTTTTTTAATGTAGTGTGTACTTTCACTTTTTAAGAGGGGTTTATAGAGTACCCAGTTTTCATTTCTTTTCATGAAGCTAGAGGCCAGAGACAGTTGTGTGGTATAAGAGAGTAGGAAATTGAATTATTTGGGTTCTTTCTTTCTCACATTCCTACATTTAACATTGGTTAGCTTTTCATCCTGAAATAGTGTTTCTCGAAAGAGGATGGGGGTACTGAATGTACTAATTTTTTTTAAAATCAGGTGATTGATACACACACACACACACACACACACACATATATATTACTTGGTAATAGGGGAGGGATATATGGTAAACCCTGAGAGATTGTCTCTCTCTTTTTTTTTTTATCCTCACCTGAGGATATCTTTATTGATTTTAGAGTGACAGGAAGGTGGGAGTGGAGGGGGGGGGAGAGAGAGAGAGAGAGAGAGAGAGACATTTCATCGATGTGAGAAAGAAACGTTGATCGGTTGCCTCTCATTAGTGTCCTGACCGGGGATTGAACCTGCAACCTTTTGGTGTGTGAGATGATACTCCAAACAGCTAAGCCACCCAGCCAGGGCAATAGTATTTCTTTGTAGGAACTATTGGAAAAGTAACTTAAAAAGGTAAAAGAAAAGCAGTCTTTTTATTTCCTATTTTCCCTTAGTTAGGAAAATAAAATCCTCTGAGAACCTCTATTTGGATCATCATGAAAGGTAAAAATACTTGGTTAGAAACATTTGTGATGACATTAAAAAAGGAAATAAGAGCCTCTAGGACCAAATACTTGGGTAGCACAGGAACTAAGGGATTGGGTTGGGTATTGTGTCTACAGTAATGTTTCCTACAACTGGTTATCTTTCCTACCCATCTATTCCTGCTTCACTCAAGACCACAGCCACTGCCTCCAGGGACTTGCAAAATTGGAACTTTCAAATTTCTCATACTAAAATCTAGTAAAGAAGAAGTAAAGACATGTACGTAGGCCCAAATTAAACTTCTGAGTATCAGATGAAGGATACTGCCTATATTTCTTGTCTTGAAAATGTGCATTTTTTGTTTTGTTTTTAGATGTAAAGTGGGGTAAACTGAGAGATTATCAAGTCCGGGGATTGAATTGGCTCATTTCTTTGTATGAGAATGGAATCAATGGTATCCTTGCAGATGAAATGGTATGTGTTTGGTAGTTTTTAGAAGGTTTTATTTTGTAATTTTAAATTTATACCATTATGTTTGTAAAAGTAAAGACAGTATAACATAGTTTTTTTTATTACAATATGGAACTTTAGCAAACTAATTCACTGACAAACTGATATAAGCAGCTTCCTTTTGTTGCATAAAGAGGGATCTATATTTCAGTTGTGAGGAATTATTATCTATGAAAGTAATACTTTAAAAATATATTTTGAGAAACATGTTTTTTGGTTGACTTTTTTAATGTAATGATTTTGTCATTTCTCCCCACTTCTGTAGAAAACAGGTGAGGTCATTGTTTTTTTCAATAAATCATCAATAAAAGTTTTTTCCAGGGGGGCAGTTGTGCAGTTCCATCTCATAAAACAGTTGATTTATTGTTTCCTTACTAGTTATGTAGTAAATGTTTAAAATCATTTCCATATACCTATAGTGATAAAACATTTACTTATTTGGAGAAACTATGGAGTCAAAAGAAATGTGTTTCCGTAGCTCTGTTTGATGACCTCCTTCATAGACTTGTAAAGATTAAATGACATAACAATCATAAACTTGACACATATCAAACTTTTGCCATTTGTTAGCTATTAAAAACACATAGCTTTTCTTTTAAATGTATATGTCAGAAAGTATAAATATGGAAGTTGTTTTTTATTGTTATTTTTAATTACTTTGTGGTTATTTTGAAATCTTTTAGGGCTTGGGAAAGACTCTTCAAACAATTTCTCTTCTTGGATACATGAAACACTATAGGAACATTCCTGGCCCTCACATGGTTTTGGTTCCTAAGTCTACATTACACAACTGGATGAGTGAATTCAAGAGATGGGTACCAACACTTAGATCTGTTTGTTTAATAGGAGATAAAGAACAAAGAGTAAGTTTCTAGTATTTTTGATATCAAAAGAATTTGAATTTAGATTTGGTGCAGAGGGAATAGCTAGAGGAGGGGTAAAAGAGCAGACGTCTATAATAAACTTGTTCTTTACAATATTAGTAATTTACAAATGTAGTATTGCCTTGGGGGTTAAGAATCATATTGGGAGAAAAGATCTATGGACTATAGAGAGCTATGTGAGTATAGTTGTTTTTTCTGCTTCGGGGGGTGATTGTATAAAATCAAAGGCTGTATTCTCATTCTAGAAGCATTTTCTTGTTTTTTTAAAAAGTTAAGTGTGTGAGGTGGTTGGAAATGTAAGGAGTCAGTTGTTTGTATTGGAGCATATAATGTTAATAGTCATAAAATAGTAATTTTTTAAAAATGGACTAAATCAGTTATAGTAATTTAGTTAGTTGGTATTATAGCTATAGAAATAAAATTAAAATGTTTATCAATTGACACATCCTTTTAGAAGAAATGGAAATAATACTGTTAAAAATATAAACCTTAGATTTAAAAATTTACTCAACCTGTACTGAAAGATTATATACTTACTTAATTTTGTTTTCCCTTTATTTGGTTATCAGTGACTATTATTGATTTTTTTCTCCCCCCTCCCTTTATAGATAACCTGTTTCCCCAAAAATAAGACAGTGTCTTATATTAATTTTTTTCTCCCAAAGTTGCGCTAGGTCTTATTTTCAGGGGATGTCTTGTCTTTCCATGCGCTAGGTCTTATTTTCGGCGGATGTCTTATTTTCGGGAAAACATGGTACTTTGAGTATTTTAAGTTACTAAATTGGTTTTTAGGTTTTGGAGCCCAATTGTTTAACTGCTATTTGCTTCACTTTCCTTACTTGTAAAATGAGAATAGTAATAACAATGTATTACTACATTCCATAAACATGAAAGGCATGGAAATGCTTACTGCAAACTCTCCTTTAGTCCACTGTCTTTCTGTATGTCAGGCCCATCCCCCTTTTTCCTAAACCTGTCTCCTAAGAATTTCAGGACCTAGTGGAATCTGAGAAAGAAAACATTTTAAGGGTTAGTTTGTTGAATTTTGCACTGATTAGTATTGTCAGTTGTTTTTTACTAAATGGCTTTGATACTTAACTGATTAATGAAGTTAACTTTAGTGATAATAAAGCTGGTTCTAGATGACTTTTTTTTTTTTTGTCTTGCTACACAGGCTGCTTTTGTCAGAGATGTTTTATTACCAGGAGAATGGGATGTATGTGTAACATCTTATGAAATGCTTATTAAAGAGAAGTCTGTTTTCAAAAAATTCAATTGGAGGTACTTAGTTATAGATGAAGCTCACAGGATCAAAAATGAAAAATCCAAGGTAATGATATTTAGATGTGAAAATCATTTGTGCTATTATTTGATCAACATGCAGAATATACTAATGATGACCTTGGTTCTTTTAGTTGTCAGAAATAGTGAGGGAATTCAAGACTACAAATCGACTATTACTAACTGGAACACCTCTTCAAAACAACTTGCATGAACTCTGGTCACTTCTTAATTTTTTGTTGCCAGATGTCTTTAATTCAGCTGATGTAAGTATTTCTAATTGTTCTCTGGTTGGACGAATAATGCTTTTATTTAAATGAGTTATACATTTTCTTGCAATAGAATTAGCCTGGTTTTCAGCACTCCTAAGGGTTTTAGGGGAGGGGACAGGGAAAGAGCTCATAGAATGAATATTCAGCAGTTTTCCAAGTCTGTCCTTTCAGGGTAGGCACCAGGGCGGGGAGGTCATTATTCAGTGCAACTGTTCCTGAGGTCCTCCTTGGCCATGATGTTGCTTGTCTGGTTATGCTGCTTTTCTGTGCCTGGAGCTGAAATACAACTGAGTCCTAGATGTTATCTCTAGGGAGAAAAGTTTAGAGTGCCAATCCCATGACTAGGCATATGCTAGGGGGAAGAAAGATGACCGTGGGGATGAGGTCCTATCCTATAATTGCCCTTTGCTAGGCACCCAGGGCTTTTTACCCTGGTGACCTTTTGTACCTGGCCCATCGTCCTTGCTCTGCTCCTCTAACTGCCTAACCACAGTCTTTGTGGTCTTAGAGAACAAACGGTAAAGCGATTTTAATTTTGAAGCTTTTCTGAAGCGGAGGCTATATTTCAAGAATGTTAATTTCCTAGTTATTTCTGTAAAACATGCTTTCCAACTATTTTCACTGAAAATTGTCATCTTGATGTTTTTTTAAAAAAAATGTTTGGAAATAATATGATTTTCAAACTAGTTATGACGTTACTTGCTAAAAATATTGCACCTATGAAAAATAGAGGATTAAAACTGAATGGTTTTTGTGGTTCACAACTCAAATATTGAACAGTTCCAGAAATCAGTGCTATAGCTAGCATAATAGGATATTTGTAATATTTTCTCTGATTTTAACATATGTTTTGTTTGTTAATCTAGGACTTTGATTCCTGGTTTGATACAAACAATTGCCTTGGGGATCAAAAGCTAGTTGAGAGGCTTCACATGGTAAGTATTTACAATATGATTAAAGCACATTTCTAATGGGAATAATGATAGATTTAAATTAGTGGATTAATTTTCTGTTAACCAAATATAGTGGCTTTAGAATCTGGCCTGTTTGAATCCTGCTACTTAATGATTTGATCTTAACAATGAGGGAAGGAGTGATATATGGCGGTTTTCATGTTAGGACCTTTCAGTCCCCAAACCGACGCTCTATCCATTGAGCCAAACCGGTTTCGGCTAAAAAAAATTTTTTTTAAATTACAGTTGAATTCAGGTGTACATCATAATGGTTAGGCATTTATGTATCTTACAAGATGATACATTCTACCACACCCTTGCCAAGTCTAGTTATTTAATTTCTTATTGTCAAGCTTTAATTTGCTAGAATTGCTAAACCCAGTGTCAGTTTTCTGTAAACATTGTGCTAATTCCAGTCTCTCTGTCTGCTTATTTTCCTGTTACATCTGGTATCCCCTTTCCTGCCTTCTTGATTAGTACCTAGCCTTAAGGCTCATTGATTAAGTTGTCTCTGAATACCAGAGCTGAGACCAGTGAGGAGACTCCTGTGTATTCATTCTTTGATAACCTCGGCATTATAACATTGTAGGACTTTGCACAGGGTATTGAAATGACTAATTTAGAAGTGTTTTCCCTGATGCATTGTAAACAAAACAGCAGAAAACCTGTCACATTTGTCTTTCTTTTAATACATACTAGTAGCCTGCTGCACAAAATTTGTGTATGGGGGTGGTGGAGTGGGTATGTTCTCTCAGCCCAGCCTGCACCCTCTCCAATCGGGGAATCCCTTGGGAGCTGTCTTAATGTGGATCTTGCCTTTTCTTAAGTAATATTTAGACAATCTGTATGCAAGTAACTAGTTCTAACCTGAAATGCAGTGAATGTTGAAAACACCATCTTTAAAATTTGTTATTTTTAGTAATTTAAGACAATATAACAAGCTATACTCATTACATATATTGAATAAATAATCATATTGTATTACCCTTCAGGCGCTCACTAATAAATTATTATATATTTGGAAGGGAGAAGTCCTAAAACTCACTTGATATTTAAATAGATGTTTCTTTTCCATGTACTTAATGGGCAATTTTGAGATCCTGAAATTAAATACTTTAGTTACAGATAAGGCCATCTGTTGTTGTTTTTATTCTTTAAAGGTTTTGCGTCCATTCCTCCTTCGTCGAATTAAAGCTGATGTTGAAAAGAGTTTGCCCCCCAAAAAGGAAGTAAAAATCTATGTGGGCCTCAGCAAAATGCAAAGGGAATGGTATGTGATATCACTATTGATTTTTCACTAATTTTTATTTGTATTTTGTTTTCCTAATTTATGACTTCCAGGTATTTCTGTTGGCTGGATTGAACTCATCATGAAGAGTTTTCTGGTCATATAATACAGGGCTTGCCAATCAAATGTTTGATGCAAAGTCTTAGAACTATTGGATGATGGAATCAGGATGGGAAGTTTATGAATCTGAAAATTGAACTTGGGATTTCTTAATAGAGATACAATATAAAGTCCTTTACTAGAGTTTTTTAAAGAGGAAACTTTGGTTGGACAGACATGAGACACATAATTAACTTAGTAGGTTATAAATTCTGGGTCATGGATTGGTGCTAGTCTCTGATGAAGTTTCAGATTATTTGTACAGATATGAGAAAAATGCATTTCTTTATTTTACTCCATAAAGCTACATTAATTTAAAATATTCCATTCTTTGTTGATGTCTTATTTTAGGCAGGATAAATTTGTGAAATTATGATGAAACATGGTGGCTAATTTTTAAAACACCTACATAGGACAGAATAAAAAATCTCAAAAACCTTGTAGTAAGCTGTTTCTCTTCCCCCAAAGTTTTATGGGTATATGAAATCCAAAAAGGTAGAAACCTTTAACTTAGTATTAATTTGTGTGTGTGTGTGTGTATGATAGAAAGCTCAGCTTGAACCAACAATGTGAGCTAACTGCACAAAAAGATACTAAAATCTTAACACATCAGATATATATATTCGAGGAAATGGGGTAGTAATATAAGTGGTAGTGTTTAAGGGCAGGGTATAATTAGCCACCCTGTTCTTTTATTATTATTATTATTATTATTATTATATTTATAATATGTAATATAAAGACCTAATATGCAAATTGTCTGGTCATCCAGTGACCAGTCGACCGTTTAATCAAAACATAACATGCTAATGATATGCTAAGGCGGCTCAACCACTCACTATGACATGCACTGACCACCAGGGGTCTGGTGCCCCAACTGGGAGGTTAGCTTGCTGCTCAGATCCAGCTGATGGGGACTGAGCGAGATGGGCTGGACATTCCCTGGAGCCCTCCAATGGTCCCTCCCTACCCCCAATTGTGCACTGTTGGGATTCCTCGACCTGACCTGTGCCCCCTCGCAATCCAGGACCCCTTGGGGATGTCAGAGAGCTGGTTTTGGCCTGATCCCACAGGCCACTCCCCTTGGGAGGGTGCCAGATGTGGGGCTCATGGCTAGCAAGCACTGCTTCGGTGAAATGAGCCTCCCGATGGGGACTGATTGATTGGGCGTGATCCCACCGACAGGTGCAGGGAGGCCAGGATGAGCGTGAGTGGCAGGTAGCTGCAGGCAGCATTGGACTGTGGGTTTCAGACAATCCCCTCAGGCCACCCTGAGGGGCCCCACCTGCGCACGAATTTGTGCACCAGGCCTCTAGTACCGTGTTTCCCCGAAAGTAAGACATTCTCCGAAAATAAGACCTACTTACAGGTTTCCTTCTGAGTGAAATATAAGGCATCCCCCTGAAAATAAGGCCCCCCCCCAGGCTAAATATGAGAGATTTGGTCCACTGATTCTGAAAGAAATGGAGTCACAAGAAATTCACTCACCAGGAAATTCAGGAATTGGATTGTTATGATGATGTTTCAGAAGATGATGACATGATTGTCATTGAATAAATGAGTAAATTCTTGATACTGTAGGATTCATAGTTTGTCTGGTTTTTGTTGACAACTACCGTACTACCGTACCGTATACAGGTAATAAATTTCCTTTATTTTCATTAACAATAAATGTGTACCGTATTCTTCTTCATGGAAAAATAAGACATCCCCTGAAAATAAGACCTAGCTCATCTTTGGGAGCAAAAATTAATATAAGACACTGTCTTATTTTCAGGGAAACAGGGTAGTAATATAAGTGGTAGTGTTTAAGGGCAGGGTATAATTAGCCACCCTGTTCTTTAGTAGTTATACCACATCTTAGGTATATTCAATTCTGTACTTAATATTGATAAGTATTTACAAGGGGCTGGAGTAGTTAGGAAACATAATGAAAAGCTGTAATTTAAAGAAATGGGTGTGTTAATGGGAAAACCATCATAGAAGGTAGGACATCTTAAATATCCTCAAAACTTTTGAAAGGCCTTTATAAGGTAGCAAAGATATAGGTTTATCTTGTATGACTCTAAAGTTCAGAACTAAAACATGAGTCAGTGCTAAGCCAGTGGTCAGCAAACTCATTAATCAACAGAGCCAGATATCAACGGTACAATGATTGAAATTTCTTTTGAGAGCCAAATTTTTTAAACTTAAACTTCTTTAACACCACTTTTCAAAATAGACTCACCCAGGCCGTAGTATTTTGTGGAAGAGTCACACTCAAGGGGCCAAAGAGCCGCATGCACATGTAGCTCACAAGCTGTAGTTTGCTGACCAAAGAGCTAAGCATACTGATAAACTATATTAGAACTGTGGTGAAATGGACTGCCTTTAATAATATTTTGTGCCCAGTATTGGAGTTGTTAAGCATAGATTGCGTAGGTTATTCAACTTATTTTGTTGAGGTTTCAACGTTCTGAAACTTTAGTATTTAGACAGATTGCTCTGTCCTGCAGGATAATGTCTAAATACTTAGTGTATATTCAAGGCTTTTTCCTAGTACAATCTGGCCTATGGCTGTAGCTTGTATGACCTCTCCCATGTACTTTTATTTATATTTAAGTCATGTTGTATTCCTCTGTGCTCATCCTCATGCCTTACCTCTCATGATTTTTCATCCCTCCTCAAAGTAGTGTTCATACCCAAATGCTGTACTAGCTACAATGGATATGACACTCTTCTCTTAGAAAAGACTTAAAATTAAAACCATGTTTAAATTTAGGTTGTTAGTTATGCTTATTAATTATTTTTAAAATGTGGTATTATACTGTTTTAATTTATCCCAAGGGATGAATTTATACTATTTTGGGCCTCAGTGCCCAAAGCACAAGTGAGGACATGAGAACCCTGAGGGCAATAGAGAAAAACAGGAAAAAAGAAAGAGATTACGTATGGTAAATTCCTAACCTCACTTTAGAAGTTGATGGGTTGTTTTTTACTGGTTGTTTTTGTTTGTTTTGTTTTATTGAGGTAGGGAAGGTGATTTAATATGTAAAGTGGCAGGAACTGATCAGGGAACATTTGAGCCCTCTCAATGTGTTTTTCTACCAATAGGTATACTCGGATATTGATGAAGGATATAGACATTCTGAACTCTGCAGGGAAAATGGACAAAATGAGGTTACTGAACATCCTGATGCAATTGAGGAAGTGCTGTAATCACCCATACCTCTTTGATGGAGCGGAGCCTGGTCCACCTTATACAACAGATATGCATCTGGTCACCAACAGTGGCAAGATGGTAGTGCTAGACAAGCTGCTTCCTAAACTAAAAGAACAAGGTACCTGTGTTACTTGTATCATAATAAGAAGTAATGAGTCCTGCCCTGGCTGGTATGGCTCAGTTGGTTGGGTGTCATCCAGTTCGATTCCAGGTTAGGGCATATGCTTGGGTTGCCACTTCGATCCCCAGTAGGTGGTGTACAGAAGGCAGCCGTTCAATGTTTCACTTCATATTGATGTTTCTTTCTCTCCTCCCTTCCTCTCTAAAAGTCAGTTTGTTTGTTTTTCAAAAAAGAAGTAATGAAAACTTTTTAAAAATTCAAATGTTAAAATAAGGAGCACTACATGAAAAGATGGCATTTCCTAAAGTTGAAGTGTAAAGTGCCCGGCCAGCTCAGTCGGTAGAGCATGAGACTCTTAAAGTTGAAGTGTAGAATATTTAAAACTTCTATTCATTATCTGAGCTCTATCTTTTCCCAAATTATAGGCTTTGAGTTGTTTAGAAAGTATCAGGAATTAGGGCAACCATACTTCCTGGATTTGGGGGGAAGAGTTCTCAGATTTTATATGTTTTCCCAGAAGTAGCAACTTTGTGTTATAAAATGCCAAGAATGCTCTCCCCACCTATTCACAGTTCCTAGATACTCGGGTATACGGTGGTGTGTTTGTGGTACTGTTTTTCAATTACTTAAATACGTGAGGCACCACTGTATTATGTATATGGATCCAGTTTTAATTACAACATCAAAATGAGTATATGGTATGTGTCCAGGTATATTTAAATTACATGAATTTAGAGCAAACTTAGTATGGATCCAGCTTTAACAATTATAAACTCATGGTAAAACTTGTTTTTATCTATATTGTACCTGCTTGTCTCCTGTCAGATTTCAGATTTCTCCATTTGTTTCTATTTTTTTTTTAATATATGTTTTTATTGGTTTTAGAGAGAGAGAGAAAGGGACAGGGGGAGATAGAAACATACATGATAGAAATATCATCCATCAGCTGCCTCCTGCACGCACAACCTGGACATGTGCCCTGACTGAGAATCGAATCCGCCACCTCTTGGTACATGTCATGATGTTTAAACAAGAGCCACACTTTCTCTGTATTTTAACAAGAATAACAGTTAAACCAATAGATGACTACTATATGATATTAACTATCAAAAACAATTGATGTTTCACTCTTACATCAATGTTTCTCTCCTCCCTTCCTCTCTCTCTCAAAATCAGTTTAAAAAATAAAAAGTAATGAAAACTTTTTAAAAGTTTGAATGTTAAAATAAGAATTACACGAAAAGTTCTGGCATTTCCTAAAGAAATGTAGAATATTTAAAAACCAATTCATTAACAACTTTTGTCCCACCCTATATGTTTGACTTAATGGTAATGATTCAGCCTTTGAGATGGCAAGACCTTCCAGGGCAGACACATATACCCTTTTCTATTTACCTTAGTGTGCTGTACAAATGTTACCTTTTTCTATTTATATATGTCATAATGGGGAAAATGTGAGGAGTGACTGACTCAGGTAATAAATAATGTGTAGTTTTTCTTGTAACCAAGTAGGTAACTTAGAATTAAGGAGTAATTGTCTAGCTTTAAATTTTAAAAGAGGTTTTTTGTTGTGTGTGCGTTTTTTTATGATAATATGCTATTATGTTCATCAATAGGTTCACGTGTACTAATCTTCAGTCAGATGACAAGAGTATTGGACATTTTGGAAGATTACTGCATGTGGAGAAATTATGAGTACTGCAGATTGGATGGGCAGACACCCCATGATGAGAGACAAGTGAGTAAAATCCAGGAAGGGGAGATAAAAAATAAATATCAGATAAAACAGTGTCTGACATTTGTTTTATTTTATGTGTATAGGATTCCATCAATGCATATAATGAACCAAACAGCACAAAGTTTGTTTTCATGTTAAGCACACGTGCTGGTGGTCTTGGCATCAATCTTGCTACTGCTGATGTAGTAATTTTGTATGATTCAGATTGGAATCCCCAAGTAGATCTCCAAGCCATGGTAAGAAATAAATAAATTTATTATTTTGTGCTTACAGATTTTTTAGTTAGAGCAATCTAATAATCTATGAATGCCAGTGATCTAACAAAAAAGAATGTTATTTTCCTATAGTGATTCTTTACAATTCCTCTTCCATCTATATCAGTGTACACATGCTCTTCGACTTACAATGGAATTATGTTCTTGGAACATAATCTCATTAAGTTTAAAATACTGTAAGTTGAAAATGCATTTAATCTGCCAAACATAATAGTTTAGCCTACCGGTTTCTACTTTGTAAAGTCGGAAAATCGTCAAATCAGTGTAAATGTGGGACCATCTGTATTTCCATCTTTAGCTTTGCCATATCTTAGGACCTTGGAGTCCTGCTCTGTGCTCTGCATTCTGATGACAGAAGGGGGAAGAGAGAGAGCTGAGGAAAATTTGTTATGGGTCAGACCAGAAAGTGCCCTAATATTCCTTGGCCAGAACTAGTCACATAGCATAATTGACTGCAAGGGTATGGCTAAACAATCATATAGTTGTGCTCTACAAGGACAGGAAATGGGTTTTGTGAACTACAAACTTCCTGCCACATTAGATGCTTAAAATTTAGGCTCATGTGTGGGAATACCTTGGCCAGATCAGAAAGATCATTCTTTTTTGAGAAAGTTTATGATCTGTAGATTAAATAGAAAACTTGACAAATTCTTAAGACTGATATTGCTAGAGACTTGACCCATGATATTGGTGAACATAAACCCACCTGCTAAATCTCTGGTGTTATTCACTTTCATCCTATATTCTTCATAAGGGTGGCTGGGAAGATTAAGCAATAAGATGGGATATTTGATAGGATTGTGGTTTGTTGAATTTACCAGACTGGGATTTTTACATTGTTTGTAGAGTTCATAGCAGTGAAAATTTATATTTGGTTTAGGTAGAAAACATTTTGAAAATGATTTTTAATAAACTATCAACCTTAGAAACTATAGTTACTTACTGCCTTGAGACATTATGTGTATTTTATATCAGTATAATCTAGTAAAATTAATCTGATAGTTCTCACAGATTCTGCAGCTATGATGTGTTCCATACCTTCTAAAAGTTTTCCTTGTGAGACAACCAATTAATTTGAATGAAACTAAGAAACTGCAAATTTAAGAAATGTAACATACTATGAATCTATTTTTAATATAGTTTTTTGTTACTAATTTTTAAAAGTTTTTGCTTGAATATTTAATTTTTTTTTCTTAGTATACACACATTTTTCAAATGTCGTTAATGTGAATTTTTACTTTCTTCAAAATATATGGTAATTTGCCTAGGACCGAGCACATAGAATTGGACAAACCAAGACTGTCAGAGTGTTCCGCTTTATAACTGATAACACTGTAGAAGAAAGAATAGTGGAACGTGCTGAGATGAAACTCAGGCTGGATTCAATAGTCATTCAACAAGGTGAGCCTTAGAACCTTGAAAAAATTTACCAGGTTGTATTGATGGATGTTTTTTCCCTGGATTTTGAAGGAGATTCCTGTTGTTAAACATTTATTTATTTATGTATGTATGTATTTATTTATTTAAAATCTTTATTGTTCATATTATTACAAATGTTCCTCTTTCCTCCCCCCCTCCATTGCTCTCCTCCACCAGGTTCCCACCCCACCCTCTGCCCTTTTCCCACCCCCCATTGTCCTCATCCATAGTTACACAGTTTATGTTCAGTCTCTTCCCACATCCCCCTCTCCCCTTTTCCCTAAGAATCTTCAGTTCATTCCCCTTCCATACCTCTGATTCTATTATACTGAACAGTTAATATTGTTCATCAGATTTTTTTTTTAATTTCCTTGGTTTTTAGATTCACTTGTTGATAGTTATGTATTTGTTGTTCATAATTTTTATCTTTTTTTAAAAAAATATGTTTTATTGATTTTTTTTACAGAGAGGAAAGGAGAGAGATAGAGAGCTAGAAACGTCGATGAGAGAGAAACATCGACCAGCTGCCTCCTGCACACCCCCCACCGGGGATGTGCCTGCAACCAATGTACATGCCCTTGACCAGAATCGAACCTGGGACCTTTCAGTCCGCAGACCGACTCTCTACCACTGAGCCAAACCGGTTTCGGCCATAATTTTTATCTTTATTTACTTTCTCTTCCGAAAGAACCCCCTTCAGCAATTCATATAATTCTGGTTTGGTGATGATGAACTCCTTTAGCTGTTTTTTATTAGTGAAGCTCTTTATCTGGCCTTCGATTCTGAGTGATAGCTTTGCTGGGCAGATTATCTTTGGCTGTAGGTTCTTACTATTCATCACCTTGAATAGTTCTTGCCATTCCCATCTGGCCTGCATGGTTTCTGTTGAGAAATCAGCTGACAGTCGTATAGGTGCTCCTTTATAGGTAACTACCTTCTTTGCTCTTGCAGCTTTTAATATTCTCTCTTTGCCTTTTACTCTTGGCATTTTATTTTATTTTTTTATTATTATTTTTTTTTGCTCTTGGCATTTTAATTATGATTTGTCTTGGTGTGGTCCTCTTTGGATTCCTTTTGTTTGGAGTTCTGTGCGCTTCCTGGACTTCAAAGTCTAATTCTTTCACCAGGTGGGGGAAGTTTTCTGTCACTATTTCTTTCAGTATGTTTTCGATATCTTGCTCTCTCTCATCTTCTGGGACCCCCATAATTCTGATGTTGGTTTGCTTGAAGTTGTCCCAGAGGTTTCTTACATTATCTTCAGTTTTTTGGATTCTCTTGCCTTCTTGCTTCTGCGGAGGAGTATCTTCTGGCTCTTTATGTTCCAAATCTTTGACTTGATTCTTGCCATCTTCCATTCTGTTTTTAGGAGTCTGTATAATATTTTTTATTTCAGTCAATGTATTCTTTATTTCTTGTTGATCCCTTATTATTTCTTGTTGATTCCTTATTAATTCTAGTTGATCCCTTTTCATATCCTCATAGGTCTTATCAACCTTTTCTAGGAAATTCTTGAAAAACCTTATAAGCGAAGATTTGAACTCTATATCCAGTCGCTTTTTGTCCTCCATTTCTTTCGTTTGTGATCTATTTCGTTGTCTCGGCATTTTTGCAGCTTCCCTGATGGGGCGGAGTTTCAAGTTGGAGCATACAGCCTTGGCTTCCGTCAGCCCCGCCCTATGCGGCTCCTGAGTCTCAGTATTCCCCAGGGTCCTTCAGTATTCGCTGCATGCACCTCTGAGAGAAAGGTGCCCTTGATTTTCACCTGCTACCAAACAGTCTAGGCTCTCCCCCAATGAACTGGGGTTCAGTTCAGTTGGAAGTGAAGTTGGAGTTGGCGTTCAGAGCAGTCTGGAGCTTTTGTTTCCCTCTCGCCAGGGCAATCCCGCGGCACAGCCAACCGTGCCTTCTCTGTGCGCAATGTGCGCTCCTCCGGGGACTCTGCCTTTCGTGGCTCCCCCGGGGTTCCGCCTTACAGCCCAGCTCCCTCTGGATGAGCCTGGGTCCCCGGGGTCTGGCTTAGAACTGGGGTTCAGAGCAGTCGGAACTGGGGCCCAGCACAGTCCGGAGCCTTTGACTCCTTCCCGCCAGGGCAATCTAGCAGCAGAGTCAACAGTCTGCCCTTTGCGCGCAATGTGTGCGCCTCCGGGGGCTCTGCCTTTCGCCGCTCCCCTGGGATTCCGCCTCACAGCCCAGGCTCCCTCTGTTTGAGCCTGGGTCCCCAGGGTCTGGCCTAGAACTGGGTTCAGTGCTGTTGGGTCTGGGGTTCAGCACAGTCCAGAGTGTTTATCTCCTTCCTGCTAGGGAACGCCAGCCAGGCACTCAGTCTCCCCCTCCTCTCCAGCTCTGTTGTCTCCGCTCACGCTGCATGTCTCCGTACCTTAGGCTTTTCCAGCTCCTTCACTCTTCCTTCTGGTTTTTTCCTTGCTTCTTGTTGTAGAATTTCCAGTCAGTCGACTTTCCTGTAGTTCTGGGTAATGTCCATTTTATATTTTAGTTGTATTTTATTGAAATTGTTGTGTGCAGCTGCGGCTAGGTGTTTATCTGTGCAGCCATCTTGGATTCTCATTAAACATTTATTGACTCAAGCTAGCAGCCAGAAATAGTAAGCCTTAGTTTTGCTGAAGGGAAAAATTTGGGCTCTGAAAGGTTTACTTTTGAATATTGATTGCCAGTTAGTAATTTTTTTATACCATCTGAGCCTGTTTTTTTATCTAATAAATCAGGATAAAGTTAACTACTATTTAGTTATTTTTAAGGATTAAGGGGGATAATGTACATAAATAAAAATGAAACTCAAAGAAACTAATTATTAATACTCTTTGTCTAGTCTGCAACTATTTATTGAGCTCCCAGCAGATGCCAGGTACTGTTCTTAGCGCTGACAGTACACTGGTGAATGAAACTGACCAGCGTTCTTAGTGAGAGGGAGATGTGGAATAAACATTTATGGAAATAGGACTACAGGAAAGTGAAATTTCTATTTTTATTTTTGTTTATTTATTTATTTTTTAAAATATATTTTATTGATTTTTCAGAGAAGAAGAGAGAGCGATAGAGAGTTAGAAACATCGATGAGAGAGAATCATAGATCAGCTGCCTCTTGCACCCCCCCCACTGGGGATGTACCCCCAACCAAGGTACATGCCCTTGCCTGGAATCGAACCCGGGACCTTTCAGTCCGCAGGTCGACGCTCTATCCACTGAGCCAAACCCGTCCCGGCGAAATTTTTACTTTTAATTGAAGGAAATTTCAAATTCTTACTGCAGATCAGCTTTTAAGGAAAAGATTTATGTTTTCATGAAGCTATTGTTGATGATGAGACATATAAAATGCCAAAATAATGCAGGCATGGCTCAGTGGTTAAGCGTCAACCTATGAACCAAAATGGGGGGAAAAATTTCTCCATAACTTTAAACTGACATTAGTTAATTTCCTTCTTATAATGCATCATGAGCATATTTTTTTCTGTCTGAAAAACTGAGGTACACTGTTAACATGTTCACTGATAATGTATGTGTCTTGGTTTTGTCAACCAGTCTCTAATTTCCATATAAATGTCACATGTCTACTGTCTCATAATGCCAGCCATAGTGTTGGTCACACATCTGAATACCTGAAGACAATAAATTATTGCTTGTTTCTAGTTGTTTTTGTTAGTAATAGTTTTAACATTGAGTCTTGCTTTGTGCCAAGCAGTCTTTATATCCGTTATCTCCTTTAGTCCTTATGCTAGATTGAGGTTGGTATCAGGTAGGAGTGAGTCACTTGTCCACCGTTTTATACAGCTAGAAAGTGACTCAGACATGGGTTCAGGAACTATATTAACTATTAGAATGAAGTGTGTAATTAGGAAAATCTCTAGGAACTTCTGGGACTTAAAATAACATGCATTCCTTTTATATTAAAACAACATGAATTCCTTTACAGTCAACATAGAAAATCTGTTTGAGTTTTTTGTCTTATTTTTTAAAGTTATTTACTGGGGCATTTTTTGGCCAATAGCTTTGTTAGTCAGGTGCATACCTCTGCTACTGTCTTGTGGACTTAGAGACATAATCAAAAATAGGAGAACCCCCGGAAGCCCTTTGTGTCTGAAAAGCTCCCTCACAAGGAAGTATAATAGTTTCCATAAGCCTAAGGACATTTTTGTCAGCAGTGTGAAAGGTTTTAATCCAAAGATAAATGCTTTGTGGATAAAATAGTTCCCCTCTTTCCACAGTTTTGCTTTGTGTGGTTTTGTTATCCATAGTCATCCACAGTCTGAAAATCCTTAAGAGCTATTTCCAGGGGGAAAAAAGTTCTTAACTTTTAAGTTGTGTGCTTTTCATAATATAGTGAATGAAATATCCCGCTTGTCACACTTGGGATATGAATGATCCCTTTGTTCACTGTATAGCAAGCATGTCAAACTCTCCCGTGGGCCGTATACCTTGTTTATGTGGCCGATGTTAGCCTTTGACTTTGACATGCTTGCTGGTATAGCCTACCTGCCCATTAGTCACTTGATAGCAGTTTTGGTTATCAGAGAGAGACCATATTCACATAACTTTTATTATAAATATATTCTAATTGTTCTTTATTAATAGCTATTTTAATTTCTTACTGTGCTTTATTTATAAATTAAACTTTATCATAGGTTTGTATATATAGGAAAAAATATAGTATATGGAGGATTCGGTACTATCTGTGATTTCAGGCATCCACTGGGGGACTTGGAACAAATTCCCTCCCGAATAAGGGAGACTACTGTCTAGTATATTCTAACTAAAAGTCCAGATATTTGGTGTGCGTTCTGTTAGGGAATTAAAATCATGATACAGGTAGTTAATGAACTTGCCGAAAACAATTTGGATCTTTATCTACTTCTTACAGTTTGGTTGGAGTATAAATACTAATTTGTATAATTATATGTGAGTTGCCCTTGAGGTTGAAAACAATTCTATAAAGTATTTTGTTTTGCTTTAATGCTATATTTTTGAAAACACAAATTATATAGTTGTCAAAATTCTTGCCAGTTGAAGATATTAATTTTCTGATGTTTATTTTTTTCTGTGATTAAGATAAACTTTCAACAGTTTTAGTTCTTAAGATTGGGGAGTTTTCAGAAATTGATGGTTGTATATTTTGGTCCTTATATAAAATTTGGAGATTTGAAGGTTTTTTTGTATTCTACCATTGTAAATAGAAAAAGCTGATTTGGGAGTTTTAGTATTAACACTTTCTGCTTTCAGAAACTTCTTGTGTTTATAATGTTCTCATCTGTTGATCTTTTTTAAATCTTGCTAATAATTTCAATTTTACATATTCCAAATTACTATCATTCAGCCAGTAAAAGAATATATTTTATTGAATATAAAACAGGCTTCATTACATAATGCATAAATAGGTTTAGAAACAATTCAAAAGCTTTACAACAGAAAATTTGGCTTTAAATTTTATATAAAAATGGAAAGTATATGTGACATATGAAATTATTGATATTTGAAGCAAATGAATGGTATTAGATCTGACATTTAAAATTTCAGGTTTCCAGTAAAATAAAGTTAACATTATACAACATTTTCCCCCCCAGTAAAATAAAGTTAACATTATACAACATTTTTTTTTTTTTTTTCCAGGAAGACTTGTGGATCAGAATCTGAACAAAATTGGGAAAGATGAAATGCTTCAAATGATTAGGCATGGGGCAACACATGTTTTTGCTTCAAAAGAGAGTGAGATTACTGATGAGGATATTGATGGTATTTTGGAAAGAGGTGCAAAGAAGGTGAGATACAGATTAAATGATTATATTTTTAATATGTGAAATATTTTAAACCCAAACTGAGGAAATAATTGTTATGAGAATTATAGATAATGTTATTTCCATAAAAGCTTTTATGTGCTGTAAAGCATAATCCCCTTTGACCATAGTTCTGCTTTTTAAATTCTTAATCTAAAAAGGTGTTTCTTTTGTACCCTAGACAGCAGAGATGAATGAAAAACTCTCCAAGATGGGTGAAAGCTCACTTAGAAACTTTACAATGGATACAGAGTCAAGTGTTTATAACTTCGAAGGGGAAGATTATAGAGAAAAACAAAAGGTAATTTAGAAAGAGGCTTTGCTGGCTTTAAGGCTTTATTTTACTTGAAACTTGGAATTTTCAATGTTAGTTGTAAATTTATTAACATTTAGACATATTCTCTGAATATTGTCTAGGCTAAATATATATATACTTTTTTTTTTTCCTAATTTGAGTTGTAGCATACATTTTGTGGCTTTTTTTTGCCCTACTGTACAGAATTATTAATTTGGTCAAAAAATACTTACTGAATAGCCTGTGCTCTTAACAAGACATTATCCTACGTGTTAATTACAGAATTGGACAAAGTATCACAGTCCCTGTTCTTGTAGAGCTTGTAGTCTAGGGTTCTATGAATGTCTTTCCATTTGCAAGCAGTAGTCTAAATCAACTGGTAGTCCGCAGTCCACTGGTGGTCCATGAGGTTTGAAAGGTTGGTGACCACTGATCTAAATGATGTACACAATGTGGCTAGCGTTTCTGTAAGATATGCAACTAGATATAATAAAAAGATTGTGATTTGAGTTGTTTTTCATCTGCTAGATTGCATTCACAGAATGGATTGAACCACCTAAACGAGAAAGAAAAGCCAACTACGCCGTTGATGCCTATTTCAGGGAAGCTCTTCGTGTGAGTGAACCTAAAGCACCCAAGGTGAGTTGACAAAGCAAAAAAACTGAAAGATATTGGAAATGTGAATCATTTTTTTTTTTTTTTTTTTTTGATAATGTTTTTACTGCTTTTGAAGAGAAAGGGAAAGGGAGAGAGAGATAGAAACATCAATGTTGGGAGAGAATCGTGGATCAGCTGCCTCCTGCATGCTCCCTACTGGAGACCGAGCCTGCATCCCAGGCAGGTGCTCTGACTGGGAATCAAACCCTCCCCTTTTGGTTCATGGGTCAAGGTTCAACCACTGAGCCACACTGTCAGGACTCTTCTTCTATTCTTACCAAAAAAAACTAATTGGGAATTTACATTTTGTGTGATTTCTTATAGGTGTGCCTTGGTCAGTTTTTAATTGTTAAAAAGTTTTCTGAAAATTGATTTTGAATCTGTGATTTAAATTTCATTGTTATTTCAGTTGTATTAAAATATGAATTCTCTTGCTTGAAAAATTGGTTGTCATAGTTTATGGAATAAAGATGATTAGAGATTGATTTAAAGCAAAATAGTTTATTCTTTATGGACAATACAATTTTTTTTTTTTTCTAAGGCTCCTCGACCTCCAAAACAACCCAATGTTCAGGATTTCCAGTTCTTTCCTCCACGTTTATTTGAATTATTGGAAAAAGAAATTCTGTATTACAGAAAAACAATTGGGTACAAGGTAATAACAAATAACGCTTTGTTCATAACTAATCTGGTTTGTTTTGAACTTAATATATAAAAACGCTGAGTCCATCACATCCACAATAACCAGGAGGCTTGACCAACTAGAAGTCAGTCCTGCACTCAGCGCTAGGTTGCCATGGAGACCTAGCACTGACTGCTATGGCTACAGGCACGGTGACCCAGCAACTGACTGCTGAGGGGACTGCGAATCATGCCCAGAGAGAGGCCTAAAGAGAGAAGCAGGGTTTGATCCATAGCCTCCATGGCAGCTATTGATCAGCACTTGTGCCTCTCTCCTTTAGCTCTGGGTCTGCTCAACAGCCAAGCCTCCATTTCTCTCCAGGCCTCCACCAGGGCTGCTGATCAGCCCTGCCTTTCTGATCAGGCCCGTTGATAGGCCCAAAGACGCTGACTGGCATAGAAACTGACCAATCAGAACCAAATCTGGGTCAACTGTGAGGAGCCAATGGTTGCCTAGGTGGTGGAGCTTTTGACATTGACTGGCATAGAAACTGACCAATTGGAACCAAATTGGCTGGCAGAGGAGGGCAGTTAGGGACAAGATCAGGCCTGCAGGGGAGGGCAATTAGGGGTGATCAGGCAGGCAGAGGCAGTTGGGACAAACAGGCCAGCAGGGAAGGGCAGTTGAGGGCGAGATCAGGCCAAAGAGGAGGGCAGTGGGGTTGATCAGGCTGTCAAGGGAGAGCAGTTGGGGGCGAGATCAGGGCTGGCAGGGGAGGACTGTTAAGGGAGGACTTGGGGGCCATCAGGCTGTCAGGGGAGGGAAACTGGGGTGAGATCAGGCTTGCAGGGCAGGGCTATTGGGGGTGAGATCAGGCTGGCAGGGGAGGGAAATTGGGGGCCATCAGGCTGGCAGGGAGGGAAATTGGGGGTGAGATCAGGCTTGCAGGAGAGGGCAATTGGGGGCCATTAGGCTGGCAGGGGAGGGCAGTTAGGGGTGATTAGGCTAGCAGGGGAGTGGTTTGGGAGTGATTGGGGTGGCAGGCAGAAACGGTTAGGGGCAATCAAGTAGGCCGGCAGGTGAGTGGTTAGGAACCAGCAGTCCAGGATTATGAGAGGGATGTCTCAGATTGGAGAGGGTGCAGGCCCAGGGCACAAATTTTGTGTGTGTACCAGGCCTCTAGTAAATAAAGATAAGCTTTTTTTTTTTTTTTTTTTTTTTTTTTTTTGCATGGTTGGATTAAAATGTCATTTAGTTTAAGAGTTTATTAGTCTATCACATTTTTTGTAAAATTTACTGCTTGGTGACATAGAAAAATTACATTTTTTAGGTACCTCGAAATCCTGACCTACCAAATGCAGCACAGGCACAAAAAGAGGAACAGCTTAAAATTGATGAAGCTGAACCCCTTAATGATGAAGAGTTAGAAGAAAAAGAGAAGCTTCTAACACAGGTACAGTCTTCAGTCAATACAAAATTTAATAACTGTGGTTTTTAAGGTACTGTGTTGTGTTATACAAAGGAATACAAGTTTTGGGGATTAAAAATGGCTGCATGGACATGCTCCTAGGACCAAACTGTAATTGCAGCTAAAATACAGAAAAACTTCGTGAACAAAAGTATAAATTTTGTTTCGAAGTGGAGCAATTGGAGATGATAAAACATGGGCATATGCTTTAAGGCTATATTTTGATTGTTACTAGTTAAGGTAGTTGAAAAGAATTTAGATTTGCACCAGCCTTGGTTAAATGGATGTCCTTTTGATTACCTTTCCTTTAGCGTTCTCATCTTTTCTTTCTTGTGAGTCTTCCACATTGCTAAGTCATAATTGTCAGTTATACATCACTAGGGGCCTAGTGCACAAATCTGTGCACCTGGAAAGGTACTGTGGGCTGCGAGGCTACGGTGGGCACAGGGATGGGTCTCTGCCCATCCTCCGCGCCCCCACCCAGCCCCTCCTTCCGCAGCCCCCAGCCCCCAGTCCCCTGCCTGCCAGCAGGCCTGTTCCAGCTACGGCCATTCCCACACTGTTGGTGCCAGCCCCACTGGCATCCGCACTGATGGTGTCGGCCCCACTCACACCCACTGATGTCACAGAGCAATTGAGTCCAGCGCCAGCAGTAGGTGCAAGCGGGGCTGGAGCTGTCAGTAGGTACAAGCAGCAGCTGTCCCCCAATCGCCCTTCAGGAGCAGGGGGAGGTGGAGAAGCCACCCCTCACACTGGCTGATGGTGCCGAGCAATAGGGACTAGCGCTGGGCGCTTGGCGCTGGCAGTGGGTGTGAGTGGCAGCTGCAGGTGACAGCAGGGCCGATGCCTGCAGTGGGTGCAAGCAGTGGCTCTGGCACTGGCAGCGGATGCGAGCGCTGGGTGGAACTGCAGTGCGTGGGAGCAAAGAATTTTCAGTAACCACCAGAGGCTCACCCCAGTGACAGCGACTGGTGCCCTGCCTTGGTCTGGCGCCCCCACTCACCTGCTCCACGATTGTGCTTTGGCCGATGCCTACCATGTTTTGTACTCTGCCTCCTGCTGTCAATGCCCACCATGTTACGCATGTGCCCCCTGGTGGTCAGTGTATGTCATAGCGATGGGTTGTTCAGTTGTTTGGTTGTTATTTAGTTCAGTCTATTTGAATATTAGGGTTTTATATAGATAGACTGAGGTCCAATGCACGAAGATTTGTATAAGAATAAGCCTTCCTTCCCCTGACTGCCAGCACACCTCCTTTGCTCCGGCCTGAGCTGCCTTCCGCCTCTTACCTTGTTGCATCAATTTGCATATCTCCTTATTGGCTGTGGGCGCCTCCATCTGTTGTCACGGAGTTATGGTCTATTTACATATTCTGCCTTTATTAGATATGATTGCTTGGTACGTTTTTGCTTATTGTCCTTTAGAGTTCAATAAAAGTCATTCAGAATCTGGCCTTAATCTAACATTAAAGCTTCATTTTCCCTTTTCTTATGTCATTTTCCCCAATGAACTCCTAATCTGTCAGAGCTCAGCAAAAATGTTACCTTTACATGCAGCATTTCTTACTCTCTTCCAGTTAATAGATTGGGTATTTGTGCAATATATGTGTACATAAAAGGTTACCACTTTAAAACATTTAATTTAATTTAAAGAAAGAAAAACCAGAGCCCTGGATGGGGTGAGGTAGGGAGGGGGTCTGAGTGGCTAGACTCGCACATGTGTCAAACACAAGGCCCGCGGGCCAAATCCGTCCCGCCAGGCCTTGCAATGTGGCCCGCACCGCGCTGTCATCACTGCACTCCGCTGCGTTTCCATCACAATGACAGTTTATGACTGTTCAGTAAACCATTCAGCCCGCGATTTAGGCTGGATTTTAGATTTTGGCCCCTTCTCTGATTGAGTTCGACACCCCTAGTCAGAGCATTTACTCTTGGCCCCAGGGTTCACGGGTTAGATTCGCGGTCAAGGGGCACATACCTTGGTTGCAGGTTAGATCCCCAGCCTGGTCAGTGTATGCATGCACGAGGCAACCGATAGATGTATCTCTCTCACATTGATGTTTCTCTCTCCCTCTCCCTCCCTCTCACTATCTAAAAAGCAGTAGGAAAAATATTCACAGATGAGGATTAATAACAAAAAGATGAGGAAAAAGCAAAAATTAATATTTTCTGTAATACTTACAAGCATTGCTAAAATGTAATAGCATCTTTATAAATTCATTGTGCTGTGATTAAATATTGTTTCCGTTGCTTTGAAGGGATTTACCAATTGGAATAAAAGAGATTTTAACCAGTTTATCAAAGCTAATGAGAAGTGGGGTCGTGACGATATTGAAAATATAGCAAGAGAAGTAGAAGGAAAAACTCCAGAAGAAGTTATTGAGTATTCAGGTAACTCGTACTGTATAGGTATAAGAATGTTCTTAGGCTTTTTGAGTGCTGCTAGAAAGTTCAGGTTTTCTTACTCTGAATTACTGTGTTTTGATAAGCTAAATTTTGCCTCAACTTCTTAAAAACTGAGTTAGAAAATATTCAATATTCCCTTCTTTAAAATAATACTTTTTTTTAAATTTTTGTTTTTTTTACCCTAGCTAAATAGCTATAGCCAAGAAAGTAAGAATAGGTTGCTGAAAAATACGCTGTCATTTATACTTTATCTCCATACCTTCTCAAGTGGTAAACATCTGTTTCCTAAAGTCAGTTGGATTGTCAAGTGAATATGTGTAGTTGGGCTGTAATGAGTCGGCTTAGAATTTCAGAGTAGTAGAAATTGAAGAGTTGGGAGATATTTAAACCATCCAATTTATCTCTATTTTTTTACAGTTAAGGAAACAAATTATAAATACCTATTTACTTTCCAGTATTATATGTGTGAGAACTGGAAATATTTCTTAGCAAATAAAATAAGAGCATTTATACTAACAATTTCTCTCCCTCCCACCCATCTCATCTGTCTAACTTTTATTCTTTTACAGCTGTGTTTTGGGAAAGATGCAATGAGCTCCAGGACATAGAAAAAATTATGGCTCAGATTGAAAGGGGAGAGGCAAGAATTCAAAGAAGAATTAGTATCAAAAAAGCACTAGATACAAAGGTACTTTTGCACATTAATAAATGTGGAAGTTAGTAGCTCCTATCTGTTTGAAAATTAAAGTAACTTGTAACAAAAAAAAGAATGATTTAAAATTAGAGTTTTCTTCAGAGAAAAACATTCAATGTTACAGGTATTTTCTCAACTGAATTTACCTCAGGTTTCAGTTGCTGTATCTGGGTCAGAGGCAATCAGCTCTTTCCTACGTAGTATCAGAGTCTATTTCTCTTTAGAACAGTAAAGACTAAAATTGTTTTAGGACAAAGGATATAATGCAGTTGAGGTGTTATGGGTAGAAAATTCTGGTTTGAAATATAGTATTGCTACTTTTACTAAAGCTGAATTTGAAATACAGATTATATAGGATTTAGATTTTATATAATATAAAATCTGACTTTGCTAGATTGGACGGTACAAAGCACCTTTTCATCAGCTGAGAATATCATATGGTACTAACAAAGGAAAAAACTATACTGAAGAAGAGGATCGTTTTCTGATCTGCATGCTTCATAAGCTTGGATTCGACAAAGAAAACGTTTATGATGAACTGCGACAATGTATTCGCAACTCTCCTCAGTTCAGATTTGACTGGTTTCTTAAATCCAGAACTGCAATGGTGAGTGCTTGGGTCTGGTGTAATGCGCCAATGGTTACTATTCTCTAAGATAACTTCCTTGTGGTTCTGCATCTTTAAGGTAAATTTTGTTAAAATATTGTTGGTATCATAGGTTAAATCAGTTAAAAACCCAGTACCATCAGTAATTTAAGTTTATTGGTCCTATCCTTTATTATTATAGATCTTTTAACATCATTTTATATGATAGGACTAACTTTTTTTTAAGTTTTAAAAAAATATATTTTTATTGATTTCAGAGAGGAAGGGAGAGGGAGAGAAACATTGATAATAGAGAATCACTGATTGGCTGCCTCCTGCACCCCCCCAAACTGGGGGATCAAGCCTGCAACCAAATGCCCTTGACCAGAATCGAACCTGGGACCTTTCAGTCCACAGGCCAAGCTCTATTCACTAATCCAAATCGGCCAGAGCAGGACTAACTTTTGATATTTATTGTAATCATGTTCTAAATAGGAGGAAATGTCACTATCAGTTTCAACTTCTGAACATGATTATTATAGTTTAAAATTTGCACTGTTCTGACTTTGCTTTTGTAGATGATATCCGTTCCTAGAAAACCAAGTGTGCGTTATTTTAAAATAGATTAATGTAGTGAAATACTCTTTTTGTACTGATTTAATGCTAGGTTTTGTTTTTATTCCCAGTATCTGGCTGTTTCTGTTGGAAGTTCTGTTTCTAATCACTTAAAATTAGAATTCAGAAAAGTTTCGCTTTGATAAATTGTCTTTTTCTTACATATTTTAGACTCTTAACTTTATTGTGTTCTGCACTTTGATGATAATGCCCAAAAGTTGTATAGTTTTAAGTTTGGGAAAGATTGGGATAAACAAAGTTTAAACATCTATATAATACAATTTCCTTCAGTATATTTAAAATGTACTATCACTTTCAAGATGTGGGATAGTGTGCATTCCTTTCATGTTTGATAACTATAGAATACCCCCCCCCCCCCCCCCCCCCCCCCCCCCCCCCCCCCCCGTAAACATACAGAGGGTCTGCTGTTTTGTGAAACCCTAATTTGGGAAATCCTGAAGTACAAATGCATTATCAATGTAGTTACAGGATATAGATTCAGTTGCTAACAGCTCTACCTTATGACCTTTCAAGAAGAAACCATTTATATGGTTCATAAGGAAGCATGGTTTTGGCTGAGTAAAACAAGACATAGGGTAACATTGATTGACCATTACAATGCCATGGTCTGAAACTGTATTAACTTCTGTCATGTTTTATGTTAAGGCACACATAAAAATTAATAGTATGGCCCCTTATTATAAACAGTTGAGATGTAATCCTTTCCTAAGACCCAAGAGAATTCATACTGTAGCACATCTGTAACACATTCTGGCATAGGTATCTCAATGCCCCGGACCCTTCAGTCCACAGGCCAACACTATCCACTGAGCCAAACCAGCTAGGGCTCTAGTTGAGTTTTTGACCCTCAAATATGTACACCATCACCCTAGCTGGTTTGACTCAGTGGATAGAGCACTGGCCTGTGGAATGAAGGGTCCTGGGTTCGATTCCAGTCAAGAGCACATGCCTGGGTTGCTGGTTCAATCTCTGGTAGGGGATGTGCAAGAAGTGGCCGATCAATGATTCTCATCATTGATGTTTCTCTCTCCCTCTCTCTTCCTTTCTGAAATCAATAAAATATATATTTAAAAAAAATTTTTAAATGCACACTATTACCTAAGTTTGGATATAATTGACAGTTTTCAGACATAGACTCTTAGTAGCCGTGTTGCATATATTTTGAAATATTCATTTTCACTGTTAATTCTTAAGTGAATGGTTTATGAAGAATAATAGTAGTAAGGCTTTAAGTAATGAAATAAAAATATTTACAAACACTTTTTTATCCTTATATTTATTGTGGGTGTGTAAGTGATTTTATTTTACTCTGTTAAAACATACTTTAACTATAATCATGAAAGGTATAAATGAAAAATACAAATACCATGTAAATTTATGTTTGCAACTCAGGAGCTACAAAGGAGGTGTAACACTTTAATAACCTTGATTGAAAGAGAAAACATGGAACTAGAAGAAAAGGAGAAGGCAGAGAAAAAGAAAAGAGGACCAAAGCCTTCAGTAAGTAGACACAAATATGTAAATACTAGAGACTCAGTGCACAAAATTCATGCGTGGGTAGCGTCCTAGGCCTGGCCGATGATCAGGGCCAATTGGGGCCTTCTGGCTGCCAGCTGCTGGCTGGGGTGTCCCTTCGTTCCATGCCACTCCCTGGTGGTCAGCACACATCATAGTGAACGATAGAACTCCAGGTTGAATTCCCACTTTGCATATTAGCTTTTTTATATATATATATATATATATATATATATATATATATATTTGAGCACTTTTTTCTTTTTAAGAATTTGCACACTACTTGGTTATCATTGATATTAGGTTCCTTTTGCTTTGGTTTTGGTAAATTATATAGCCTTGGGTCACTTAAAGTGTAAATTAAACTTGATTGCATTATGAGGGAAATCACATTGTGATGCTAGTTCATAAATATGGAGGATTTGTTGAAATCTGGAAAGTATGAATGCCAGGAGTGTACCCTTGACCTTGGGGAATACAAGTTATAATTTAGAGTGTTTAAAGAAATATTAGCATTAACTTAAAATGGCCAAAGCACTGATATTTATATATTTGCTGTAAAGAGAATTATAAGCATTTTATTTTTCTGATATTAAAAATTACTTAGTAAAGACTTGTTTCCATTAACTTAAAAAAAAAAAAGAAATATTAGGAAAGCAGTGTCTTTACAATTTCACTATTAACCTGATTTATTTATCCTAATGATTGGTATCTTAGCAATGTGAAAGCAAAACTTTTAAGATAAAGAAGCCATCTTGTTACTTAATAGTTTATAAAATCATGAGTAAATAAATGTTCCTGGATAATATCTGATATATATGTAAATCTCACAAAATACTTTTTATTACTGCTACATTTTGGTAAGAGGCATTTTAGATATTTGGTGTATTGATTTACCTGCTTCTTGTGAGTTATTTCATTATTAGCATTAAAATTTTTTTATTTGTAAAATGAGTAAAGATTCTGGGTAATAGCATCTAATACCTATTACTATGTAGCATTTATTAGTAAAGTACCATGATGTATTAGTAAAGTACTATTGTCTTACGATGAAAAGTAATTTCATTGACATTAGTCTTGTGATGAAAAGTAATCCTTCTGTTTGTTTATAGACACAGAAACGTAAAATGGATGGAGCACCTGATGGTCGAGGAAGAAAAAAGAAGCTGAAACTATGAATACACATTTGTTTCATAATCACTAACTTTAAACCAGTAGTTCTTTAATTTACGGGTCTTCATAAGATGTACTGTACAATGCTCAATTGTTATGTCATTCAAAGACATCAGGTTCATCTGTTTACTGAGCTAGAAATATAATATGTAGTTTCACTTTTTTAAATGCAACAGCTGTGCTGAATTTTTTTTATCATTAACACTTGAAATAATAAAATAGGCTTCATTTATTAATAAATGTTTCATTTGATTTATTTTTCTATTATAGTTCCATATGTGAAGATTGTGCCTATTTGTTTACCAGCTATAGTTTCTACACTCATAGGACTTAAAAAAAGCAAACAAAAAAAAGTTGCAAATGACATTTGTCCCTTCAGTTTTCACTTAGTTCTGTAATTGTTTTAATTCACTTTGCCTTTGCAGAAATTTGGGTATCATCTTTGTAGTGCTATTTAGTCTCATCTGGAAAGATGGTATAAATTACATTCTCCTTGCTTATTATATGGGTAGAAGAGGAGAAAAAGGCAAGAAAAGTTATCATTATATTCTATGCATATTTCTGTTCTGCTTTCTGTTTCTGTAGTTGGTTGTGAGGTAAATATGCCCCATTCTTTTGGGAAATGGCCTTTTAGTTGTATAGCCAAAGACATTTAGTATCTTCTGGTTCCTTAAAGTGTTATTGTACCATTTTATAAGAGGAATATTATTTTTTTTAATTGTTTGGTGAAATTTTGACAAATTACCTTCTAAAGCAGCCACATCTTAGAAAGATAATGTCAAAACTAAGGTGATTATTTTCCCAGTCAAAATAAGGTTGTGAATTTGTCAAACTGTTAAACTGAAATTGGTAACGAAATGTGTCCCCTTCCAGTTTACCTTTTTTGAGTTTTAGAGAATTTAAAATTTTATTATATTTTAAAATAATTTCTACATGTGAGCAGCAAGACTGACTGTAATTCCAGTTTTTAGTTTTCTATGGACAGACTTGATAAACTGGAGACCCTACAGCAGGATTACCCAAATTGTAGTGCCAGGATTTTAGCTGTACCAGAAGCCTTTATGTGCTACATATAATTTGTATAAAGTTTTATATGTACAAATTGGGTACATAAACAGTTCTCCATTTTTCTAAGGGAATGCAATAAATGTAGCATCGTGAATAAATATAACTTTTATAATCCTTAAGTGGTCTTTTCTTTCTATTCTTTATCTTTCTTTTCTCAGTTGATTTTTATTCACTTATTTCCTTAGGATGTTATCTTTTCCCTTTACTTAGACTTCTCCCTTTAAAATTTCTGTGTGTTGAACAAAACAATGTTTATGGCAAATGTAGAGTAATTTGAGTTTACTTCTTGCTCCCCCCAAAGTGATTTCTATACTATCGTGGATTCTTAAAATAATACTTACAGGTTTAATGGATGCAAAATTTGAGGAAAGCTTCCTCTTTTTCGTGGAAGGAGCCACAAAGAGTGGTGACCTCATTTTGGAAGAAATAGTAGGAAAAATATAAGCCTAAAGAAATGTTACAGGGGACACACAAAGGAAGTGATGTTTTTTAAGAGAAGTGGTCTAAAGCTGGGTGGGGGTAGTGGAATAGACAGTAGAAATGCAAGATGAATCAAGTGTATAGTGCCAGCCCCTAAGAACATGGGGGCTCAAATACAAAAGAAAAGGAAACACTTGAAAAAAGTGTGGAAGAAACAATACTCAAATTTGGTATATCAGTTTAGCTAATTTGTGAGACTGGTATTTTGCAAGTCAATTTGTCTATTGCTATAATACTTCATATTTACCTAGAATAAAGCCATGCTTTTTATTTTATTTTACTTATACGTTAAAGGAAAGAAGCATGGCTCAGACCATGATTTAAAGAGGAAGAAAGACTAAAAGTTGAAAGTATATTTCCAATTGTTTTTCAATTTCCATTGAGGAAGAAGCTTTAAATGTAGAATGGTGCCTGAGGCCAACCTAGAAGAAGCTGTTTACATAGGTGAACAAGGTTACAGTAGTTTGTTATCCAGAATATTTCACTTAATAATTGAGTAAGGCTTTGTCTATATTGTTAGGAAGATTATATTGAGATCCAGATAAAACTGATAAAACAATCATTTTCAACATTAATATTTTAAATATTAACATTAAAACCTTGAAAAAAAAGATAATGGAGATTTTTCTGTGGTAGGTAGACAAGATCAGAGCAAGGAAGAAAGGCAAGGTACGAAAGGTTATCAGTATGGAAAGCTGCAGGTGCCTAGCAACGGGCAAAACTGGGAAATCAAGGACCTCACCCCCAGGGTAACCTTCCCTTCCCTAGTACAGTATATCTTTTGTCATACAGTTTCAATCCCTTAACATTTCATAGTGATGGCCATGTGTTTTTTTTTTAATTTTTAAAAATTATCTCTGTACATACACCATTGCCGCGCCCCCCCCCCCCCCCATACATGCTCTCCCTCCCCAGAGTTTTGTGTCCATTGATTGTACTTATATGCATGTATACAAGTCCTTCGGTTGATCTCTTATCTTCCACAGATCTCCCTACCCTCCCCGCTGTAATTTGTTTTGAATTCTTCCCTGCTTTTTCCTACTCTGTCATGTTCCTAGTCATGGGTTAGATCCTCTTAGAGGGGGAACAAACAAGGGAGCTGGAGAATAGCCTTTAAGCATTAAGCCTTCAGGACATTGAGGTTCAAACTGCATCAAATACATCTAGGCCTCAGTTGTGTGTCAGCTCCAGGCCCAGGAAAGAACAAAACCAGACAAGCAACAGCACAGGCTACCTCAGGACCAGCTGCATTGAATGATCACCCCAAGGACACACCTGGAAAGCTAATGAATATTATATTGAGACTAGAGGCCAGGTGCATGAAATTTGTGCACTGAGGCAGGGAGGGAGGGGTCCCCCTCAGCCTGGCCTGTGCCCTTTTGCAGTCGAAGTCTGGGGGTGGGCCTAACCCTGAGTTAGACATCCGTTGCACTCGCCAGCCATGAGCTCGGCTTCTGGCAGAGCAGCGCTCCCCACTGTGGGTGTGCACTGACCACCAGGGTGCAGCTCTTGCACTGAGCATCTGCCCCCTGATGGTCAGTTTGCTGTTTGGTCAATTTGCATATTAGCCTCTAGGACCTCCCCTAAAATCCCCTGCCCTTAAAAGCCCTTAGGATGTACCTACACTTTTCCCTTCCCCATTGTTCCCCCTACTTCCAGGAGCCTTAACTTTATTTTTCTCTCTCCTATGCTCCAAAGGCCCCTTTTGCCTCTGTAACTTGTTTCTTGAGGCTGCTTCTACTTCTACTTCTGTGACTTTTTTTGGTTTTGTTTTTAAACTTTAGCTTTTTTTTTTCTTTACCCTTATACTCTCTTCCACCTCTGCCCACCCCTCTCTGTCTGTGATTTTCTAAATAAACATCCTCTTATAGTTTGAGTCTTGGCTCTGAATTCTTTCCAAGGTAGAATTCAAAGTACTGAGGTTCTGAACCGAGGTCCCATCTGATCCCCCTGGTCTAATACCTGGCACTGTTCTTGCTGCTGCCAACATTTCCAATAGCAAATTTATTTATTTAGGGTACTTAACATATAGTAGGTAAAGTGTGCCTAATCTAATAGCAGTGCGCATTTAAAGTTATATTAATTTACCTCAGAAATCTGAATGAAACAGTCCTAATTTAGGGTAGTTGCAATTACATGCACCTCTAAATGTTGGTCTTTCTTAAAGGAGATATAATATCTTGTTACATGTGGTAGATATATCATAGCAAAAAGAGTAAACTGGTCAATATTTTAGTACTTAATACTTTTAAAAAATATATATTTAATTGATTTTGTACAGAGAGGAAGGGGGAGAGATAGAGAGTTAGAAACATCGATGAGAGAGAGTCATCGATCAGCTGCCTCTTGCACACCCCCTATTGGGGATATTCCCACAACAAAGGTACATGCCCTTGACCGGAATCGAACCTGGGACCCTTCAGTCCCCAAGCCGACGCTCTATCCATTGAGCCAAACTGGTCTCGGCAGTACTTAACACTTTTGCTAATTAGCCTACATATTTGTTGGTAGGTTTCAAATACTTTTCTCAAATAGAATTGTGCTTCATAATACTGTGTTTATGTAATCTTAAAAATGTTAATTCAGCCCGGCCAGTGTGGCTCAGTGGTTGAGCAGCAATCCAGGAACTAGGAGTTTACGGTTCAATTCCCAGTCAGGATACATGCCTGGGTTGCAGGCTCAATTTTTTGTTGGAGGTATGCAGAAGGCAGCTGATCAATGATTCTCATCATTGATGTTTCTCCCTCTCCCTCTCTCTAAAATCAATAAAAACTTATCTTAATAAAAAAAAAAAAAAAAAAAAAAAAAGATTATTCAGTGAGCAGTCTTGAGACAGGCTAGTAAGCCAAGACAAGCAGAATAGGGAAACTGAGACTGAGAGTTAAACAGCAGTTTGCAGCCATCTAGAAAATCTAGATGCCAAGCAGTTTACAGCCATCTATTAAATCCTCTCTTCCCTAAACCAGGGGCTTGTAAGAGTAAGTGAGGGTAAATACTAGCTTAAACCCCCCTACTCAGGGAGACAGCAGAAATCTAGTTAGTCCCATTTGCCAACCATACCCAAGGACAGATGGAAGTTAAGAGAATAAGCCTCGCCAAAACCGGATTGGCTTAATGGATAGAGAGTCGGTCTGCGGATTGAAGGGTCCCAGGTTCGATTCTGGTCAGGGGCATGTGCGTTGGTTGCGGGCACATCCCCGGTGTGGGGTGTGCAGGGGGCAGCTGGTCGATGTTACTCTCTCATCCGATGTTTCTAGCTCTCTGTCCCTCTCCCTTTCTCTCTGTAAAAAATCAATAAAATATATTTTTAAAAAATACTTTTAAAAAAGAGAATAAACCACATTTTGGTACATAAGCATAAAGCTGGTGAATATTCTGTTGAAATCTTCCCCTAAACACGCAGCTTTTAAAACCCCTCAAAACAAAGCACCCCCCTTCCTGCCAGGAGCATACTGGAGCCTTCTCCCCAATCCCACTCCCCCCTCCCCCCCCCCCCAAGCACACATCTCAATTTCTAAGGGTCCCCAAGAGGCTTGCAACAGGTCAGCAATGGGCAGTGGCAGTTCATCCCCGGCAAACCACTTGAACCTGTTCCCAAGGCCTCCTTTTTTCTGACTTAGTGAGCCAAAGCAGCCTAGCCTAGGCTCGTTCCCCAAGCCCTTCCTTGTTTCACTGCCTCCATCTTTAATAAGCGTCCTCTAAAATTCTCTCAGACTTTCGTAATCATTCCTGCACGAAGTCTAGATCACACACACTACCAGCTGGCCCTAGGCAGACCTGTTCAGGACCAGGCCCCCTTTCCCAGGAACAAGTTGAAAAAGTATGAGGAAGTTGAATCAAGTTCAAAATATTGTACTTGCTCCCGGCCTAGAACACATTCCTCCTGCCATTTTAAAGAAGGGCAGGCAGCTCTTTCCAATATAATAATGGTGTAACCTATTTCAATGTATCCACCCAAGACAGTGCATAGGCCCACCCACATTCCGATTTATGCAGCCATGGTTGACAATCTGCTCAAGGAGAGGCAGTCACCCATTACTGGTGAACCTCAACAGCACAAGTGTGGTGGTAGGCAGTTAGACAGGAGCAGAGAAAGGACGGTTGGCCAGGTACAAAAGATCACCAGAGTGAAAAGCCCTGCGTGCCTAGCAATGGACAATTGCAGGATGGATGTCATCCCCAGGGTGACCTTTCCTCCCCTAGCACATTGCTGGTCATGCCTTTTGGACCATCCTACCTTTCACATTGCTAGTCATGACCTCCTGACCTTTCCTCCCTAGAGATAGCATCTAGGTAGGCCTCAGTTGTATTTCAGCCAGTGACCTCCCTTCAAAACTCCACCCTTAAAACCCTTAGGAAAGAGCACATAGCCCACTCTCCCTCCTGGGAGCACCCATCTTTCCCTTCCTCCTCCCCTTCTCCATTCCCCAGGCTCATGACCTTTACCTTTCTCCCTTCTAAACTATAACCGCCCGTCTTTTGCCTTTGTAACTTGTTTCCTAAACCCATTTTTTTCCACCACGTACTTCTTCCACCTCTGTGATTTTCTAAATAAATGTTCTCTTATAGTTTGAATCTTGGCTCTGAATTCTTTCCTAACCAGACCTCACGTACCGAGGTTGCTAAACTCAGTTCTGGTCTGACCCCACCAGTCACACACCTGGTGCAGAAACATTCTAATGTCCTCACCATGGACACGCAGGTCTCTTACTCTTGCCTAAAACCACTTTCTTTCTGCTGTCTTGCATTACTGAGCACTGCATGTTTTACTTGAAAAACCTGTTCCCCTAAGTCCGATGAAGTTTGAAAATTGAGATCACAGTAAAGTCCAGGCCTTCAGCTATAAGCTCAAAACCTTCACCGGGGAGCTAGTTAGAAAAGCAGAATCTAGGGCCTCCTCCCAGAACTGCTGAATTAGAATCTGCATTTTAATAAGATCTGCAAAGGTGCTTCATATGCATCAAAAAATGTGAAAAGCACTGATTTAAAACATTTTGCCAAAGCAAAATAAAATTAAACTTTAACAGCTATGTAACATATCTTCAGATTAAGGTGACCTCCCAGTAACATGGATTTTATTTTAAGAGTAGGATTAGGAAGATTATTCAATAGTATTTCAGAGAAAATGTTTTTATCTCGAATATTAGATATACAGATAGCTTACCAGAGGTTACTCTGGTTGAAACTGGATAACCAATGGTTACGGGCTGCCTGTCACCACTTGAGCCAATTAAACAGAGACAGGGTTGAATCATATATGAGCGTTTATTCCAATACTGCCAGCAGTATGGGAGAGCAGTTGGTCACCCACAAAAATCTGCTCTGACCTCCCTTGCCAGTTGGCTGGTTATATACACACTAGCAGCCCTGCGTACAAATTCATGCATGAGTAGCTTGCTGCCACTTGCCTCAGCTGGCCACCTGCCCACCACCACTGGTAGCTCTCTGCTGCTAGTAGCTCGCTGCCCTGCCCTCCTGGAGCTCCCCCTCTCCCCTCCCCCCTCTCCTTCCTATAGGAAGATCATTATGCAGTTGGTCATTACGTCTTAAGGCGTAATGGGTAATTAGCATATTCCTCTTATTATATAAAATGAGAGAGAAGATAGCTATGCACAGCTGTAAGCTACAAATGTAATATAGAAAGGTGAGGGTAGAGTCTGCAGTCCGGCCTGCAGAAGCTCAAACTCTGACAACAAGGTGGCTAATCTCTGATGTCACTAACAGCTCAGCTCATTCCTGGGACTCGAGAATGGTCAGTGTTCCTGAGAAAAACTCCTGGAGGGGGTCAGGGTCCAGGTGCAGCAACTAAATCAAAGCGTGTCCTGTCCTTGGTCTATTCTCAAAATGTATTTCTTTTCTGAGTCATAGACCCATTTGGGCTCTGAGGTGTCTTATCTTTTGTAGGCCTGTTTCATCCTCCAGTTTCCCAGGGTCTGTAAGAAAACTTCTTATCAATAGTTAGTAAGGTAAATAATTATTAGACAACTGTGGCTCTATTCTCATTACATGTGTTTTTTTCCCCACTCTCAATTTTCACCATTATAATCAAAAGAGAAGACTCAAGTGGTTTACATGAAGTCCATTAGTCATAGATTAGGAAGGCAGGAATTGGAAAATCTCTGGAATTGGATGAAAAGTAAAATGGCCCTGGCTGATGTGGCTCCATCAGTAAGATGAGCGTCGTCCTTTGCACTGAAAGGTCTTGGGTTGAAGGCTCAATCCCCGGTGGGGGAGCATATGGGAGGCAACCTATAAATTTCTTTCTCTTCTCTCTCTCTAAAAATCAGTTTTAAAAAACATACGTAAGAAAAGTAAAATGAGACACACATCTTTTACATAGACGGGTGCAGGATAGTTAACAGTCGACAATTAACATGATAACAATAACTGGGAGGATTTATAGGGTCTGCCCTAGTGCATTGGTGGTGCCCCGAGGGGTCTGGAAAAAGGAGATTCTCTGACATTCCAAGGTATGTTATCTTAGGTGCCAAAGACCATAGACATGCTCAGTCAAGGTAAAGACTGACTTTTGTCATGGAAGATTCTAGCCTAGGACATGGCTACCTGCCATAACCTGCTTTTGGTTAAAATGTTTTAATTTCAGACCATCCTTTGTGATTACTGTAGGTCTCTGAGTTGGCAAGGCCACCATGCAGGCCTCTCCTGAGTGTATCAGGTGAGCATGTGATTCCTTTCCCTGCACAGAATGTTAGAGCGAGCGTTATCTGGGAACCTGCTGGCGGTTGTATTGAAGTCACTGTGCTACCTGGCATTGGGGTGCTTGGGTTCGCCAAGATGAACATGGAGAAGAAGCCCCAGAGAACAGACTTTATTAGGCTTATGCTCCAGCACAAAGGACGGAGCACAGAGGAAAGGAAGGTCAGCTTTGCTGGCTCTGCTTGGCTGCTTTTATAAACTGGGGACAAAGCGGGCTTGAGCACAGAGGTGGGCTTTCTGAAAAAGTCAGAAATTGTGGAATCTCCATCTCAGTGCCCCGTGACTTCCTTTTCCAGCTGCCTTGCCTGGTAACTATGTTTGTGCCTGCACTGTGGAGGGAAGATGGCCAGCTTATTCATTACTACCACTCTCTAAAGGTCATGTAGTGGTCAAACCTTGATCAACTTCACATGCGGGCCAGTGGTTTCAACATCTGCAAGGAAGCAGACAGTTGGAAAGGGAGATAGTCAGCTACCTCTGCGTCTTTCAGTAAGGAGGGCAGGGTGGGTGACATTCTTGTGGTCAGCTTCTCTGTGGTTCCTTCTGACAATCTGGTCTTACCTTGGCTTCTTGGCCGCCAGTATTTTCCATTCGCCAGGCCCAAGTCCCTCTGCTCTCTCAACTATCGATACATCTCCGTTATATTAGAGCAGTGTTACTCCAGGGTGTGCCCGAGGACCAGCAGCAGAGACAGCACCGAAAGCTTGTAAAAATACGAATTCTCACATCATGCTCCAATCTATTGAGTCAGGATCTGTGGGTGGGACCCCACAATTCATGTCCTAAGCATTCAGCTAATGAATTCTTCAGTCACACAGAAGTTTGAGGTGCACATTGTTAGCACACCTCAATATATCATTTTTCTTTGAATGGACTGTTACAGAATTTTTTATCATGACTTGCTTTTTCCTAATCGCAAAATTTATAAATCTGCCCAGCCAGTGTGGGTCAGTGGTTGAGCATCGACCTATGAACCAGGAGATTGTAGTTTAATTCCCGGTCAGGTCACATGCCCAGTTATGGGCTTGATCCTTAGATGTTTCTATATCTCTCTCTCCCTTTCCCTCTTCCTTCCTCTCTAAAATCAATATATATATTAAATGTATCATTCATATCTATATATTTATATATCTATATATCTATATATTTATATATCTATATATCTATATATCTATATATCTATATATCTATATATATCTATATATCTATGTATCTATATCTATATCTATATCTATATCTATATCTATATCTATATCTATATCTATATCTATATCTATATCTATAGTACATTTAAATGTAAGTACATTTAAATGTAAGTTGTGGGATATATAACCTTGGAAGAGGGCAGCAGAAGCCTGGCTGAAACCATCAGGTCCTGGCTGGTTCACTGGAGGCAGCGCCTCCTTGTGGTTTGAGACTAATGGAGCATCAATATCCACATTGTCAAGTATTCTAACTCGAGCCTTTGGCTGTGCTGTATCCTAGAAGATCACATGAAATATTTGGTATTAGCTTTTAAATCTTAGTATTATTAAAAAGTAATCAGTTTCTCCATGACTAAAGCATATTTTTTTTAAAAAATAGGTTTTTATTGATTTTTAGAAAGAGAAGAAGGAGAAGGAAAGAGAGATAGAAATACTGATGAGAATCATTGATTGGCTGCCTCTTGCATGTCCCTACTAGGAATCGAGCTCCCAACCCAAGCATGTGCCCTGACTAGGAATTGAACCAGTGACTTCTTGGTGCATCGGACAACACTCAATCCTAGAAAGAAAGTCTCCAGTGGGCAAGCAGCTCAAAGAGCTGCCCTGGGGTGTAGGCTAAGGGTCCTTTTAGGGGGTTAACTGCTTTCTTCTTGGCACTGACCTCTCAGGGCCTGTCCTGTCAGCTGTCCTTGTATGGAATTCAGGTAGGGAACATGGAGAAGGAGGGTCTAAGAGGAAGGAGAATATGCCAGGGGAGAAACAGTCAGGGGGAGAATCTGGCCGACAAAACCTGAGACAATCTAGGGGAGGAATGGGTGCCTTGGGATGAGGTCCTGATTAACAACACTTACCTCCCCCTCGCAGGTTTGGTTTGGCTCAGTGGAGAGTCAGCCTGTGGACTGAAGGATCCTGGGTAAACTTTCTATCAAGGGCATATGCCTCATTTGCAGGCTAGATCCCCAGCTCCGGTCAGGCTCAGGTGGGAGGCAACAAATGGATGTGTCTCTTTGTCTCTCCTCCCTTCTATCCTCCCTAAAAACCAGTAGAAAATTATCCTCAAGTGAGGATTAATAACAACAAATGAATAAATTAAAAAACATACCAAAAGCCCTGGCTGGTTTGGCTCAGTGGCTAGAGAGTCTGACTCTGGACTGAAGGATCCGGGTTAGATTCTAATCAAGGGCCCAACACCCAGGTTGAGACCTCCATCCCCAATAAGGGGCATGAAGGAGGCAACCGATCAATTATTCTCTCAAACTGATGTTTTTATCTCTCCCTTTCCCTTTCTCTCTGAAATCAATAAAAAATATATTAAAATCACACACACCAAAAAACAATACTTATATTCAAAACTTGCTCTACCAGTTCTGCCCGTTGTGTCCAGGACTTTCTGTCCTGGGGATCTGGAGTAAACTGTTTCATGGTTTTTGCTCTGCTCAAGTCTGTCTAACTGCCTACCACAGAAATACCTTCTCAATATTGCAAGTGGGAAAATCACCTAAATTTCTAACTGGAACCACTATTACACAATCATAGGTCATTGAACCTGAAAGAAAATATGTAAGTCTGATGTCATGTTGATGTAAGGGAAGTTCAATCAGATAAAGTGTGTTCATGAGTTTGGAATCCATGCTTTCTTATTTTCAGATGCAAAATTAGTGATTGCAAATGTTTCAGAAGAATGAAAAAACTCATAAAGACCTAAAGGAAACATTACGCAGATTTTGTCAAAAGCAGCCAATATATTGGATGATGAAATATAGGGTTTTCTTAGTATTTCCTAATAAAATTATGAAATATTATATAAGTCATTGAAATAGATGACAGCATTAATTGCTCTCTCAAGGTTTCATTTTTTAAAAAAATAAATAGGTTACTTATCCTGAAGGGATTGTCAATGTCTACTACCAAAAGTGTTATTCTTTTTTTTTTTTTTTAATAAGGAGGCTGAATTTTCTTTTTTAAAAAATATATAGTATTTTATTGATTTTTTTTACAGAGAGGAAGAAAGAGAGATAGAGAGTTAGAAACATCGATGAGAGAGAATCATCGATCAGCTGCCTCTTGCACACCCCCTACTGGGGATGTGCCCGCAACCAAGGTACATGCCTTTGACCGGAATCAAACCTGGGACCTTTCAGTTCGCAGGCCGATGCTCTATCCACTGAGCCAAACTGGTTTCAGCCAAAAGTGTTATTCTTGCCTTAAGTGTTTTTTTTTTTTTTTAGCAAAAATAAAAAAGAAGGTCACGTGACCAATGGTGGCACCCTCATACCTGCTGCTTATATTTTAAATCAGAAATAATATTGGATTTCATCTCTCATGACAGTTCTGAGAATTAATAGTAACCACTTGGAGTACAGATTTGGGGAGTTCAGCAAAAACATACATCAGTCATTGGTTCATAGAAACAAGAGAATCTGATAGATGAGAACTGTGAAGACTCTTGCCCAGAACGTAGAAATGTTCATTGTTCTCTGTGCACTAGGTTTTGCAATTTGAAAGGTTCTTTCAAAAGTAGAAAAATGAATAGAATTCCAACTGATTATATCTCATCACACTTCCTTGCACCAAAGTGCATGTGACTCTTTGACATGGTTTTTTTGTGTTTTGTTTTTGTCTCCTAGAGCCTGAGGGATCTGATGATTGTGACAAACACTCAGACTCACCCGGGGCCAAAAGAGATAGTAGGTCCGGAAGCTGAAGCATTCTTAGCTTATTCTTTTTCATGCTTCCCTCAACCCTGCCCTGCACTTTGGGGATCTCTTGTCTGTTTTCATTAAGAGATGTTTTTACTGTATTAATAGTTCTATCAGTTTAATCCTGTATAATAAAGGCTAATATGCAAATTGACTGAATAGCTTTGTGGTCAGCAAACTGTGGCTCTTTGGCCCTTTGAGTGTGGCTCTTCCACAAAATACCACAGCCTGGGCGAGTCTATTTTGAAGAAGTGGTGTTAGAAGAAGTTTAAATTTAAAAAATTTGGCTCGCAAAAGAAATTTCAATCGTTGCACTGTTGATATTTGGCTCTGTTGATTAATGAGTTTGCCTACCACTGGAATAGCTGAATGATCAATTGCTATGATGTGCGCTGACCACCAGGGGGCAGACGCTCAACACAAGAACTGCCCCCTGATGGTCAGCGTGCTCCCACAGGGGGAGCGCTGCTCAGCCAGAAGCCGTGCAGTGGTGGTGGTGGGAGCCTTGCTAAGGACATCCCCCAAGGGCTCCCAGACTGCGAGAGGGCACAGGCCAGGCTAAGGGACCCCCTCACCACCCCAGCAAGTGCACAAATTTCATGTACCAGGCCTCTAGTGGTTTTATGATGAGTGAACAAGACTCATAGGATTCAATAAAAAATAACTTTAGTTATTTTTAAAATATATTCTATAGAACTGGTTCTTCTCTTGCTTCCCTGTCAAAAGCTGGGTAGACCCTATTAATATTCCCAGGTAACACCAATGGTACAGGTATGTGCATGATATGGGTGAGATTTTATATCGATGTTTGCATAAATGATTCTAAATAAACCAGCAGGCTCTTACTCTGTTATTGTATATTAATATCACTAAAATACCCCTTTTCCCAGGTCCTTCCTTGGCTTCCCATAGCCTCCCTTCACAGTGTCTCTCGTTTCCCCCCCTCATTTTCTCCCTAGTTTAGACCTTTTTGCTCACACACAAGCAGACACTCAGGCCCGAAGGATAAAATTTTCTGATCAGCTTTACTCTTATCCCCTATTCCTGTCCCACATTTTAAGAAATTCAGCATGGACCTGTCATGGGATCATATTAGCTTTATCAGTCAGATTTTTTTTTTTACTATAACCTAATGCTAATTCTATATAATAAAAGGGTAAATAATAGGTAAATTGACTTTCACTCTAACACACAAGATGACCACCCCCATGTGATCAAAGATGGCCACTCCCATGTGGACACAAGATGGCCAACAGGGAAGGGCAGTTGTGAGATATCAGGCCTACAAAGAAGCGGGGAGAGGGGCAGTTGGAGGTGACGAGGCCTGCAGGAGAGGGCAGTTAAGGGTGACTGGGCTGGCAGAGGAAGGCAATTGTGGGCAACCAAGGCCTGCAGGGGAGGACAGTTAGGAGTGACTAGGCCAGCAGGGGAAGGTAGTTAGAGGTGACCAGGTTGGCAGGGAAGGGCAGTTAGAGGCAATCGGGCTGGCAGGAGAGTGGTTAGGGGGTGATCAGGCTGGCAGGCAGAAACAGTTAAGGGCAATCAGGCAGGCAGGCGAGTAGTTGGGAGCCAGCAGTCCTGGATTGTGAGAGGGATGGCTGCCTGGATTGGGCCTAAACAGGCAGTCAGACATCACTTGAGGGGTCCTAGATTGGAGAGGATGAAAGCTGCTCCCTGCACAAATTTCTTACACTGGGCCTTTAGTTTAATTATAAAACATTAAGAGAATAAAGGTCATTTCTTCCCACAAATTTTATTTTATTTTTAATATTCTTTTAAAAAAATATGTTTCTATTGATTTCAGAGAGAGAAAAAAAGAGAGGAATAGGGAGAAACATCCATTATATCTCAAACATGCCCTATACTGGGGATTAAGCCTGCAACCCAGGCATGTGCCTTAAGGGGGAACTGAACCAGTAACCTCTTAGTTCATGGGTCGAGGCTACACTGCGCTACACCGGATTCAAATTAAAATGTGGGAAGTCCATAGGTAGAAGTACACAGAAATTAACTGAAAAAATTCAAAGAAGTTGAAGCTATTTTTGCTTTAATCATTCTCTGATTCTCTTGCTCTGGTTTAGATGGCACAGTCACTAGAATCCTATTGTTTTTTACTTGTAAGTTACTCCAGAGACAAGGTTAGTCTCATGTTCTCTTTTGGTTCAACATTTTATTTTTATTGAAAAACGTACATTTTACTATTTGTTTGTTTGTTTATTTAATTGATATTTTTTCCAGAGAAGAAGGGAGAGGGATAGAGAGTTAGAAACATTGATACATTGATCAGCTGCCTCCTACACAATTCCTACTGGGGATGTGCCTACAACCAAGGTACATACCTTTGACCAGAATCAAACCTGGGACCCTTTCATTAATCAGCAGGCAGACACTCTATGAACTGAGCCAAACCAGTTAGGGTGAAAAACGTAAATTTAAAATAGTACATTGTCTTGTTTGGTTCTTAATGCATGTGATTAGATATAATATTGTTAAAACTACTTAAAAATATATATACCAACAGAATTGTGCTGTTTTTATTCTTTATTTTAAAAAGACAACTTAGTATAAGAACATTCTCTGAACATACAAGCAGGTTAAGATTAAATTTTTTAAAATTTATTAAAAAAATAATTTTAAGTCAGCAGGCCAGAAATGTACATAATGTTCCTCACTTATTATCTATCATGCAGCAGTGGAAAGCCACATGAATTTTTACTAATGTGGAAGTAGAAAGTCACAGGAAGGTAATTATTATTATTTTTTTAATACTGCTATTTATGTTTCATTATAAATGAGTGATAGCTGTGTAGGCACAAAGCCTTAGTCTCACATCTAGAAATTTCTTTTAAATTATTTAAAACAAGTTTCAAAACCTTCTTAATAAGAAAACCTAGGACTGGATGGATTAAAGAATTTAACTGGGAACACTAAAAAAGAATGCAACAGCAACCCATTGAAATATTCACCTGCATGTCAAGTTCACACATCTTGTTGCATTTACAGAGTTAAGTTTCTTTTGCAAGGAGAAGTCATGGATTCTTTTCTTTCTCAAGATTCTCTGACCCATTTACATAAGCACTAGTAACTCTTCCAGGGGAACACAATGAATGCATCATAGAGTGGCCTGGAGAGGTTAACGCTGTAACATCAGAAAAATTTAAATGAGCCGTTTATATATATGTAACATTTCACTTTTTTAAAATGGGAAAAACTTTTTGTATTGATTTATGCATTAAAGGATGAATGTAAGTGTCATTTTATATATCTATGTCGATGCCTATGCCTGTGCACACATGTGTCTTTATGTATATATGTATGTATGTATGCAAGGCATTTATTTCCAAGTACACACTTTATTATTGTGACTAAAAATATCATCACCATTAGTGCATTAGCATATCTTGCTTGTTCAGTAATGAAGGAAATTGTAGGATTTTATTTAAAATGAAAATAGATTCAGAAGTTTAGAATGCAAACAAAACTTAGATTTTACCTATAATATTACAAGCCTTTCATTTGATAGCACAATTATTAAAATACAATAGAAGAGAATTCCAAGTCAATTAACTATAAAAATTATGTTAACACACAAAAGCAACTACTTGAAAGAAACTATTTGTTCTTCATTTTGAAATATTAACAAGTACAGGCATTTTCCATCATTGAGTCAAAGGGCTCTTTAGGATGGACTTTTCATCCTGAAATTGTACAATTTAGGAATGTATACAATTTATTGTTCAGATTACATGTTAACTTTTCACTTGACTGAAGTCTCATATCTTTTAGTTCTTCCAAAATTTGGCTTGGTGAGCAGATTCTCATTGGTTATATTTCTGTAGAAGAATTATAAAAGGGGAAAAAATAGTATAAGGCGTAGTTATATTTAAATACAACAGAAAATTAATTCATAAAAAGAAATTTCAGAATTCTACATTCTTAGTGTTGTTCTTACATATAATTGTTGGGAAATGAAAGAAATTTCCCTTCAGACTAGATTTACTAGAGTTATGTGCAAAGATACAGAATTTCTTAGAAAATCTATCCTAAATGCTTTAGGTAAGAAACAAACATAATTGCTCTGCTCCTAGTTTCTACAGAGATGAGAAATTAACATAGAACTTGTGCAGGGGAAGAATATAGTGGGAAGGCAGTAAGTGATAAGTAAGTTGAATTACATATGTGTAACTTCAGAAAGTTAAGGTGAGCCCTGCTGGTTGAGCATCAACCTATGAACCAGGAGGTTGTGGTTCGATTTCTCTCTCTCTCTCTCTCTCTCTCTCTCTCTCTCTCTCTCTCTCTCTCTCTTTTTAATTGATTTTTTTACAGAGAGGGAGAGAGAGGGATAGAGAGTTAGAAACCTCGATGAGAGAGAATCATCGATCAGCTGCCTCTTGCATACCCCCTACTGGGGATATGCCCGCAACCAAGGTATTTTCCATTGACCAGAATCGAACCTGGGACCTTTCAGTCCCCAGGCTGATGCTCTATCCACTGAGCCAAACCGGTTTTGGCAACAATTCTCTCTTATCACTGCTGTTTCTCTCTCTCTCTCTCTCTCTCTCTCTCTCTCTCTCTCTCTCTCTCTCTCTCTCTCTCTCTCCCCCCTTTCCTCTCTGAAGTCAATAAAAAACATTTTTATTTTTATGATTTCCAAAGTCTAGAAAACCTAGTGAGTCCTTTGAAGGTAGGGACTTGGTCCAGGGTTAAAACTAAAAGCTGAACATTTACAGAACCTTGGTTATGCCATGATGTATGATAATCATAGGAAAATCTTCCATCGTTGCAGAATTAGATCCTTTCCTTTGAGTGCTGAAGCCCATTCCACAGAGACTTGATCTTGGTGGACATCTCCCAAAATAGATGCCACTCGGGTTTATGCTTCAGGCAAAGTTTAATAGGCACTAGATATTTAATTAGTAAGGTTATCTAAGAGGCCACTATGAATGAAATACATGAAACTGAGTTGGTATTTTAATAAATATTCGAGACAGCAGCCACTGTTCAGCTCTTATGAATTGCTCTCATGTTCTCTGTAAGGGAGTACCACCATCTGGGTGTTCTTTAATGTAAAAATCTCCCACTTAAAAAAAAAAAGTCTTTTTTTAAAACATATTTTATTGATTTTTTACAGAGAGGAAGGGAGAGGGATAGAGAGTTAGAAACATCGGATGAGAGAGAAACATTGGCCAGTTGCCTCCTGCACATCTGCTACTGGGGATGTGCCCGCAACCAAGGTACATGCCCCTGATGGAATCAAACCTGAGACCCTTCAGTCCGCAGGCTGATGCTCTATCCACTGAGCCAAACCAGTTTCGGCGTAAAAATCTCCCACTTTTTAAGGCTGGCAATAAACACTCTTTTAAAAAACAACACGACATAAGGGAATAGTATTCTAAACGACAGACAAACTGTACCCAGAGTTCTCCACATGTTGTGTATTTACTTTGCAACTGAAAGAGAAAATGAAAACTATGGCCATGAACTGTTCTAGATGCTGTAGTTCATGTATTCCTCATGAAACTCTACATGATTGACTCTATCATTATGTCCCTATTAAATTATCTTTGTGTTGACTATCATTATCTCCACATGAGTAACTTGCTCAAGGTTTTAAGTGTTGAAATATGGACTCAAATTCAGGTGTGGCTTCAGATCAGGGGCTCCTTGATATAACTTTATAGTTTGGGAAGTAAGTGCACTGAAGAGTTTTGTTTTTGCGTTACATACAGCAAGCATGTCAACCTTGTGGCCCGCTGGCTGTGAATTTGACATGCTTGACTTACAGCATTTGTGTTGCTTTTCTTAGAAAAAAAAAAGATCCTTTATGCTTTGTCTAGTCTTGCTCAATAGTAAGAGCATTGGACTGAATGCTCAAGCGTTTGATTTCTGGTGAAGGGCATGCTCAGTTGCAGGTTCTCCAGCCCTGGTAGGGGCCTGCTCGGAAGTCAACCAATTGATGTCTCTCTCTCACATTAATGTTTCTCTTTCTTTATCTCTCTCTCCACAGCCTATCACCCAGCAGAGGAAGGCCCTGACCACTGGCTGAGGCTTGCGATTGATCGCTCTGCAGAGGGAGGCCCAGGCCACTGGCCGGCGGGGCAATTGATTGGGGGCGAGGGGTGGGGGTGGCTTCGTGATCACCCCAAAGAGAGAGGCCCAGGCCACCCTCTGCACAGCAATGGATCGTGGAGCCCCGATTGGGTGGGTGGGGCCTCTCTCTGTGGAGCCATTGATCTGGGGGCCCCACAATCGATTGCTCCACAGAGGGAGGCTCAGCCAGCCAAGTGATCTTACCCCATGCCTGTCGCCTACAGAGAGAGGTGACCAGTGGGGGGAGGTGGGAGGGCAGTGCTGCACAGAGATGGCAAGCAGTGGCAACCAGGAGAAGGATAGGCCCTGATTCCCGGCCATGCCTAGGGACCCTATCTGAGGGGTCCTGGATTGCAAGAGGGCACAGGCAGGGATGAGAGACAACCTTCCTCCTCCTGTGCACGAATTTTGTGCACCGGGCCTCTAGTAGAATATAAATGAATTCCAGTTGGGCACACCCTTCCCAAATCAGAAAGATGTAATTCATTAATTTATTTCCCTTCCCCAATAGGCAATAAGGATAGTAACACCAACCTGGATTTCTTGTTTCTACAGAACTTAAAGGAGCGTCTGTGTCATGTGAGAATGTGGGCTCCACATTAAGCGAACGTTTCTATAAGTAAAAGGCAAAAAAATATTAATGTCAAAATTTTCTAAACTTAAGACACTATAAAGAAAAATATCTCAGATGAAAAAATTTTTTTTGGCTAAAGTTATTCTCTTTGTAAATCACTTTGTAGAGTCCTCCCCCCCCCCTCTTTTTAGAAAGGTCATTATTTCATAGGTACTTATGAACTTTTATAAACTTGTATTTCTAAATAGTAAAATACTATTTGTCATTTTCATAGCTGAATTATTACTTCAAACATTGACTGTCTTATTTCCCTGCTTTAATAAAAAGCTAAAATGGATTACTATTTTATAAAGAGATAAAAATCTCTTAGACATACTGACCAATTCTACTACACTCATGTAGAAGATTTTCTCTGAATTTTGTCAACTAGGTATTTCATTGACTTTTTCAGATTTTAGATCATCAACTAAGAAAAGACAAAAACATACTTTGTCATATATGCTCAAACACAAAAAGAAAATCTCTTTTATATTTATTTTGCAGACAAGAAGACTGCCTGTATTCAAATCTTCACTTATATTAGTCAAACACTCCTTTAATTTACTTTTGTTAAGAAAGTGTTATTTAGAGAAGATCCATTTACATGGAGTAATGACAATAAGGCATAACTTTAGGTGGTTAAGTCACATTAAAGAAGTAGTTCAAAGAAGAAAAGGGCAAAGGAATTTAGTGTAGATTTACCGTCAATCTTGCTATAGCTTCCCCATTGCAGTGTTGTTACCCCATTAAACAAACCTTTTAAAATTTTATTTATTTATTTAAAACATTGATTATACAGAGAGGAAGAGTGAGAGAGATAGAGAGACCAGAGAGAGAGAGCATTAATCAGCCACCTCCCACAGGTGTCCCGACTGGGGATTGAACCTGAAACCTGGGTACGTGCTCTGACTGGGAACCCCCCTTTTGTTGTACTGGACAATGCTCCAAATCAATTGGCGTGTTGTGTGTTCGATTCCCAGTCAGGCCTTTGGGAGGTGGCCAACCGATGTTTGCTTCTCACGCTGGTATTTCTCTCTCCTTCCTCTCCTTCTCCCTCTCCTTCTCTCTAAACCAATAAACCAAAAAATCCCCAATAGCCTCAGGAAAGGATTGAAAACAAAACAAAAACCAAACTAAATTCTCACCTTAGTTAGCTTGCCAATAACATAAGCAAAAAGGAGTATAATTCCAATGATACCAGCCAACACCCCCAAAATAATGACTATTATCACTATGGGAGAAAAAGAGAGCATAAAATTACAAAACTGTGACATAAATGACTGCATATCAATGAAAGAAACATTAATATACTTTATCTTTCAAAAAATAAGACAGCCGGGGGAAGGTCAATGGGGAAAAAAAGAGACATATGTACTACTCTTTTTTTTTTTAAATTTATTTTATTGATTTTTTACAGAGAGGAAGAGAGAGGGGTAGAAAATTAGAAACATCGATGAGAGAGAATCATCGATTAGCTGCCTCTTGCACACCCCCACTGGGGCTGTGCCGGCAACCAAGGTTCATGTCCTTGACCGGAATCGAACCCAGGACCTTTCAGTCCACAGGCTGACGCTCTATCTACCGAGCCAAACCGGTTTCGGCTGTACTACTCTTTATAATACTTTAAACAACAAACAAACAAACAAACAAACAGAATGTAAATATACTTTATCTTTTAAAAAACAAGGTTTCCAAAGTAACCACATGAGAAACTGAACCTGTGGATAGTAAAGTCTTTTGTTCAAGGACACACATCTGACAGAACCAAGACCCCAGGCTCCAACTCCAAATTCAGGGCTCTTCACAGGGCCTTACAGGCGACCATGGATGGCAGCTGTGTGGATGTTCTGCCCCGATATGGGAAAAATCGTGAAGTGTTTCTTAGGATCAAAGTGACGAGAGAAAATAATGTCTTGACATAGAACGGGGTATTGGACAGATCATAGAATCAGAACTTCGGAAGGAAACTGGTATAAGCAGTTTGCAAATGAAGAGAAGAAGCCCAGTGAGTTTAAGTTACTTATCCTAGGTGAGACAACTAGTTAGAAGTTACGTGACCATAATTCAGGTCACCTAGATTCTAAGCTTCTGGTCCTTCTACATTATCTCTATGCATACTCTATAATATACTCACTAAAAAGATTTTTTCCCAAATCTTACATGTGGGGAAGGAAACAAAGTTTATATTAGTGGTACTCTCACATATTCATAGCATATTTATAGAGATTCCAAATTAAGTAAATAGAAGGCAAAACATATAGGTAAATGGCTTATTTATTTGGCTAGTTTATACTTAAAAGTCTTACTATTGATTAAAAGAAAATGAAGTAAAAGCCCAGCTTTTCTGTCCACTTAGCTTTAATGCAATAGTGATTCAGTTCCACAATTCATTGTGTGTGTGTGTGTGTGTGTGTGTGTGTGTGTGTGTGTGTGTGAGAGAGAGAGAGAGAGAGAGAGAGAGAGAGAGAGAGAGAGAGAGAGAGAGAGAGAGAGAGAAAGAGAGGTTTGGACACAGGTCAAGCGTGAAGGGCAGCTCAAAAATGCAGACTAGTAAATCAGCACATAAATGACTAATGTGAGATCTACAGCAGCATATAAGAAAGAAAGTGACAGTCCCCAGGTATAGAGGGTTTGGAAGACAGCCCCAAAGTGGTAGCATAGGGCCAAAAATGAATAGAGATTGAGACATGAATGGTCTGTATTTATTTTTGATAAGAGTCAATTAATGAGATGACTTAAAACTCTTTGCTTTCTTCATGGTAGGTATAAAAGAAATTCAATTGTTTTATGAGCTCTTAAGAGACTTTTCTCTAGTAACTACGGTGGTTAGAAAACTAAAAAAGTCTAACTTAAGATAGAAATTATTGTTGCCCTAGCCAGTTTGCTCAGTGGATAGAGCATCGGTTGGCCTGGGGACTGAAAGGTCCCGGGTTCGATTCTGGTCAAGGGCATATGCCTGGGTTGTGGGCTCAATCCCCTCTAGGGGCATGCATGAGGCAGCTGATCAATGATTCTCTCCCTTTTTCTTCCTCTCTGAAATAAAAATATATATATATATATAAAAGTAGAAAAAATATTATCAAGTTATGTATTGCTAGTTCCAAAATGTTTAAGAAAATAAGAAATGCCTATTTTAACTTTAAAAAGAGCATATATTGTTTGCCTTTATAATATTGTGTGATTAAAATTAATTACATATGCTTTTGTTTTAAAATTTGATGCTTCTTATTTTTTTAGGCATTTGGAACTAGGAATACATAATTAAACTGGAAAGATTGTTAGTCCATGTAAATATTAACATACCTGGTTCTGAGAACATGTGCTGAAGTTGTCTTCTTGCTCCTAAAAAGACAAAATTTAAAAATAAATCAGAATGCATAAGTTACCACGTGTAAAAAATACCATTTTGGAATTAGATTACTTAGTGTGTTTCTTTTTAAAAAATTATGTTAGTGAGCTATTGTTCAAATTTTAACTGCTGCTAAAACTTATAAGATACTGTCTTACTACTAATAATTCCATATCTACTTTCAACTACCCAACAAGCTTTTAAGGTCAGAAATTAACAAGCAGTCTTATTGACTGAAGTGTAGGGTATTACAAAATATTGAAAGAACTATCTACTGAGTTCCACAAGAAATAGTGGATTAAAAATAAAAAATTAAAAATAGCCTTGGCCAGGTGGCTCATTTGGTTGGAGTGTCGTCCCGTACGCCAAAAGGTGACGGGTGTCATTCCCAAATGGGACTTGAATGAGAGGCAACTGATTCATGTTTTCTCTCTCAAATCAATAAAAACATGTCCTTAGGTGAGGATAAAAAGAAGGTAAAAATAAAATACTAAAAAAAAAATTATTTCAAATGTAAAAATGGTGAACAGAAAGGAGGTGCATTGAGCTATCACCCCACATGAACTTCAGTCGAACCCAAAAGAGGTCACATTGCTATCAATTTTCCAAATTTATGCCAGTCACTAATTGAATCCAAACCCCTTTTGTGTCTCCTCCGAGCTTTTGTCAACATCCCCCTAAATGCTTTGTCTGCAGAAGTTCCCAGTACAGTTGCCCTAATGCTTCGCCAGTTACCTCCCCCTTATCAGTCCACAGTTTACATTTCTCTTTCTGTACCATTTTATCACAAAGCCCTCTTCCTACTGCAACCACACTATTTTCCTGCACTTAGTTATTACCAATAACATACACTGAGTGGCCAGATTATTATGATCTCTGAACGCACAATAATCTGGCCACTCAGTGTATTTCCTATATAATTCTATATAATAAAGGCTAATATGCAAATTGTCCCCTCGACCAGGAGTTTGACCAGCAGGCAAGCTGGCTAACCATCCATGTCACCTCCCCCTGGCCAGGCTGGCCAGACCCCATCCATGGATGAATCCATTGGGTCACTAATATCTACACTAATAAAAGAGAAACATGCAAATTGACCAAACCTCTGCTATACCCACCAGCCAGCAGGAGCAAGTATGCAAATTAACCTAACCAAGATGGCTGAAGCCACAAAAGGAGCAGGAGGCTTGGGTTACCCCGGCAATGGGAGAAGCCAAGCTTCCTGCCCTGTCCTGTCCTGGTCTCCACTCAAGGCTACAAAGTTTCAATTATAGAAAATAAATAAATCCCAACAAAAATGGTGGTAGCCATGGAGCTGGAGAGAGCAGGAGGCTTGGGTTGCCACCAGCGATGTAGGAAGCCAAGCTTCCTGCCTTGCCTGGGCTGGCTTGACCTCTGCTCCAGGCTACAAAGTTTCAATTATAGAAGATAAATAAATCCCAGATACCAGGGCTTCTGCTTGGGTTGTCAGGGGGTGTGGTCGGCCTGCAAACCACCACAGGCCCCTCACCCAGGCTGCCCCATGCCCCAAGAGAATCCCCACCCTGATCCGGGACACCTTTCAGGGCAAACCTGCTAGACCCCACCCATGCACTAGGCCTCTATCTTATTGAATAAAAGAGTAATATGCAGATTGACCATCCAACATACAAGATGGCTGCCCCCATGTGGTCAAAGATTTTGCCCCCATGTGGACACAAGATGGTCACCAGAGATGGTCAGCAGGGGAGGGCAGTTGGGAGGGACCAGGCCTGCAAGGGAGGGCAATTGGGGGTGATCATGCCTGCAGGGAGGGATACAGTTAGGGGTGATTAGGCCAGCAAAAGAGGGAAGTTGGGGGTGACTGGCCTGCAGGGAATGGCAGTTGGGGGGAGACCAGGCCTGCAGGGGAGGGCAGTTAGGGGTGACCATGCCTGCAGAGGAGGGCAGTTAGGGAAATCAGACTGGCAGGGGAGCAGTTAGGCATCAATCAGGTTGGCAGGGGACTGGTTAGGAGGTGATCAGGCTGGCAGGCAGAAGTTGTCTACTAATTAGTAGAGGCAACTGATTCATGTTTTCTCTCTCAAATCAATAAAAACATGTCCTTAAAGTGAGGATAAAAAGAAGGATAAAAATACAGACCATAGGCAGGAAGGTGAGCAGTTGGGAGCCAGCAGTCCTGGATTGTGAGAGGGATGTACGACTGCCTGTTTTGGGATTAGGCCTAAACAGGCAGTCAAACATCCCTCGAGGGGTCCCAGATTGGAGAGGGTGCAGGCTGAGCTGAGCAACACCCCCTCCCTTGTGTTGAATTTCATGTACCAGGCCTCTAGCATGCATATATCCTATATAATAAAAGCCTAATATTTAAATGTCCGAACATCAGAATGACCAGTTGCTATGATGTTCACTGAACACCAGGGGGCAGATGCTCAATGCAGGAGCAGCTCTCAGCCCTTAGGCCCTAGGCCAGTCAAGGCGGGTGCCAGCGGGAGGGCCCCTAGTCTCCCCACCAGTTGCCCTGCAGAGGGAGGTGACTGGCAGTGGTAGGGGGCTGGGGCCGACAAGTGGGCAGCACCAGGCCAGCCAAGACACGTGCCAGCAGGGGGACCCCGATTGTCCTGCAGTAGCCCTGATCATTTGCCAGGCCTAGGGACCCTGGTATGTATGTGTGTGTATATACATACACACACTAGAGGGCATACACACACACACACACACACACACACACACAGAGGGTATATATCTACACACACACACACACACACACACACACACACACACACACTGAGTGGCCAGATTATTGTGTGTTCACAGATCATAAAAATCTGGCCACTCAGCGTATTGCAGTGTATTACTCCACATTGCCCAGGTCTCGGTTATGTCTGCTCATTCTGGAGAAGTCATTTATAAAGGTTTACTGGGGCTTGTCTTCTTCTCTATGGCAGGTACAGCTGTGGTTGGTGGATGAACTGTGGAGGAGAACAGATGGGGTTTCAGCCTCTCACTATCTGGGCGGCCTTGGATCTGTTATGTAATCTCTTTGTGCTTTGGTTTCCTCTTGAGCAAATGAAGATGGTAATACCTATCTCTTTGGGTTCCTACAAGGATCGAACGAGGTAGTGCATGAAAACTCTTAGCACAAGGCCCACCGCGCTACCTGTTGTTTATAGGATTCACGGCAGGAAGTGTGTGTGTCTGCAGTTGGCCTTTAAATGCTGATTTGACACCACCACATTGACTTCATGTCCGAAAACTGGGCTGTTTAATTGGACTCAGAAGCCCGATAATTAGTTCCAAGCACTTAGCATAATTTTCCTCTCTTGGTCTTTGTTAAAATGTGTTGCTTCCATTTATCTTGGTATATTTTCTCAATGATACTATTAGCCAATGATCCTGTAGCCACTTTAAAGTCTTCTTTGGGGCCTTATTTTAAATCTGGAGTGTCCTGCTTTGATCCCCATCTACAAGGACCCTCTTTCATTCAACCTGCTCTTGTCAAGTCATCCTCTCCCCAGAGAGGTCACCAGGGAGTGGATGCCGCCAGACCACCCTTATCTCAGCACCCAGCTTGGCTTATAGTGATAGCGACGAGGCACTTCTAATGTGTCAGGCTCCAAGCTGAGCAATTGTACACACATCTTCATCTTTAGAGAAACACCACGAGACAACTATGACGGGCCCCATTAAAAAATTTAGGGGACAGAGACCCCTTGGGGAAGCATCTCCCTGGGTCAGCAGCCTGGATAGCAGAGCCGCACCCGGATTCACCACATCCCTCCTTCCCACCGCATCTGTGCTCCCTCCATGTGGTCCCGTTTCACAGTCACATGCTTTTGTTGGATTGCTTCATGCCTTTAACCCACATGTGTCAAACACAAGGCCCTCGGGCCAAATCTGTCCCGCCAGGCCTTGCAATGTGGCCCGCACCGTGCTGTCATCACTGCACTCCGCTGCGTTTCCATCACAATGACAGTTTATGACTGTTCAGTAAACCATTCGGCCCGCGATTTAGGCTGGATTTTAGATTTTGGCCCCTTCTCTGATTGAGTTCGACACCCCTACTTTAACCCAATATATTGTTTCTGTGAGATATTCCAGAAGTGAGGCCCTTTGGAAGTATAGCGAGTGTGTCTATTTATTAGCTTTCGTTTCTTAGACTTTGTCACAGTTTCCTTGCACTGACAGGTCCCATGAAATACTGTTGTGTCATAACAATGACTCCAGGGCAACTATTTAAAAATATGGACAAACCTGTTATGCCGGGTTCATCTCTAGGGATTTTCACTGTTCTTGCATTAGCAGGAGTAGGGTCATTTGCTGAATAGGACACTAAGGGATACTCACCTGTATAAAACAGGGGTTGAGAAAGGCATTAAGAGTGAGCACAAAGCACAGAGCACATCACAAAAGACAAATCTATCCCACGTCTCTCCCACATGCATAGCATTTTACATAACTGGGGGACATTGTCTATGTTCCGTGCCTCCCTCACTCCATTTTTCCAGAAACAGTCCTATTTCCTCAGTAAAAATTAAAACAAAGACTTTAAATTCAATTTTCTCTGGCCGCACAGCAGGTAAATCAGTTCTAAGGTTCCTTACTCACCCTTCCTTTCTTTCTTTCTACATCCTCAGGGACTGAAGCTACTTTCAAATGTCAAGGTAAAGAAATGAAAATTCCACAGTGCGTACCCCCAGCAACCACGAGTGTTCTAACACTGCCTTTCATAGCCGGAGCCCTCACGGCCATCTGGGCCTCCCAGGTTTCTCAGGCCCTAATCAGCTCATAGACATCTGTGGGTATAGTTATGCAAAGTTGTGAAATTTCTCTTGAATAAGTGGATTTTAAACAGGGCTCTTTTACAATGGACTCTTTAGTTGGGTCTACTTGGTAGAAAAGATCCAAGTAAACTTGTAACCATTAAACAACAGGTGTGGTTTGCCTAATCCCCCCCCTCCCCCCTCTCTCTCTCTTGTGCTCTGAGCCCTAGCTTTCTGTAGCTAGATCAGCTTTCACTGTCTGTTTGCACTGTTTTCAGATTATAGGTTAATTTAAATATTGTCCTATTTTATTCACAATGTACTTTCATGTTTTACATTACAAGGACACTTGGAACTTTAAATCCAACTTCCTTATCGTGCAAATAAGAAATTTGATATCATCAAAATTAAATGATTAGCTCAGGTTAACACACCTGGTAAGGACAGAAACAGAGCCTTAATTCTGCTGGCTCCCAACGTTATTCCCACCTCCCGGATCTCTGCCTGATGGAGGTCTTGTCAGCAAGCTTCCTTTGATGTTTTAGCTTACATTTAAATTGGTGAGCACTGGGGTGCGTTGTAAACAAAACAAGACAAGTAAATTTCTTGAGAGGTTCCAGAATTCTAATAATAATTAGATGGTTTTCATGTTGATGACTTTTCACACCAATTTATTGTGCTATGTACATCACAGCTCTTAGCCCTCAGTGTCCTCTTGCTACTGAAACTGTTTTCTGCCCTAGCACTATTGACATGTGGGTTGTTTTCTTACTCCCTTCACCCCTTCTAACAAGGACACAGCCATTCTATACCTGAAAAATGCCACCCCTCTCTCCAGGAAAGGTATGTTGACCTTTGGGTCCAGCATCTTGCTACCCAGCACCGGGTAGGCTGTGGGACAGCACTGCATATTTCCTCAGCTGCTCTGGGCTCTGAAAACTGACTCTATCCTATTTGCAATGAAGCAATGAAGGGAGGGTAGAGTTTTTAGTGAAAAGTGGAGGAGGGGGATTTGAGGTAAAGAAAGGGCCTGGGTTTAACAGGGAGAAAGGAGAGGATTTGTGCATTCATGCGGAGGCCAGGGAGTAGTGTGCAGGCAAAGGTAGGCAAACCTCTCAGGTTGACAAGAGTTTGATGTTCACCTGGAAAATTAGTGTAAATTAAGATAGAAGGGAAGTTTTGGCAAGGCCTCAGACCTCTAGTTTAAAAATCCCTTTTTCATTCCCTAGACACTAAAATGCCATTTGCTGCCGAAACTGGTTTGGCTCAGCGGATAGAGCATCGGCCTGCAGACTGAAAGGTCCCAGGTTCGATGCCGGTCAGGGACATGTACTTGGTTGCGGGCACATCCCCAGTGGGGGGTGTGCAAGAGGCAGCTGATCGATGATTCCCTCTCATCGATGTTTCTGACTCTCTATCCCTCTCTCTTCCTCTCTATAAAAAATCGATAAAATATATTTTTAAAAATAAAATAAAACAAAATGCCATTTGCTATGGTGCTTTGCACAAAGCACATATTTGTGACCTGAACTGAATGCCAAAATTTTAAGTTTGAGAAGGGTGGGATGAATGAATGAACGAATGGAGGAATGAATGACTACACCACCCAGAATAGGAAATATTCCAAATGTGCATGGTTTACAGTTTACATTTGCATAACATTTAATTTGTTCCAAAACATTCACCTCTTTCCTCTCATCTGCACTGCCCTGACCTCCCAGTTGCTCGGCAAGATTCTGACAGCCTGCGAGGTCGGTGTGTCGGGGGAGGGCGCTGCCACCGCTCCTCCTTCCCCCCGGAGGTTGGGCAACTCGGGGGTCCAGAACACATGTGATACAATTGGGACTAGAAGGCTAGCCTCCCACCATTCTACTCTGTGCTCTACCCACGAAACCACCCGGCTTTCCCCAGCAGGGGGCACTTCTGACGTGGACCGTTATTAGAAAGAACAGCAGTAAAAGGCAATGCTGGGCGAGAACCCTGCAGGTCTGCTCTGTGCCAGGAGCTGGGCTCCTGCCACAACGTGATAAGTCAGCTCACGCAGCCGCTGGCGTGGTTTTGGTTCCCTCCTGACTTGCCGTTGATAAAAGTGTTATCTCGCAAAAGCAAACTCTTACAAGGAAACACCCTGTCTATGAAATATTTGCCTTAAATAGTTTCCAAGTCAGAAAACTAAATGTTTGGAGTGTTATAGTTTTGGGCATTGTGATGACCGTGAAATCTGATCAATTTATTTGCGGAAGTTCTGCACTGGGGCAAAAACTCGCACCCGCTGATTTTCAATCAATGCTTTTTTTTTTCTCCTGCTGAACCGCGCGGTGTTATACCAAATGCATGTGTGAATGGGGATCTTGCCTGTTCCAGACAGTGTTTGGAGAAGGCTATTGCTGTGAAGTAATATTTTAAGGGAAACATTCTGTTTTGCTGTTGAACTAAAGGCTGAAAAAGTCAGGCTAGGTCAAGATGGGATAATAAAATCGTATGTCCATCTGTCTGCTGTCATTCAGTTTGCATTTTTAGAAGGGTTTTATTAAGCTACAATAGCCACTTAAAATTTAGAACAATTGAACTTTATAATAGATTAAGTGTTTGGTGTGATAACATTTGAACGTAGCCTTTGTTGACTTTTCTCCATGGCTTTAAAATATTTTCAAATAAAAATTTTGGGAAAAGAAATACAATAATATAGTGTATCATATTCATGTGTACACATAGAAAATATTCTTTTTACCTCTTCTATAGTTATTGTTATTATTATTTGATTAATCCTCACCCAAGGATATTTTTTTCATTGACTTTTTTTTTTTTAGAGAGAGTACAAGGGAGAGGGAGAGACAGAGAGAAACATCAATGTGAGAGAGACACATTGATTGGTTGCCTCCTGCATGCACCCTGACCAGGGCCCAAGAACTTCAACCAAGGTACATGCCTTTGACCAGAATCAAATCTTCAGTCACCTGAAACATTCTATGCATTGAGCCAAATTGGCTAGGGCTTTTGCACTTATTCTTTTTTTTTTTTTTTAAACATCTCTTCTACTATAATTAAAATAGATGGCTACTTCTTCAAAATATTTTCCACACTTAAAATTTGCATTATTAGTGATTTATAAATTTTAAAAATAAAATGGGCAAAAATTTATTTATTAATAGCTTTTTGTAGCCAATACATATGTACTGTATATACACACAAATAAATTGCAGAAAAATTTTATGTATCACAAATATAGACATAAAGATCTTAATACAAATATTAAATGCAGTACACTATTAAAAGAATATTCTACAATAGCCTAGTGGTTTATGCCAAGATGGAAGTAGTGCAATATTATAATGTTCATTGATATGAATCATAATTTCAACATATTAAAGAATAAAAATACATTCATATGAAGAAAAGCAATTAGGATTAAAAGACATTCCTAAAGAAAGGAAACAGAAGCTTAAAAAGTGTTCCTGGCCTGGCAAGCATGGCTCAGTGGTTGAGCACTGACCTATGAATCAGGTTTAGCGCACATGGCCGGGTTGCAGCCTCCATTTCCAGCAGGGGGCGTGCAGGAGGTAGCTGACCAATGATTCTCTCTCATCATTGATGTTTCTATCTCTCTCCCTCTCCCTTCCCATCTGAAATCAATAAAAACATACTAAAACAAAAAGGAAAAGAAAGAAGAGCTCTTTATGGGTCACATTCAGCCTTTGTACTCATCTCCTGTAACCGTAACTTATGGCGGTTTCCATTCCAATTACAGATTTTCCACTTTACCTTTGTGCCACCCATGTCCTTAGGCACTGTGAATCCAGTGATACAAACATTTATCCAGTGACAGAGAAAAGGAGTTCTGGACTTCCACAAAACCAAACGTAAAGAGAGGGTCATGGCATATATTTTTTTTCACATCTTCATCAAAGAAAAATGAGAATTTGATGATGTTAATAGTTTTTACTGAATATTTTCTATGTACCAGGCACCATGCCAAGCTCTTTACCTAGGTTATTTGATTTTATCCTGATAACTTCAATATGGAGTAGGTATTATCCCCATTGCACAGACAGAAAAACAGAGAATCACAAAATTTAAAAATACAGTCTGTGGGCAGTGAAGCTAGATGCAAACCCAGGAGGTTTGACTGTAGAGTCCTCATTCTTAACCAACATTTTTACTTCCTTCCCCAAGAAAGGGTAACAATCCATCCCCCGCTCTGCTCTCCAGAAATCTTCACTGTTGACATTTTTGTGCAAATCTTTCAGATACTTTTTCTAGATATGTTTATAAATATATATTTAAAAATTACTCTGTGTAATATTCTGCAACCTGCCTTTTCCTCATTCAAAGAGCACTTTTGTCCATATTAGGGAAAACACTTGTAAAACATTTTAATGGCTTCATAATGTTGCATTTAATGCATAAACCATGGTTTATTTAACCTCTGTCATGCTTTTAATTACATAGGCTGTTCATGCTTAATATTCAACTTTTTAAAAATATATTTTTATTGATTTCAGAGAGGAAGGGAGAGAGAAATAGAAACATCAATGATGAGAGATGTTTCTATTAATCGGCTGTCCCCTACTAGGGATTGAGCCTGCAACCCAGGCAGGTGCCCTTGACCAGATTCGACACCCCCCCAACCCCCCCACTCTGGGACCCTTCAGTCTGCAGGCCAAAGTTCTATCCACTGAGTCAAACCAGCTAGGGCAAGAGGTCTCCTTTCAGATTCGACTGGAAGAAACTCAGCAGACTATCTTTAATCTGACTCCTTTTTATTTACTACTAAGGACCTAAACTTCTCTTCCCCGAGGCAGGAGCATTTGTTTTTCTTGTTCTACTTAATTCATTGATTCAATTTAAGAACACCTCTGTGGATTTATGCACGCCTCAGTGGAGAGAAACCCAGACCTCTTTGCTTTGGACCTTCAAAGCAAACTGCTGAGTTGGAGTCTGACCTAAAATGTTAAGGGGACCAGGTCCTCCAGGCCATGAGGGTCAGACCCCTTCTCCTGCTCTGTGCCCTAGGGATTCTGAGAGAAGAACTACCACAAAGTTCAATGCTTTGGGGCTTTCAATGCTTTTCAGCTCATTTACTTTTCTGAGAGAAGGATGGGCTTGAACACTGCCTGACTCCCACGATGTGATAGAAGTTTCCCAGTGAATGAAGTGAGCCAAGGCCCTATATGTGGCCATTTTCCCGATATTCTTAGCTACTGAAGCATGGTCTTTGGGGCTTGGGGAATCATATCAAGAACAAGCCATATGAAAAAAACAGGAGATGGGCCAAAACCGATTTGGCTCAGTGGATAGAATGTCAGCCTGTGGACTGAAAGGTCCCAGGCTTGATTCTGGTCAAGGGCATGTACCTTGGTTATGGGCAGCTGATTGATGTTTCTCTCTCATTGATGTTTCTAACTCTCTATCCCTCTCTCTTCCTCTCTGTAAAAAATCAATAAAATATATTAAACAAACAAACAAACAAATAAACCAGAAGATGGGATCCTTATTAATAATGGGTTATCACATGTTCACCATCACTTGTTGCTCTTTTCTCTACCAAATCCCTAACTCAGTTTCAGCATACACCATAACCCAGTGTTTGAGTAGTAGCAAACCGTGATGAAATGAACGCTGGTATCTTGGTTTTCCTCCACTAAAGTTTGTTGGCATTCTTTTTAAGAAGGAGATCTCTTAGGAAGCGGAGATTGTATTTGTTCAGTCCACTTGTAAAAATATTTTAAACTTTTCCTGATTACAAATTATGATTCTCTTGACAGAAAATTTAGAAAGTATTAAAAAGCAGGAAAAAAAAAAAAAAACACCCCAAAACATTCCCCACACCCAGAGATAACCCTGCGGTGTTTCTTCAGTATTTTTTCTTTAGTTTTAGTTTAGTTCATTTATCATAAGAAACTACACAGATAGGTACTTATTAAATGTATGGATATGGTGATAAAGGCTGGAAATCTATTACCCACTTGTAGGTTTAAAATTAAAACTTGAGAAATCTATTACCCACCTGTTGGATCTTCAACAGCCTTCTCTGTAGAAGTTGCGGGGTCGGCAGTTGATGTAAAAATATAACCTATAAGGACAAGTTGGGAAAATTACTTAAAATGTGCTTCTCAAATAGGTTCATAGATGTTTTCAATAACCCTCTAGAAACCAAACTAGAAAGAAGTTCATCACAAGTATGCTAATTTTGCAATTTAAAACCAGTATAAGTTAGCGGAGGCCAGTTTGGCTCAGTGGTAGAGCGTCGGTCTGCGGACCTAAGGGTCCCAGGTTCGATTCCGGTCAGGGGCATGTATGTTGGTTGCGGGCACATCCCCGGCAGGGGGTGTGCAGGAGGCAGCTGGTCGATGTTTCTCTCTCATTGACGTTTCTATCTCTCTATCTCTCTCCCTTCCTCTCTGTAAAAAATCAATAAAATATATTTAAAAAAATAATATAAAACCAGTATAAGTTAATTTCAAGATACCACCCATTCCTTCCCCTCTCTTAGGATTCCTCCTTCAAAGGAATTCACAGTCGAGTGCCCATTTCTTTCCAAAAGCCCAATTTCACACCAAGCTAAAGAGAAGTGTAGATTTGAGAACCACACTCTAGGCATCTCAGGCTGACCTTTGAGGACTCATTGAAGTGTAGAGATGAAAAGGGTTTTAGATGCCATCTATCCTGTACTTTATTTAATAGACACAAGGAAACTGAGGCCCACAGGGATCATTGATTTTGCACAGTTAAAGTAGCCCGCAGCAAAGTTCTGGTTATTTGTCATTTGTGCCACTATTACTTATTGAGTGCCTAGCAATGTGTGGGATACAAAAATGAAGACCCAGGTTGTAATTTTAAGAAATGTATAAAGTCTTGTGGTCCCTGACTCCCAACTTGGAACTCTGTCCTCTGAAAATTAAGTGGTCAGAAAGGCTCTTTTCTTGGGTCCCTGAAGAAAAAAAGCTGCCTTGTTTCTCTATGTCCTTCTAAGCACGTGCTTTCACACGGGTGTGCCTGCAGGTGTATGCAATACGATAGATGCACAGGTGATCATTGTCTACCTACCCGAGTTCTCATTTTGTGTAAAAAACAAAACAAAACAATATTCTCTTTTTGCCTTCTCTTCCCTCCCTCTACTTCCTTCCTTTGTTGATTTAACTAATATTCTACTACAGGTCATGAGTTGGGCTAGATTCTGGGGCAATGCCAATAAATAATACAGGCGTGATAATACTTATCCCTTTGGGTTTTCCAATTAAATCAGTATATTATGACCTAGAATTCAAATGTTGCATGATTTTTAAAACAAAATCAAGAAACATTGGAGGATGCTGGTTTGTGACATAATTTCCTAGTTGAAGTGATATAATACTGTATTCTCAAATTCTTAGCACCAGAAGCTGATTTTCAAACAAAAGCTTTGCCTTTCCTAGAACACACTGAGTTCTCTCCCATCTCAGAACTTTACCTTTCACTGCCCTTCCCCTCTGCCTTTCACTGCCCTTCCCCCAGATTTTGCAAGGTTGGCTTTTCTCACTGTTCAACTCTCAGCACAAATGTCACCTCCTAGAGAAAATTTCCTGCTACCCATTTCCAAAGCAGCCTCTGTGTTATGTTCATCATCTTAACCTGGTTTGATTTTCTTTGTTATTTTTTTAAAAATTATTTTATTATATTATTTTCTTCTTTTTTTTTGGTCAGTTATTTTAACAGGTTACTTGTTCTGTTAATTGTCTGTGGACTTTCCCACTGTTTCCCACAATTCCCTCACTGAATGTACCCTTCCCGGGAGCTCATTCGTCTTACTACTCTGGCCTGACATAGAACAACTGAATGAACAAATGAGGGAATGATTGGAAAGAAAAGCATTAGCAAAAAACTTACTCTCCATGAGGTAGATGATATTTAAGGCTAGAAACACTAGCTTTAGCCTTACCATGACTGGAGAAAGCAAACGCATCATTTCTTTCCCCCTTGCCAATGATGTTTACCCTTCCTCACATTTCCCAGGTTTCCTCTTCAACTAGAGTCAAGGGGGGGGGGGGGGGGGCTGTTTCCATACCTTTCTGTGATTCTGTAAAGTAGGCACAGTAAGAGACTTTCCGGGAAGGGCTTCGGAAGATGCAAAGATAGCAAGAGCACTAGCCCTGAAGGCCAAGGGTTATGTGGCCTTGCTGACCTCGCGAGAGGTATTTTTTTTTAATATCAATCTTTATTGTTCATATTATTACAAAGGTTCCTCATTTCCGAGAGGTATTATTTAAGGCATCAGTCCATTGTCTGCTTGAGTAGCTGTAGACAGGAAGAGACTATTTCTTCTCCAGGAATCCTTCCCAAACTGGGGGCAGCTCGAAGGTGCATACAGTTTTTCCAGATATTGGGCCCCATTCAAAGGAAAGGATAGTGTCTACTTTGATTGAGTGGCCCTCCCTGGCCCTCTGGGACAACACAAAGAAGACCTCTCCGCTCTTCTTGTAAAACTCTACAAATATTTGAATATATTTGAATATCACACCCTGAACCCTCCATTTTTTTTTTCTTTTTTTTTTTTCCCCAAAGAGGAATGTTTCATACTTTGCTTCTTAAAAACATTTGGAGCAGCTTCATTAGTCTTTGGTTTTCCTGTGATTTTCCTCTTCTCCGAAATCACCATTACATAGCCAGGTTTGTTTACTAGCCATTAATTATCATTCTTACATACTTATTTAGTGCTGTGTTATGCGTTAGGCACTGGAGGAAGTACATTGATTACTTTCTCAAAGTCCTCACGTGATTACTATGGAGCAGTTACCAACACTGTCTACATTTCAGAGATGAGGGAGTTGAAACAGAGAGAGGTAAGCAATTTGACTTCGTTGTTTCCCAGCCTTTCAGATGTGGAACCAGATTTGAACCCAGTTCTCTCTGTCCCTCATATCAGCGCTTTAACTGTTACACTATCCCCTCCATCCCCCCTGAAGTCCCTTAGCAAATGCTGGCTCTCTTCCCTGTCTCCCACAGGGTGCCCCGGAGCCGCCTGCTACTTGCTCTGACTTGAGATAAAGAAATGTCTGTTGGGCTAAATACACTTCAAATTACTGCTTCTCCTCTACATGCTGGGTAGATCCATGGATAGATCCATGGTCCTGTATTTAGGATACAGGATAGTATTTAGGATAGGATATTGCCTTTCGAGACAATCACCACAACATTCTCGGGGAAGAGGCCAAAAATAATGATAATTTAAAAGAATACCCTTACATTATTTCTTTATTTTAGTAAATTGATTTAGTTTTGTCCCCAAAACTGAGTAATACCTAAGCCAAGACAGTTGTTCTTTCTTCTTCCTCCTCACACCTCAGTAATGCACCCACAGAGTGACCCCTATGGTTTCTGAGTGCATGCGTGTGGCTTGCACCTTCCTGACAGGAGGAATAGGAAAGTATAATATTGTTAAAAACTGAGGATCATGTATCTATCCTTGTCTTCATTAACAGCTTTTGGATTTAGAAGTTTACCTCATGAAAACGTAAACAAAACAACTAACTTATTTGCACAGAAACAGTTCTCATACTAGGTGACAGAATTCTTTTACTCGAGGGAGGCTGAGAGTTAAAGCATGTGTCTCACCCTGGAAAATGGTGACCCGGTACCGTTGCTGGCTCCCCCGTGCTATTTCCTCTACTTTGACAGCAAAAATCCCAATAACATCCCTCCAGCAAACTCAGATCTGAGATGGTACTCATTTATTTATTCATTTGAGATGGTACTCATTTACTTATTCATTTGAATAAGATAGAGCTAAAGTAGAATAGTTTACATTTTAACCTATAACTTTATACCCAATATAACTGCCTTGGGCTAAAAAAAAAAAAAAAAAATTCCACTTACCTGACAATAGTAATGCAATTAGTATTTTTCCGTACATCCTGAGACCATGAGCTGGCTCACAGAGGTCAGGGCGAGAGGAGCAGCTGGGCCGGTGGAGTGTGAGCCTCCAGCCCCAGCCTGCACGCTGTTATCTGCCAGGCCCACCTTCCCGCCGGCAGCGCTGATAGGCTGGAGTGGCATTTTTAAATTATGCAAAGTGGTTAAACGCCTGTCAATAAAGATGTGTGGTTATCGGCTTCATTGGGATTATTCAAGTTGTTAAGTAAAATCTCCACTTCAAGGACCGGGCTGCTCCATGCTAATTTTACTTTACGGAAATTAAGTGGGCATTGCAAGGTAGGAGGAGTCAGGAGTCACCCCCTTGGACAGACAAGAACTGGACCGTGGAGGCCTGAGGCTGGGACGCCAGCAGGCTGTGGGGACCGTGAGGGAGTTAGGAACCTGTACATGTTTAATGTGGAGATTCTTGGGTGCCAGGAGGAAAGAGACTCACTTGTGGGATAAATGCATTTGAGAATTTCCTTGATTATTGGAGTGCTCTGAGGTTTTGAACAAACTCTCAGACTCAGATAGGTCAAACAGCAATGGAAGAATACAGGAGACACAGGAAATCTCTGATTCAAAACAGAGTTGCCCAAATAGGTGCACAGCCAGTGAGACTTTCTCTCTGAAACATGCCCCACAGGGGTAGGTGGAGGCCCAGACAATAAATTCAAGTGCTCAGCACCATAAACAAACAGGCAAACCTAAGCCCCTGTTGCAAAGAGGGTTACAATGAGGGCTAGGGCCAGCTGAGGAAGACCAATTTTAAAGGCAGACAGAACAAAAGCAACAGGAATTAGATCTGAAACAGCTCAAAAGAAGGGGAGTGGATCCTTCACCTAAATTGTCTTACTTCCTGTAAGAGTGTTTGTGAAAGTTGTCAAATATGTCATATTTACATTTTTACCCCAAAATATGGTTTTTAAAAATTACAAAATGATGTTTGCAACTTCGGAAATTGAGTCACAGACTAAAAAAAAAAATCATTTACTGGGAAAGGATGGAAGAAAATCTTAAAAGAGGGTGCCTGAGGCTGAGGAGGAGATGGGAAGTTGAGATGCAGACTTGGGGAGATTAAGACTGAGGGACAGCTGAAATGGGTTTGGCTCAGTGGATAGAGCATCAATCTGCTGACTGAAAGATCCCAGGTTCGATTCCAGTTAAGGGCATGTACCTTGGTTGCAGGCACATCCCCAGTAGGGGGTGTGCAGGAGGCAGCTGGTCAGTGTTTCTCTCTCATCAATGTTCCTAGCTTAAGAACCTGGCAATTTATGTAAAACAGTGAAGCAAAATTTATAAATAGTTAAATTGAATTAATATTTTGTAAACCAACACCTTGCTTAAATTCAGTATTATTGTGGGTGGATAACAGTTGGGTTCAGAAATTGTTCTCAACAGACAGCAAAATGAAGGAGATTTTGTGGATATGACTATAATAATTTTACATGATTTTATATTGATAAGGGGAGAGCATTTAGGATGAGCCTTAAAACTGTTATTTCCCTTTGAAAAGGGGTAAATAAATTAGTCACTATCCTCCCAGTGCACTATGAGGCAGTGGTTAAAATCACATTTTTGCCCTAGCTGGTTTGGCTCAGTGGTTAGAGCACTGGCCTGTGGAGTGAAGGGTCCCAGGTTTGATTTTGGTCAAGGGCACATGCCAGGACTGCAGGCTTGATCCCCGGTAGGTGTGCAGGAGGCAGCAGATTGATGATTCTCTCATCACTGATGTTTCTATCTCTCTCTATCCCTTCATTTTGAAATCAATAGAAATATATTAAAAAAATCATGTTTTCAATAATAGTTAATGATATGGTGACTCAGGTAAGTGGAAAGCAGCAAAATACAAAACTGTCTATATAAAAATAAAAACCTATCTGATTCTTTCTTCTTTTGGGCTGTGGTATCTCTGTCTGAAACACTCTTATTCTCCTCTTATATGGCCTACTTCCATTCTGCTTAGGCTCTCAATTTAATAACATTTCCTCAGGAGACCTTCCCTGACTTCCTATGTCTCCATCAGGGCCCCCTGCTCTGTACTCATATTGTACCCTGTTCCTTCTTCCCTTATCTTAGCACTTGTCACACTGCATTGCAATCACCTTTGTGTCCCCACTGGACTGTAAGTTCTAAGTGGGCATGCCCTGACTGTGACTATCTTATTTAGCCACCGGTGCTTGGGGCACAGTTAACAATAAATATTTGTCAGGTCAATAAATGACAAATGAATATTTCAATATAGAGGAAAGCAACTTCTTATAGGCAGTCTTGAGAGGGGAGCAGAGGCGGATCTGTGTCATATCTTAGTGTCAGGTTACTCCAGTATGAAGGTCTCTTGCTAAGGCAGGAAGGAGAAAAGGAAAATCAGCCTAACATCCAGCTTTCATGTCTTCTTCAGCCTGGAGTGATTGGACTCTGTGAGCACATTTTTCATGTGAACCCCTGCTTTCCTACAGAATCCTTCATTCATCATTCTGGGGACTCCTGTGGCAGGCACGTGCGCTAGTTCACTTATTATCCTGCATGGTCCTGTCTTCCTTGGCCTATTTCGGCATCAGGCAGAATGCCCTCCAGAGGCTGAGGGGCAGTTAGCAACTTGTCCTCAGCGCTGGCAACCAGATGCCTTGGAAGTCACCTACATGAACGTGAGACCACAGGAAAGGAACGGGCTCTTTGCTCTTGGTGGCCTAGAAGGACTAGTCAGATCTTCTAATGTGGGAAGCGGGCACTGACCTGGGGTCGGATATGGGTTTGGAGTTTCGCTCAGGCAGACATTTTGACCTGATTGTTGGTGTTTTGTGCTGTTGAGTCGGCTCCAATTCCTGGCAACTTTATGATGAGTGATGTTCACCATGTCCTGTCTCAACAGCCCTGCCCAGCTCCTTGTAGACTCATCTACGCCTTCTTTTGTGGAGTCAATCCGTCTCATATTTGGTCTTTCTCTTCCTGCTGCCTTCTGTTTTTCGGGACATTACGGTTTCTTCCAAAGAACCCTGTCTTCTCATGATGTGCCCGAACTAAGACAGCTTTAGTTTTGCCATTTCTGCTTCCAGAGATGTTTCAGGCTTAATTTATTCAAAACCTGTAGGGTTCTCGGTGTAGAAGTTGGAGGTCAGACACGTTACACACAAGGTGTGGATGCAGAACTCTACAGTGACCTCTAGTGGCGGATCTGTATAACAGAAAGCAGTGAATAATTGAGAAAAATAATATAATTGGCCACATTCATTTATACTTTCTGTCTGGCTCCTTTCTGCATTGGGTTTACAAATACAATTTAGATAGGTATCAGTAAAAGATAATGGACTAATCTATAGTAATTTCTTATATTTTTTATTGAGATGTTATGTACACAGATTTTAAGTGTGCAACTTGATGAGTCAGTTGCACATACCACATACATACATACACATGTGTGGGTGTGTAACCACCACTCAGATCAATATGTAGAACATTTTTAACACTGCCAGTAATTTCTTTCTTCCTCCTTCCCAGTCAATACCTATCCTGTATAGAGGTAACCACTACTCTAACTTCTAATGCTGTTGAAGATCACAAGTTTCACTAGGATTTGTTGAATCTGAGATTTCTCTGGAAGATTCCAGTGGAGAGGTAAAGTAGGAAGCTGGATGCTTGAACTCGGCACTTGGAAGAGGTATCTGGACTGGAGATAGAGATGGGGCGGTTATGAGCCTGTACATAGGAGAGAGTGATGGACAGGAGATAAGGGAAAGTCAACAGTGTCTTCCAGCTTGATGGAGAAGCCCCAGAATATGTCTAGACCCATCCTGGGAACTGGAGACACAGAGGAGACCCAGATCTATGGTCTCAACTAAGTTGTAGGTTCCTGAAGCAACCATCTGGAGCCTTATAAAAGACTAGAGGCCCAGTACATGAAATTTGTGCACGGAGTGGGGGTGTGTCCCTCAGCCCAGCTTGAACCCTCTCCAATCTGGGACCCCTCGAAGGATTGGGTCTAAAAGAACAGTCAGACATCCTTCTCACAATCCGGGACTGCTAGCTCCCAATTGCTCGCCTGCCTGCCTTCCTGATTGCCCCTAACCGCTTCTGCCTGCCAACCTGATCACCCCTAACCATTCCCATGCCAGCCTGATTGATGTCTAACTGCTCTCCTGCCAGCCTGTTTGCCCCCAACTTCCCTCCTCTGCTGCCTGGTCACCCCTAACTGCTCTCCCCTACAGGGTTGATTGCCTCCAACTGCCCTCCCTTGCAGACCTGGTCCCTCTCAACTGCCCTCCCTTGCAGGCCTGGTGCCTCCCAACTGCTCTCTCCTGCTGGCCATCTTGTGGTGGCCATCTTGTGCCCACATAGGGGCAAGATCTTTGACCAAGTGGAGGTAGCCATCTTGTGTATTGGAGTGATGGTCAATCTGCATATTACTCCTTTATTAGATAGAATAGAGGCCTGGTACATGGGTAGGGGCCAGCTCATTTGCCCTGAAGTGTGTCCTGGATCAGGGTGTCAGGGTGGGGGGGGGGGTTCTTTTGGGGTGTGGGGTGGCCTGAGTGAGGGGCCTGTGGTGGTTGTAGGCCAGCCATGCGTCCCCCATCCCCCTTTAGCAACCCAAGCAGAGGTCCTGGTATCTGGAATTTATTTACCTTCTATAATTGAAACTTTGTAGCCTGGAGTGGAGGCCTAGGCTGGCCAGGGTGTGTGGAAAGCTTGGCTTCCTCTGTTGCCGTGGAAACCCAAACCTCTCAACTGCTCTCTGTGGCTGCAGCCATCTTAGTTGGGGTTAATTTGCATACTCATTCTGATTGGCTGGTGGGCGTGGCTTATAGACGAGTTATGGTTAATTTGCATATTACTCTTTTATTAGGTAGGATACCTTTTGCCTGCAATTCACCCTTTTTCTTGGCGTCTCTCTCTCTCTCTTTTTTAGAGGTTGCCCACATTAGACATATATTATGTGACCATTAATTTTGACCACGACTGACTACCTCCTAGATGGATACCTGATACAACTTGAGCCCATCTGATTCCCCTCTGGGAAATGTTTTATTGAAAAATACAGATGATGGAGCCGGGACTGGTTTGGCTCAATGGATAGAGTGTCGGCTTGGGGACTGAAGGGTCCCGGGTTCGATTCCGGTCAAGGGCATGTACCTTGGTTGCGGGCATATCCCCAGTAGGGGGTGTGCAAGAGGCAGCTGATTGATGACTCTCTCTCATCGATGTTTCTAACTCTCTATCTCTCTCCCTTCCTTTCTGTATAAAATCAATAAAATATATTTAAAAAAAGAAAAAAGAAAAATACAGATGATGGGGAACTAGAAGTTAAACTCTACTAATGATGGAATTCTTGGGTGAATCTCAACAAAAATTTCCTGAGCTCCATGGAACTGCCTGGGTTCCCACCCTTTCTGATGCCTGGAGTCCATGAGGTACCCCAGTGTCTTTTCATTAAATCTCTTGTTCTATGAAGCTATTTTGAAGTGGGTTTGGGATACTTGTAACCAAAAGAGTCTTCGCCTCGAGCACTCTTCACCCTCTCCCATGAAATCTGACCTTTTCGCCGAGCAGTGGGGCACTCTTGGGAGGCCAGGTGTTCGCGCCGCCTGGGATCCGCGTTCTGGGGGTCTCAGCTGCTTGGTGGTCGCTGCGGCTGTGGATATTCAGGCCTCTGACACGATCCTATCTTCCTCTTAAGATGGCGAGGCTTCCCCGTCCAAGCCGGTAGGTAGCTCCGGGCAGGGACGTAGCCCGCGTGGGTGCTTCCCTGTGAGGGGTACCTCTGTCTGCGGCCCCCCAGCAGTTTCTTCTGGTGTTCGCTGTCTCCCTGCTTGCTAATAAACACTCACAGCTCAAGACCATCAGCTGCTCTCTCTTTCTGCTTCGGGAGAGGGCTCAGAATCCGCCTATCTATTCTTCTGCCATCTTACCTCCTCGTAACCAAAAGAGTCATAATTAGGACGGGCCTTGATGTGTCTAATTAGGGTATCATTAACAGCATGAAGCAAAGACTGAGGCTAAGCTGAACTGGCCAGGGACCAAGACAGGCAGCTTTACATGTCTCCACGACCAGGGCGAAGTGTGTGGTGACTGCGCTCCCTGAAGTCATTGCAGATCGTTTGGCATCAAATGACTAAAGGGCCCTTTTGTGCGTGGCTAATCATGTGGGGATGCTTAGCACAATCCAATATGCCCCTTGGTCCTGCCACGACACTCCGTAAGTGAGATGTGAGCCTCCCTGTCTCTTCCAGACAAACCCTGCTGTGTGGGTTTTTACTTTTATTTTTTATTTTTTTACTATCTGTCTAGTAGAGAAGAGATTCAGTTACCCCTTAAAAATATGCTAAAGGATGGTGCTGGCCTTCTGTGGCTTGGAACTAACTTATATTGCACAAATCTGTTTCTCATTTATGTGGTTCAGCCAAATCACCAGGGTTGTTTTCCCCCCCATAGAATGTGACAGCACAGAAGGCTGGCATCCTCTTTATTGGGCATTCCACACAGATCCTGAGCAGAGAGGGGAATACAAGACATTACTAGGCAATTTTGATGTCTGTCTTTATAGGATAGAAGCCCTCAGAATAAAAAAATGATGGAAGAAGGCATTTTCAAATACCCAGTTAATTTCTCTGTTACTAGACTCACATTCTATTAGCTGGTGTATTCACTAAATGAGTCTTATGGTGATGTTTCTAATGCACTGCCTTCAATACAAAATTGTGACTTATGAGAGGTAGTTTAAAAGAATATGCAAGAAAATACTATGCCCTGAATAAACAACGGTTCTGGCATGTAATACTTCCAGAAAACTGAGGGATTTATTTGTTTAAATTTTATATACAAGGAGTCTCCCCAAAAGTATACACACTCTTTGAATAATTATAAAGCAGTGTTTATAAAAAATACATTTCATTTTCAAAATTGAGCTATCAGCTGTTAAAGTGTATATATATATTTTTTGGGGACACCCTGTATTATAATGATACTGTAAAATGCCATAAATAGTGAAAAATGAGAACCTAGACATAACATAAAAGTTATTTCTTAAAAAGAGACACCTACTGGACATCATTATTTATCTGGGGAAAACATGGAAGTACAACATACATGTCTCATTTAGTAAAGAAATATGACTTTGGTTCTTGCTAAAACCGGTTTGACTCAGTGGCTAGAGCGTCAGCCTGCGGACTGAAAGGTCCCAGGTTCAATTCCAGGCAAGAGCATGTACCTTGGTTGCAGGCACATCCCCAGTAGGGGGTGTGCAAGAGGCAGCTGATCGATGATTCTCTCTCATCAATGTTTCTAACTCTCTACCTCTCTCTCTTCCTCTCTGTAAAAAATCAATAAAATATATTAAAAAAAAAAGAAAGAAAAAAGAAACATGACTTTGGCTCTTATACAGTCTTTGCTCTAGGTGAGCAGGTTTGAACAGATACCTATTATATGCCACAAGGTATTTTATGTGGAGCAACTCAAACATAGAACATGGCTTGCTGTGGTTCTCCTTAATGTGCCCCTGGAGAAACAGTCCTTTAAAATCTTTTTCCTGGACCACTCAAGCTACTTTATTTTTTTACTAGAGGCCCGATGCATGAGATTCATGCAAGAGAAGGCCGTTCTTCTCCTGGCTGCCGGCACTGGCTTCCCTCTGGCACCTGGGACCCGGGTTTCCCTTGCAGCCCCTGCTTTGTCCGGAAGGTGGTCTAGACATGATTCATTTTGCTTGCAACTACATAATCCTACCTAACACAATAGAAGGCAGAGAGAAGTAGCCCGGGATACACCATCTGAGTTGATGCCACACCTGAGGACCAGGATGCACAGCTTCAGCCTGCATCTTTTAACCCGAGCATGGGAATCTTTGTGGCATCTGGGTCTCTCTGCTGGGGGAAGGCAGAGGAGCCACACTGGACAGCCCCTCTCTTTATTGAGTCGTACTTCTGCTTTAGTCACTCGCTTTGGGGAAATGCCACAGTGTCTATTTGGAGCTATTGGGAGGCAGGCAGTGCCTTTGAGAGTGGGACTTGAGAGCAAGGGCAAGGGTTTGAACCTTGTAACACCTTCTTTGACATCACCAAATGATGCCCCAACTGCAAAGACCCAGCAAGCGTCCATTGCAGTGTCTTTCAAAAATTTTTTTTAAAAAAGATATATTTTTATTGACTTCAGAGAGGAAGGGAGATGGAGGGAGAGAGAGAGAGAGAAACATCAATGCTGAGAGAGAATCACTGATTGGCTGACTCCTGCATGCCCCCTACTGAGGATGAAGCCTGGAACCGGGTATGTGCTCTGACCTGGAATCCAACCATGACCTCCTGGTTCATAGGTCAGTGCTTGACCACCGAACCACGACGGCCAGGCTCTTTCAGTCTATTTAGCTCATGTCACTCATCTCTTCCATCCTTCCTCACTTTTAATACCCCCCCCCCCCAAAAAAAAAGACTGCTTCTACTTTCTGTATTTGCTATTAAGAAACAAAGGGTATGTGGACATGATTTTTAAAAATGACACAGTCTCATGATAGCCAGCATTGATTTCATGCGCCTTCCTGGGAGCGGGCTGAGCTTGCAGAGTGGTTGCTGAACACTGGATATCTGTGTGACAGTGTGAACTCAGAAAGCAGCATAGCCAGGAAATTCATGTATACAGTCGGAAAGCACTTCAGAATGTGCTACCCTTACTTTGATAACTGGGAAAACAGATGGCCCTGCTTATCCCTACATGGCAAACTACACCTGAGCATTGTTTATCTTATAAAAAGAAGAAAAAGAGAACTGCATATTTTTCTTGTGAATGTAAAAGCCATCAGCACAAAATTGTCTTCAGCAAACACTCCATATACGACCTTCAGCCGATGGCTAGTGAATGGATACTTTATGTAAGATTAGCACTAGCTGCTGATGGGGCAACCATATATCTCCACGTGCTTACAAAACAGAGTTTCTTGGGCTCTGATAGTTCCCTCCAAATTTATTTTTTTCCAAGCAGCATAAGCTGGAATTAATGGACAAGGGCTATCATGCAGCTTGCGCACAACAGCTTTGATTATTCTTGGTTCTCCCTTCAGCCACAGGCCCTTGGAGAGCACTGTGGGGCGGCTGTGTACACAGCATGTCACCGAGCTCCCAGCTTACCACATGCTCCCTTTGGGTGACACTATAAATGTCTAGGTGAACATCTCTCTCTTCCAGAATTACTGGAAATTTGACACTATGTATTGAAAACTAAACGGTTGTGCATATTTTTTTTGAACCTGAAATTTTATTTCTAAGACTTTACCTTAATGCCATAATACTGGAAGGGCTTAAAGATGTAGCTTCAAGAATAATAAAAAAATAAAAACAACCTCAATAGCCAATGACAGATAAGTGTTTAAAATAAACTATAATGAGCCAAAACCGGTTTGGCTCAATGGATAGAGCGTCGGCTTGGGGACTGAGAGGTCCCGGGTTCGATTCCGGTCAAGGGCATGTACCTTGGTTGCGGGCATATCCCCAGTGGGGTGTGTGCAAGAGGCAGCTGATCGATGACTCTCTCTCATCGACGTTTCTAGCTCTCTATCTCTCTCCCTTCCTCTCTGTACAAAATCAATAAAAATATATTAAAAAAAAAATAAACTATAATGAAATAATAAACAACCAGTTAAAATAATATGGTAGAAGGCCATGAAAAGATATTCATAATATACTGTTAAAAAGTACAAGTTGCAAAATAGTATATTAGCTTAATATACTATTAAAAATACAAGTTGCAAAATAAATGTCCTGGGTGATCTTTTTGCAGAGAAATACTTTTTGTCATGTTGTATGTAAGTGCATGGAAATAAGACCAGACAGAATATACTTTCAAATAATATTTTGTCCTTCTTTTGCTTATTAAATATTCTACTATGATACTACATTGGTGTTCATTAATAAGAGAATTCAACTATAGTCATTTAGAAGCAGGGTTGAAAATTACCTAAACAAGTCTGTAATTCCTGACTTCGGAAGATTCCTCTCTTCTAGAAAAACAAAACAGAACAAAATTGTAAGTTTGTTCTTGGTTTTGATCACTAGAGGTCACCAAAGTCATAAAAATTATTAGTAATTTTTTTTTTCTATGGTCTTTGAGCTACAGAGGGATGTTTCTGGCCACTCCTGTTAGGCAGTTTGAAAGCAGTTACGGGAAGACTGCTTGCTGCTTAGTCTTCAGGGGAGTAAACTGTTTGGACTAGTTTTTTTTCTAACATTAAATATTCCCTGGAACAGGCAGCCATCTATCTATGGGTCTATTCAAAACAGATGGGTGTTTCTGGAGAATGTGATTTATTTCCTCCTCTGATACCAAAGAGCCTTATTGGCCGATACCCGGTGAATGTGAGTTCTGAGCGATGTTGTTGAGACAGAACCACAGAACACCCAGCGGCAGCACACACCGTTTCAAATGAAACAGCATGGACCATTTCAAGGAAAAAACGCTGCGCCTTTCCTGGTAACATGTGTGGCGTTATGAGGGCTTCAATGAAGCAGAACATTCAAGAACACCCATCGCATCTTCTGAATAACAGGCCACACTACCTTTTCGTATGTGAATAATAATTCTGCATTTAAAAAATTCAATATAAGCCAAGATCCCAAACCCTAAAATTATGGAGAGCAGGGAAGATTAAAAAAACTATATTGGGATCCTGCAAATATTCAAAGAAATGATCTCACTCGAAAGGGTTCATCAAGCAAAAATAAGAAATTTATAATAATTTCAATGCTCATGCTTTAGGGACGTGTATTTATAAGATGAGGTTGCTATAATTAAACAAGGGAGAGCATGTGGAAAGTATCGTGTGTTAGGTCAAATGCAATGGGCAAAGACACAATAGGTAAGTAGACTCATTTTTTCAATGTTTCAAATACCAATAGATAGTGAGTTACCTGGCCATGTAGCTGAGTCTGTGTTTGAATCTGTCTTACGAAGAAAGGAAACAAATAATCCTTTTCCATGACAATTCCCGGTGCTTTTTTCCAATCAATTCCTGGGTTTGCATTTGTATTTATTTATAGAGTGATTCAGACCCACATATCAAATACTCATTAACTTTATTTCATTCCTATTATGCTTCAGATATATGGGACTATTTTTCTTATTATCATAAAGGTAATTTCATTTAATAATGAAGTACATATACACAACTACACACATATATGCATGTGTGTATGTGTATGAAATTATTATTTGACACAAAAATAGAATCAGTTAAGATTCTGAACAGTGGTGGACATTGACCTTGATACTGTTGAGTTACCCAGGGGCTTGAGAAACATTTTGGAATAGAATAAAAACTTATTATATCTGGCCGAAACCGGTTTGGCTCAGTAGATAGAGTGTCAGCCTGCAGACTCAAGGGTCCCGGGTTCGATTCCGGTCAAAGGCATGTACCTTGGTTGCAGGCATATCCCCAGTAGGGGGTGTGCAAGAGGCAGCTGATCGATGATTCTCTCTCATAGATGTTTCTAACTCTCTATCCTTCTCTCTTCCTCTCTGTAAAAAATCAATAAAATATATTTAAAACAAAACAAAACAAACAAACAAAAAAAACCCACCTTCTTATATCTGGAAACAAGATGCCTCATTCCCTCACCAGCTCTTTACCTTCCCATGGACATCTGGAAAAAAGCCAGAAAGGAATTTATTTACTTGTCTATAGTTGAGAAATTCAGGAATGAAACTTTAAAGAAGAGAATTTGAAGAAATAATGGTGATGTGGATAAAAATGTGTAAGCTTCTCTTCTTATTCTCCTAGATGAAAATTGTTACCATAGAGTGATATCTATATTAGATGCTAAGGCTCCCACTGCTTTGATCATGTTCATTGGGATGATGCTGGAAACCATCCCAGTGGACTGGATGTCAGATGCAGAAGCAGGCACTGGATGTTGGGAGTCCATAGTCTCAACTAGAATCCTAAAGCAGAGCCATACTAGACGGGATGCTCAATCTCTTTAAACCTCAATTTCCTTAATTACCTGTGAAATGGAAATGACATGTGCTTTAAAGGACTGTTGTGAAGATTAAGGGAGAGTCTAAATGTAAAGCACTAACATAATGTGTAGCTCAAAATAAATGTTAAATACAAGCTGTTGCCTGGCCAGTGTGGCTCAGTGGCTGAGTGTTGACCTAGAATCAGGAGATCATGGTTTAATTACCAATCAGGATACACATGACCGGGCTTCCATACTCGATTCCCAGTGGGGGCCATTTTGGAAGCAGCTTGTTGATGATTCTCTCTCATCATTGATTTTTTTCTATCTCTCCCTCTCCTTTCCTCTCTCTCTCTCTCTCTTTTTTTTAAATATATTTTATTGATTTTTTACAGAGAGGAAGGGAGAGATATAGAGAGCTAGAAACGTCGATGAGAGAGAAACATCGACCAGCTGCCTCTTGCACACCCCCCTACTGGGGATGTGCCAGCAACTCGGGTACATGTCCTTGACCGGAATCGAACCTGGGACCTTTCAGTCCGCAGACCGACGCTCTACCACTGAGCCAAACCGGTTTCGGCTCCTTTCCTCTCTCTTAAATGAATTTTTAAAAAGTGTTTTTAAAAAATGGTTCTTTAAAAAGACACACAAATTTGTTTCCTTCCACAGAAAATTGCTGTGGGATTCAATGACAGTATTTGTATAAGTTTTGTACACTACAAAGTGTTAATAAAATATCAGCAAATATTAATATTCTTTTTAATCTGTGTTTGGTACACAACTTAGTTCTTTTGGGATACTTGAAGCAACAAAATAGATAGCCTACAACTGACATGGAAATTCTACCAGAGAATCTGAAGGCAAATTGAAAAGTATCTATTTCCTCTCAAGAAAAATGATAATTAACAAAGAACAAATTTTATTATTTGGAGTAACTGCCATCTTTCTTCTGAACATCAAAAGGCTCTAGATGTAGGTAAGAAAATGCATAGGGCATGATTAGGAAGGACAAGAGAAAGAAAGGAAAGAAGAAAAACAGGAGTGTGTTAATACTTCCATGTGGATGATTGAATATGGGATGCAATCCTACTTAAAGGAATGAAAAAATCATTTTAAAATGTAGTTTATTTTGAAAGACTTCTTTGGCATTTATATTAGACAAATATCACTGAACAGTACAGAATATATACAGGTTTCTCCTGTGAGCAGGAAGCAATTGGAATTTATTAAATAAGTTAATACTTAGTCTAAGAGAATGTTTCCGCATAAATCAAGGTCCCTAATGTACAGTGGTTTTTTACAAAATCTTTAAAGATATCTTGGAAGAATGAAGGTCATAAGTCAATCTGATATGTCACTGAGCCAGGAGAGAATAAACAGCATCAAAATGAAGAGAAATTGCTTAGGAGTTAAACCAGTCTGTTATTGCCCTGGACATTGTGACTTTGGCTAACATGCTCAAACGACGAGTTTCAATTTCTTTATTTAGAAGTTGGAAATAATAATAAATACCTTGAAGCACTGGTATGGGGATTAAATGAGAAAATGTGTGTAAAGATTTGAGCACTGTACCCAAGAAATAATGAGCTATGACCCTGCTTAATATTATGAATAAAATGCTCTAGCATGAGGACAGGGGCCTCCAAGCAAGGCCCTTTGGGGAATTATGTGAGGAAGGCAGGGGCTGTCCTGAAGAATGTTCTGTGCTACTTTTAACTGAGAGTGAAAAACGACTGCTTAGATAAAAAGAACCAAACAAATTTCAAATCTTTTTATTTAAGTCTTATTTTAATATGTTCTTCGAATGTCTCTCCATATAATAGTCACACTAAACTAAATAGAAACAGCCTCAACGTAAAAGACACAACTTTTCAACTGTGGATCAAGAAATTATATTATACTTTGATTTCTTATTGAGTAGTTCCAATATACTTCCCATAGTCAAGTATTTTATAGAAATTTAAATGCAATAGCTAGGCTCCTACATTGATGCCCATTAAGATGTTTTTGCTTTTTAGTTTGCCTACTTCATCAAAAGTACAATGTGACTAGGCTAGACAATCATTAAGGATACTTCTAAAATCCATTGATTTTTATTAAATACATACTAAGTACATGGCATAGTACTTTCTTAGTCAACTGTACTATAGTCCAAGAATCATGAGGAATCAGAGGGTGTTTTTGGAATAAAAAGTTGATGCAAACGTTTATTTTTTTTTACTTGCACCATGAAATCTAGGCCCTGTTCCAACACACCAGAGGTTGACATTTGGAGATGTAAAAAAACAACAGCAAGTTTTACGAAGTTTTGGCAGTTTGCTGCATGGACTGAGGACTATGTGTGGACTTCCTTAGTCCTGAGGAGTGTCTGCAGATTCCCCAGCAAAGGCTTTTCCCGGTGTTTTAATGTTTACTGGCATTTCCTCTGCAGGATATCCGCTCTGCTTGTCTTCCCGCATGAGAGAGTGCAGATGTTCCTGAAAGCATCTTTGCGTGGATTGACTTGAAGCAAGATGCTGAGACAAGGGGGAGAACTCAAAGGGTGCTGTTGGGACTGGAGAGAGGGAGGCACCTGGGCAGGGCTTCCCAGGGTGTGCTAACATAAACTTTTCTCTAGAAATCAGCCTCCTTCCTCCCGGCACCCCCCCCCCCCCTTTTTTTTTTTTTTTTTTTTTAAATAAAGAGAACAGGTTCCTGTGGTGATGGCAGAGAGATGTTCTGGTACTCTTGAGTTTTCGGTATCCAAATATACTCATTATGATAACAAACTTGGATGTTCTGTTTGCCTCACTGAGATCCCAAGTTACGATTCAATGTGTTTTAATTAGTGAGTGTCTTATTAGTTATTTATTCATTTTTAAAGATATATCTTATTTATCAATATTTATTTATTTATTTATTTATTTATTTATTTATTTATTTTTACAGAGAGGAAACGAGAGGGATAGAAAGTTAGAAACATCGATGAGAGAGAAACATCGATCAGCTGCCTCCTGCACATCCCCCACTGGGGATGTGCCTGCAACCAAGGGCAACCAATGCCCTTGACCAGAAGCAAACCTGGGACCCTTCAGTCCACAGGCCAATGCTCTATCCACTGAGCCAAACTGGTAATGGCTAATTAGTGAGTGTTTTAAAAAGTGAAATTACTAAAATGTTTCTGAGATACAGAAGACCTTGAGATAGGAATTGTAGGCCCAAGGAAAAGAAAGACTTTGATTTGACTCCAACTAAGTAACATGAATGGGTGATAATAAATTCTAGTCAAAAGAACTCTAAAAACATTTCTTAAAGTGCTACTCATATGATAAAGCTATTGCCACTGTGACAAAGGAATTTGCAGCCAGGCATCTAGGATGTGGGTGACTACTAGTGTGAATCAATAGTTAAATGTTTACTAACCTGTGGTAATTGGACTCAGATAGTGACTGGGTGCTTCCTTGAAAGGAGAAAGCACTGATTGGCTCTAGGGAGCTGAGGACTCACTAGAGAGGAAGAAATGATTTGTGGATATTACTGTCAAACTACTAGGTCAAAGGGACGAATTTGAGGGTATGTGTATGCACTGTGATGGCGAATACATTCTACAAGAAGGGGGGACCATACTCTCAAAATGGCACATAAAGCAATGCGCACACCGCTATTTAGAATCTAGTTTGTGTGCTACGACAGCTTTGTTCCAATGGAACCCTAATGGGGCTTTTAGCTACGCGTTTGTACTGAATCAAACCATTTCAGTGTGCCAACGAATGCAGAGTGTCTTGGGCCTTGACCATGGCCAAGGAGAACACACCATGGAGGTTTGTCTGAGAAGAAAAGAACGACCGACTGATAGCAATTTCCTCTAACGATTCTTCAGAGTACTTCAGCCTGCCACAGAGCTTAATTAAGTTAAATTAAATTAAATTAAATAATGAATGAATAATGAGCACAGATAGAGCAATATGGGAAGGAGGTCTACTTAGAAGTCCAACCTTCAAACTGTGGTTTATAGCCATGAACTTCTGACTTCTCCCAACCAGATTCTTAAATGTGTAGACATGGTGAGAATTGCAAAGGAAGAGTTCATAGATGGGTGGACAACAAAACATACCTCCTTTTAGAACAACTGGTCACTCTCTCCTCCCCCTCTTCACCTCTAATCCCGCCAAACTGACCCTAGTCTCATGATATCATGCCTGGTGCTTCCAGGAAGTAAGGACACATGCATGCTTTCCCATGAAATTGACATCACTGGACTCAGCTGTTTGAGAACCCCCCTCGACAGGTCCTCTAGAACCTGGTTGTCAGGTTATAATGACAGTGTAGCAGGTGCTCTGCACAATTTGCTTTGCTGCTACTTCTGTGATTAACCTTGAAAAGAAGTATATTCATTTTCTGATATTTATGCCTTGCCTTTCAGTGAAAGTAAGTATTACTCATCTTTGTGTGGATTAATTAGGTCCATTGAGAAAGAAAGCATTAATTTGGTAGTTTCCTTGTGTTAAGATGCCAAGGGCTCTTTATGGAACAAAGGTATTCTTAATTGTAGAGACGCAGAAAAAATTTCTATTGCAGCTCTGCTTCTTTGTCATATCTTTATCACAAGCATTAACCTGCACTTCCTCCCTGGCTTGAAACAGCAGTTAGTATATGAATGGTTAATTGATTGCATTAATCTACGTAGGAGAGTAGGTACAATGTTTTCCAGGATTAGACAAATTTGTTTAATGTTGCTCTTTCCTTAAGTAAACAAATAAAGAAGGAAGGAAAGAAGGAAAGAAGAAAAGAAGGAAGGAAGGAAAACAGAAAGCAAAGAAAAAAGCTGGTTAAAGAATAAATGAACCAGAAGTCAATATGTTTGGTTTTGTTGGCTATAATCAAATTCATCTTTCATGATTATTATTTTGATGATATGAAATCTATATCACAACTGTTTTCCTAAGCAATAAACCTGAACAGACAAAGCTTTTTTTTTTTTTAAACCTTCTTATTGCTCTAAAATACATATGTTAAATTGTGGCATTTATTTAAAACTTTTTTTTATTGATCTCAGAGAGAAAGGGCAAGGGAGAAATAGAAACATCAATGATGAGAGAGAATCGTTGATTGGCTGTCTCCTGCACGCCCCACAGTGGGGATTGAGCCTGCAACCTGGTCCTCTTTGGAATCCTTTTGTTTGGGGTTCTGTGTGCTTCCTGGACTTGTAAGTCTATTTCTTTCACCAGGTGGGGGAAATTTTCAGTAGTTATTTCTTCAAATAGGTTTTCAGTATCTTGCTCTCTCTCTTATTCTGGAACCCCCATAATTCTGATGTTGATACACTTGAAGTTGTCCCAGAGGCTCCTTACACTATCTTAACCTTTTTGGATTCTTTTTTCTTTCCAGTCGAGTGTTGTTGTTTTTTTGTTTCTTTTTATTTCAAATCTTGACTTGGTTCTTGCAATCCTCTAGTCTGCTTTTAGGTCTCTGTATAATATTTTTTATTTCAGTCAGTGTATGCTTAATTTCTAGTTGATCCTTTTTCATATCCTCGAGGGTCTCACTAAATTTATCAAGCCTTTTCTAGGAAATTCTTGAAAAAACCTTATAACCATGGTTTTGAACTCTATATCCAGTCGTTTACTTTACTCCATTTTCTTCATTTGTGACCTGCCTGTTTGTCTTCACATTTTGGCTGCTTCCTTGAGTTGATGGAGTGGCTTTGTGTGCTAGGTGTCCTAGCATGGCCCAGTGGCTCACCTCACCAGTTACCTGAGGTGGACACTCTTGGTGTGCCCCTTTGTAGGCTGTGTGCACAGTCTTGTTGCAATTAAGCTTAGATTGTTGTTAGTATCACTGGGGAGAGTTGACTTCCTGGCCAATTGGCTGAGGATCAGCTGTGTCTCCACTGGGAGAGCTTTTGTGTTCAGCTTGCATGGGGCAGAATCTCAGGGCTGATCAGACAGCCTTGGTTTCCTATCAGCCCTGTCCCGCAGCCCCTGTGTCTCAGTGTCCCATGGCAATGGCTGCATGCACTTCTGAGAGAAGGCTGCCCTGAGTTTTGCCAGACAGTCCAATTTCTTTCCAAATGAGTCTGGATACCCAGGGTCTCACCTGGAACTGGATCTCAGTGAAGTAGGGAGGTTTTGTTTCCCTCCTGAATTAGAAAGCTAGCTGCGCATTTGCTACCCGCCCTCTCCAAGCCCTGCGAGTAAGCCAGCCGTGTATTCAGCTGCCCTCCCTTCCCACGTGCAGGTCTCCCCATCTCTATCTTCCACAGCTCCTCTGGGTCTCAGTGTCCTTTTATCTTTCCTTCTAGTTGTAGAATTTCCACCCAGCCAGCTTTCTGGTGGTTCTGGACGATGTCCGCTTTGTCTTCCAGTTGCAGTTCTGAAATTGTTGTGTGAGGCAGGAGTATAGGTGTTTACCTATGCCGCTGTCTTTGTTTTTCCATAGGATTTTTTTAATAGTCTAGCTAGAAAATAATCCTTGGTAGAAATATATATATATATATTTCTACCCTGTGGGTTGCCCTTTTCTTCTCTAATGTTTTTTGATGAACAGAAGTTCTGAATTTTAATTAGAAAAAATTATAAAGCAACAATAGTATTATGCTAAGCTTTAAAAAGAGGTGATATGATGTCATTGACATAAGAGGGGTTAGAATCCTAGCATTACTGGGCCATGTATCAAACTCCCAGAAATCATGTGACATCTTTGTGCAACTTGCTGTATTCAATCATAATGTTGGAAAAGCAGCAGTTGCACCCCTACCCCCTACTTCCTGGGAGTCCTGAGGAAAATAGGCAGATTTTTGAAACTGTATTTTCATCAGAGGATTCACATCTGAAGATTTAAGCAATGGGAATATCTTAACAAAGATGGTTAGGACAATAAGAGCACTAGGCTGCACCTTTCATTGTCAAGTTGACACTAGTCACAGACTCCTTCAGGAAACTGTTAGTCTTCTGAAAATAATAAATCAGAAAATTAATTTCAGTTTTTGATAGCACAGTAAGAGGTACTATTTTAAGTCCAAAATTGTATCTATAAGATTTTTTTCAGGCCCTCAGTTGTTAGGTTCTATAATCAGTGATATTTTTAGTTAAAGGAAAGCAGGACAGGAGATAGTATTATTTTAATGCCTATCATTGGTTTATAGCCAACATTCATGTTAAAACAACAATAACAACAAAAAGCAGATTACAGCTCTCTATGCAATAGCATTAATGAATGGACATATTCCATGAAAAATAGAATTTACTATGTGAAATCTTATAAATAGGGCATGGTTTTTGTTTGTTTTTTTTAAATCTTGGCTTTAAAGTGATTTGGTGAAGTGAGTATTTCCCTCATAAAAAAATAAATTCTTAGAATATTATTAAACATTTTACAACCTCAAAATGCTGTCTAGTGGACCAACTAAGAGTGAGGATAAAGCTGACTGCATCAAGATCTGGTCAAGGTTTAAGCAGAGGACACAATTTCTAGAAATTCTCCTTCAGTTTGAATGTTAAGGCTTGTTTAGCTGTTTTTCGCCTTGAGCAGGCCTCAGGCTCATTGTCTATGTGTGCTGCCTGTCCTGTTTTCTATCCTATTCCCAGTTATCCTAAGTATAATACTATTGTGCCACTTTTATGTTTTCATCATAGTTAATTGCAGAAATATTTATTAGCACAAAGCCCTAATCAAAATGAATAAACAAGCAAAACTGTTACCGGAAACACCTCCAAGAATACAAATGAGTAGCAAGTACAAGAGATTGAAACATTACTCCTCAGACATTATACAATTTGTTTATGAACCCTTAAATGTGCATTAAATTAAAAAAAAAAAGATTTTAGCTGAAACCGGTTTGGCTCAGTGGATAGAGCGTCGATCTGCAGACTGAAAGGTCCCAGGTTCGATTCCAGTCAAGGGCATGTACATTGGCTGTGGGCATATCCCCAGTAGGGAGTGTGCAAGAGGCAGTGTTTCTCTCTCATTGATGTTTCTGACTCTCTATCCCTCTCCTTTCCCCTCTGTAAAAAAATCAATAAAATATATTTAAAAAATAGATTTCAGAGAGGAAGGGAGAGGGAGATAGAGATAGAAGCATCAATGATGAGAGAAAAACATTGATTGGCTGCCTCCTGCACACCTTTTTCTGGGGATCCAGCCCACAACCCAGGCATATGCCCCTGACCAGGAACTGAATTGTGACCTCCTGGTTCATAGGTTGACCCTCAACCACTGAGCCACGCCAGTGGTATTTTGCTAAATCATCAACTCCTCAAAGGCAGAAGCAGTTTTATTCACCTTAATGGCTGCTTCTGTGCTTAGCAGATTGCCGCACATGTAGCACGTGCCCAGTTTATGCTGGTGGACTAACTGAAGGTCACCTTGAATCTTTGAAAATATAAAGTGTGAGTTTAACAAATGTTGTCTCTTAGTCTTCATTTTCTAACTACTTAGAACTTGGAAAGTGGACCCTTTTGTAGTAAACGTTTCTCTCTAGATAGGATTTTCTTTTCTTTAAAAATGGAATAGAAAGAAAGGAAAACAAACTGGAACCATTAAAAAAAAAGTCTTAAAGTACCAGATCTCTTTTCTAGGAATGTGGAGAGATAACTTAAGCCAGCCTACCCTAATTTCTTTATGGGTTAAATTTTCTCTAAATGTGATCTTGTTTCATTTTGAAATATACATATTTTTAAATGCATACATGTAAGCAACTGGAAAATTGGTTTTAAGCACATGTGATATTAGATTTCACAAATGTTTGGGGCCCTGGTGTTATTTCCATGACTATGAGATTTCATAAACACAGCATCTAGCAACCGTTTACGGTTCAGTACCCTTCTGCATAACTGAGGTGGCTTATTGAACACAAAGGCATTTTCTATCCATTACTGTAGATAGCAATGTTTTGTGTTTTAAATGAACATTTCACACAGGCCTGAGCACAAGGTACATTTTACAAGGCTATGTACTTGCTGTAAGTGCATATGTAGTTTGCAGTCTTTAATCCCAACTGACCTTCAGGTAGCCCTGTGAAGGTAAAAAGAATCATTCTTTACCTTTGGAATCAATTCTTTTGTGTGTGTTGCACTTAGAACCGTTGCTGCCCACATGATTGAATTAATAGAACTTGCATTGCCTGTTTAGCCTAGCGCAACATTAATGCTATTTACTTATCCTTACCATACAGTAGAATTAAAACTACAAGGAAAATCTCTTTCTGTTATTGGACTGTTGGAAAGAAATCTCATATTCCGTGATATCTGTTTCTAATTTGTCTTTGGGGAAAGGAATGCCAAATAGTTGCCTTGCTTCCTCCTTCAGACATTCAGAACCTCACCAAACTGCAGTCAAACCAGGATGCACACCCCAGGATGGGATTGTTTCCCCCCTCAGGATCATAGTCAATAAATTTGATTAGTTTGTAAAGCATTCCAAGCCACCAGCCCACAAAGCAGGTTGAGCCAATACCTTCACTCACTCCCTGTTCCTTCTAGACCACCAGGGCTCTAGTTTGTATTTTTAAACCTGGGTTAAATTGTGGCATAACCACAAACCATTGTATGCTATTAACAGTGGGGTTCCAGTGAATGACTGACAAACAAAATCTTAGCACACGAAGCCCAGCTCTCTCAATGGTAAACACATGTTATTAATGAAACGTTTCTAACGGGCCCAGGCAGCTTGAAGTCTGCCTTGACTGACAAGGCTGTATTTTGCTATCTGGGCTACACAAACCAAACAAAACATTTTAAAATAGCATATCAGAATGTGTTTTGCCGAATCACAAAGGTATAATTTGCAGCTGCGGATTCTGAACTGAACTCCCCTTCCTCCAAAACTGGATGATTGCGTGACATTTCTCCAGGGTGGAAAGACAGCTCTTGGTTCCTGGATCTTTCTAAAGGTCTGGATGGAATTCAATTCAAACCTTGGTCCAGCCTCCAAGATGCACAAAGGACTCAACACAAGTGTCATGTGGGTTACCGAGGAGGATCCAGGTGAACATCTGTTTTGTGTGCAAGTTCTGGAGCCCAGCATCTGGTTGCTCTCAAAGAATCACCGCTGTGAGGTAGGATGCTAAATAGAGGTCAGATGTGATTCATCCTCAGCTTCCTCTAAATTCATGAGGCAGACGGGTGGAGGCCTCATTCGTGTATATTTGATGTTTTCCTTTATCAGTAATACTGGCTACTTAGCATGTAGGCATCCAGGAAAACAGACAGTGAGTCTTTTGTGCAATTTTTTCCAAACTTCCGCATAACATAAAGGGATAGCAAACCCCAAACCAAATAAAACAACACTGGCATTGCATGTTAGATGTCTTTGAAACATTCCAGTGTTTTGGACCACCAAACTCGAACCCACGATGCTTGCATTTCGTTTTTGATCAAATTGGGCAGTACTGCCTCAAGCTGGATTGCATTTCTCCCCTTCAAATTTACCCCGACTCTGTTAAAGGACCAGAGAATTACAGGGGAACAATGTCCTGTCAATCTGTTCTGTAGATTTCTTTTAAAAAGGAGTAGCGAGGAAACCAGTATCATCAAAGCAGTTTCTAATCACAATGCTTCTAGGAATTTTCACTGTCTCTACCAACATCAAACTAACCAATGAAAGACAAGACTTTACACAAATCACATATCCATGCTGTAAATTATTCTTTCGTCTGAACTAACTGGGTTGCTTTCCTTTCACTGAATTCATAGGTATGGTCTAAAATGGAGCTGAGACAGAACACCCCAAAGCTATTTAAGGGCAATGCTGAAGACAAATGCTAGGCTACGCACTAATGACAAGTTGCATCCATGAATGAGTCTAACCAATCCCACTCATACTTTGTACCACTCTTTGTTTCTTTTTGGTTTATTCCACATGGCCTTCTCCCTAACATGGTCTCCACATTCAGCACCCCCCCCCCCACTTGCCCAGCTGATTTTCCTGGGGTCTGTATGGTCTCCCCGCTTGCTGCAATGGTCCTTACTGTTTAACTTTCCCTGAAGGATGGCATAGGCAGGAGCTCGGGGGTCCTGGCACCATTGTTTAGTGTCCAGGATCTCCCTCTGCTCTTTGAGGGCACTTAAGAGACCTGACTTGCAAGGCAGATTCCTGTCACTCTTCTTCATTGAAACCTTCCTACTTGGCTATTTGTGTCTCTAAAGCTCTGGGGAGTGGACTGGATGACCTAAAAAATATTTTGTCAGGCCCAGGTGAAAACGAGGGACTCAAAACACTCTCATATGGATTTCCAAATAGAACGCTTGGAGAGATCATGTCTTGAAACTCATTAATGAATTGCAACTGGCAAACAATGAAGATACCATTAGGTAGCAAAGAAAGGCCACCTGTTATCCCATTTCTAACCCCATAGCTAGCTAAGCAGCTGCCCTAATGATCTGTTAAATGCTGCCTAGAGCCCAATTAGTCTTCTCTACCTGAGTGCTTGATGTTTAGAGATTATACTTTACAGTATGATGGCTCACATTCCCACTTCAGAAGTTAAATAAGGGTCACATTTTTGGAGTTTAATTAAAGAAGCTTGAGCTATATTGATTTGATTTGACTAGTAGGTAGAGAAAAATAAAAGATACCTCTGACGCAGTGGCCGGCAAACTGTGGCTCTGTTGACTAATGAGCTTGCCAACCACTGTTCTAACGTATATGTTATGATAAAGCATTAGAGAATTCTAAAATTTTATAGCTGGTAGGGAATTAAAGGAATTAAATACAGAGAAATTTAAATGATTAATAACAGAATGAATACTAGAACCCAAGTCTTTTTTTTTTTAAATTGTTTTGTTTTTGTTAATCCACACCCGAGGATATTTTTCTCATTGATTTTTAGGGAGAGTGGAAGAGAGAGGGAAAGACAGGGAAACATCAATGTGAGAGAAACACATTGATTGGTTGCCCTCCTGCACAGCCCTGTAGGAGCCTTTCAGTCAAAGTATGTGCCCTTGACTGAAATCGAACCTGGGATCCTCTGGTCCACAGGATGACGCTCTATTCACTGAGCTAAACTGGCTAGAGCTAGAATACAAGGCTTTTTAGCTTTTCAATTCAGTGTGCTTACTTGGTATCATACATTGCCGTGAAAATTATGTTGCGTAAATTTTCTACTACTAGTATATTACTTTTAAAATATTTCATCTGGAAGTGCTTAAATCTGATAACTGGTAGCTTGGTTGAATAGTACTTATACTAATGATACAATACATATGTGTTTATGCCCATACACGTGTAAAGACTTGAAGATTCAGACACCACTTTAAGTATACTTTCAATTTGTTCTTTTAAATTTCATAGACTTAACAAATTTCATAATAAGAAAAAAGCTATATGCCATCATCTCAGTGCTTGGAACCAGCCAGAGTAAAGCATCAACATCCATTTCTTGCCTTGGTTTCTACATTGGTGCGTCTCTCTGATAAAATTAGTGCTTTGAAGATTTGGGAGAAGATACGTGGATGACACAAATGTTCCTTCATGCAGAATTCTCAGATCTTATCTTACATAAGGCACTGCAGCATCATGGGGTATTTCACTCACTCATTCGCTATACAAGTACTTATGAAGAATCTATATTAAGCCAGGGATGGTGCTAGACACTGGGAAACACACACACTTCTGCCTGTGGCAGTGCCCACGAATCTTTCCCAATCTTTGTGTTCTCTTCTCTTTGTGGGGCATACAACTAGACTCCGTTTCTCAATCTTCTTTTCCATGTTCTGGCCAACAGAATAACAGTGGAAATATTATGTACCTCTTTTAGACCTGCCCGTCAATTCCTCTCATGTATGTCTCTTTCCCAGCTGTGACATAAATAAAGGAGACTCAGAGAACCTAGAAGAGAGAGAGAGGAAACACAAAAAGACAGGGGCCTGGGTTTCTGAATGGCCGTATAGAACTGAGAGTCCTTCCAGCACCATCAACCTATGTTGAACTGTGACTCAAACAAGAAATATATGTCATTGTGTGATGTTACTAAGATGCTCTGTTTTTTAAAAATATATATTTTTATTGATTTCAGAGAGGAAGGGAGAGAGAGAGAGAGAGAGAGAGAGAGAGAGAGAGAGAGAAACATCAATGATGAGAATCACTGATCAGTTGCCTCATGCATCCCCCCCCGCCCCCCCAGGATAGAGCTTGCAACCTGACTGGGAATTGAACCATGACCTCCTGGTTTATAGGTCGATGCTCAACCACTAAGCCATGCCAGCCAGACAAGATGCCCTGTTTGCTAAAGCAGCTAGTCATGGTATCAGTTTTGCTGTATAATAAAGAATACACAAGCTTAGTGGCTTAAGACAAAAACCACCCTGTGTCGGTAGCTGGGACATGGCTTAGTTGGAATGGCTCATCTCTTCTCAAGGCTCTGACTAGGCTCACTCGTGGGGTCATAGTCAGTTTGTAAGTCAGGTGGAAGCTGGCTGGTATCAAATGGTCTCTCACACACGTTTGGCAGTTGGTGTTGGCTGTTTGCTGAGCTGTATTTCTAGCATGCTAACCTGGACTTCCAGAGTAAAGGCTCTGCTTCATACGCATTTATTAGTATTCTACTGCCCAGAACAAATCATATAGCCCAGCTTAGAGTCAGTGTGGGAGAGCTATGTGAGGTCACGGGTAGTGAGAGGCATGACTCATTGGGAGCTAGTATTTTAACAATCCCCACACCACACTTGACGAATGAATTGCTCTTAAGGAGCTCAGCATTCTAAGAGAGAGGCATATAAATAAATAACCACAACACTGAGAAGTGTTAGAAACAACACAATAGGGACACTAACAGGGAATAGTTAACTCTGCTTGCCCTGGGCATAATGGCAAAAATTTCTCTTTCTAAAGGAATGGAATTTTGTTAGGAACACCAGGAGCACACGGTGTGGTTTTGGGAAAGGAGGAAGGATGGTCCAGAAAAGGGAAATAACATCACAGGAGAAAGCATGGAAGTCAGGAAGAGCAAGGCCTGTGTAGGAGCAGAGAAAAGTTTACTGGGAATTTTGTAGAAAGTATAAGGAGATGGGCTGCAAATGTAAGCAGGGCTAGGTGGTGCTAAAAGTGTATGCCAAGAAGTTAGGAATTTACATTGAACATGTTGGAACATTGAATGAACTTCAACAGGGAGTTCATACTACTGGTAATTAAACCACAATTGGTGACACTGGAAGACTAACTGGAATTACTAGTAGACTTTTGGTGGAACAATAAGGTGATACCCGCTGTCAAAGGAGGAAGAATGAATCTCAGTGCATATGCTTGCGAGTGCAAGAAGGATTGTTTTCTTCATATTTTTATTGATTTTAGAGTGGAAGGGAAAGGAAGAGAGAGAGAGAGAGAGAGAGAGAGAGAGAGAGAGAGAGAGAGAGAGAGACATCAATGATGAGAGAGAATCATTGATCAGCTGCCTCCTGTATGGCCCCACATTGGGAATTGAGCCCCCAACCTGGGCATGCACCCTGAGCAGGAATCAACCACTGACCCACTCCTGGCCGGGCTGTTTTCTTTAATTTACTTATAATTTTACTATACTTATTTTATTAATCATTAAACTTAATTCTAATATAATTCAACACACTTTCTGTCTTACACCTCCATTCTACAGGGGTAACAAAAATTGATCAGTAATTTTAGGGCTACCTCTTTACTTCAGAGTTATAGACAGGCTTTGCAGGGCTGACAGAGTACGGAAGTCTCCAAGCCTCTGTTGGGCACATCCATAGGCTCTGAAAAGGTCTGCAGTTCTCTCTCTTCCTGCCAAGCACTAAGGGGACATAGAGGTCACTCTAGGGAACGTGTGCCATAGAGAACAGGGTGGTTCTATGAGTCTATGCCTGACCCTTTGTGCCTGGACACACTGGCACAGTGTTTCTTCACTGGAGACATTTATCTTCCTGGGCTCCACCCTGAGATGGACACAAGTTTTCTTTGCCCCCCGATTCTAAGGTGGGACCTGTGAGAAATTACTCAAAGACAGGGAAGCCATCTCCTCTGTTCCAGTTACTATTGCTACATAATAAATTAGCTTACAGTTAGCAGCTTAAACAAGCTTTCATTGTTTTATAGAATTTAGTGGGTCCAGAATTCAGGCCAGGCACAGGTATGCTGGCTTTGCCTGCTCCTCAGCTGGGGGGCTCCCAGGCTGTGGGCTGGAACCACTTGCTCTGAATCAGTCACAGCAACTAGAGAATTTGAATATAGTCATCAGTCCTGTATTTAATAAGTGTTGGCTTCCTGGAAGACAGTTGGCTGCAGGACTGCAGTGAATACCTGGGGACTATTAGGGTTCTGAGGAAGAAGTGGGGTGTAGATGAAACTAATTGTATTCATGACAAAGAAAAAAAATGGAAAACTTGAAGCGTGTAACCAAAGGGCCAATATCAATGGCAAGTGCCTATGAGCCTAATATTAATTCAAGAAATGGCCAGCCATTGGGTTCAAGGACTGAAAGAGTAAGCATGATGAAAGGGCTGCTGATTGAATTCGACATGACATCAAGGGAAGGGGCAAGGCAGCAGCCAGTGTAGACAGCAAAATGGCCATCCCTCCTCCAACTTGTGAAGATTACCAGGAGTAAGCTTCCACAGACCACCAGTAAAGTCAATACTAGACTCTTGAAAAATGGTGCTCACCAGATCCTCTATCTTTTAAAGATACTAAAGATTCACAATCCTATTTTGTAGAAATACAACAATGGCTACAAGCTTTAACCTATTTTAGGCAACTGGGTCTTAGAAAGAGATTTGCAAACAAGTGGACGAATGGCCTTTGGGAACTTGACTGTGAGCTTTTGTATGTTCAGGGCACTTTTCTCTGCTTCGGGACTGAATGGCTCTTTGAAATCCCAGGACCTTTTGGCCAGTGTGAAGCACAGCAATAAGAGGCTAATGTTGGGGAGCCATTTTTCTTTTGAGCTAGAACAGGAGTTTGAATAAAATCCAGACTAAGTCAGCTTCTAAACAAGGATGAAGTTCAAGTTTATGAAGCTAACTTGCAAGCCTGAAGCCGTATATTTATATATTTTTGACATTTGCCTTAAAAAGAAACATCGGTCTGCATCTTTGTGAAATGTTAAGCTAAATACTCAGCAAAAGCAATCTTGAACTGCTTTAAACCTTTTCTTAAACCAGGGACAATAGCAGTGCAGTGGTGACAGCACAGTGAACAAGTGTTAGACGGGACTCCTGAGAACCCGTCCTGCCTGGGCATGAAGGAACCTTTGACCTTGGACAAGTCACTTCAGTTCTCTGGGTCAGAAATAGACTAATTTATTAGACAGGATGCCTAAGGCACTACAACATGTTAATTGCTATTTTCATCTGACTTTAGAGTAAAGCATCAACATGACATCAAGTAAAGCATTAACTGAGCACAGTTAAGCCACTGGTCCCCAGTCAACTATTGAGTCAGTAGGCAAGGAATGGCCTGCGTGCCCCTTGCGTCTCAGGCTGCAACTCTCTCTTTCTCCTCCACTGCTTTCTAGAAGCAGCGGTAAGCCTGGCTGTGTCAAATGAAAAGGCTCCGGCTGCTGGTGCCACCCACAGAGAAGCACCTTTCACCCCGGAGCTGCCGGTCTTTCTGGCATTCAGGTAGGCTTACCCCACGGGCTCCACCTGCCTCGGCGTCTCAAGCACAGTCTATCAGCAAGTGCAGGGCATGAGGAATAATCCTTTGCAGTGAACCAATAGAGTCTCAAACCCTGAGCATGCTCAGGGGAGCATCACTTGGATTAGTGGATTAAGTACATTAGCTGAAATGACCTTACTAATTTTGCATTATATAATACATGCAAACCTCAGGGCAAGGGGAGTGTTACTTTGAAGAACCAGCTATAAGTTTCTAAAGGAAAGTTTAGAGAGGAGAGGAGATTGTGACCTAAACAAAATTTAATCCTCTGGCTATTGCAATGCCTCTGATGCAGTATAAGAGAGAGGATGGCAAGGCTATGGTGTTCTCAGGCCAGTGAGGATAAAGAAAAAGGCACTGGGCTCCCAGACCTGTGACCTCCCTGGGCAGTTCCATCCAGAGCCGTTTATGAAGGTAGTTCACAGTACTGGGCCTTGTAAAGCTATGTCCTCTCCCGAAACACCCTCAGTATGGTAAAATGCTCACACCATATGTGAAAAGCTTTCATTTCATTTTTGTTTTTTGTAGAATATACTTTTTGCCACCTCACAGTTGAGAAGTAGTATGATCTTAAATGCTTGTCACCCAGGATTATGACAACCCTCTATTTCATTCACTGAGTGAACACTCAGTCTGTTAGGATCTTGTGAAGATAATCTCAGGATAGCGCAGGCCCCCTGCTTCCATAACATGGGGTTCTGGGAAGAGAGGCTCAGTGTGTCAGACTCTGACTGCTTCTGGCTTCTCTCTCCCTCCTCTTTATAACATTCAAGGGCCAACTCACTCCTCTGAGAGGCTTAGGATTGCCTCCGCAGAAGGTAAGTCTTTTTAACCAAAACAGTTCAGAACTGTGCCTCGATTCACATTGGTCTGGCCCTGACCTTGCTTCCCTAGCTGAATGGTGGGCTTTGACTTTCAATCTTGGACATGAAATCTCCTTTGTTTTTGCTCCCCTGGGACCCTAGCACCTTCTGTCTTACCCCTGCCAGTCCCTATCCCCAGTAGCTGAGGGTGTGGGCAGAGGAGTCAGGGAAGCTCAGGTTCAGGTCTTTGTGTTTGTTTATTAGTAGAATGACCTTGGGCAGATTGTTCTTAGGGCATAACAATAATTAAACCTATCTCCAAGGGTTTCTATGAAGATTAAATGAGATACATTATGTAAAGCACTTAGCACAGAATCCATAAAAACTGCTCAGTAATTTTAAGCAATTAATATTAATGTCAATAAAATATATACATCTCTGCTCCATTGATGTAGAATAAGAGTCCCTCCCCCACCCAAAACTGGATTTTATATATTTTTTTAAATCATGGACTATGTTTGAAAGGGTTTTCAGATCTCCTTCAGAACTGAGCCAAATGTAGGGGACCTGGTGGGAGTGAATAGAATTTTTTATTGATTTGAAACCAGAGCAAGATAGAAAATAATATCATATCAGCAGAGCTCAGATTGAACCTTTGTGTAGGCATACTGAGAAAATGCAGAGTAAGTTAGTCTTCAGGAAGCAAGAATTGTGAGCCCCATCAATACAGAGCCCCGTTAGCTATATCATGCCATGATCCCAGGGCACACCCACCACAAAGGACAGAACTGGGCCTTCTGTTGGCCCTCAGTTACCAACCACTCTGCACAGAACCTGCACTAAAATAGAGCTGTTAGACTAGACACTCTGGAAGGATTGCTCAGTTTATACACTAAGTTTTCTTCAAACTGGTTTAGTAAGTAAAACACTCTTGCTTGTCACCTTTGATTCCGAATTATCAATTAGACGATCTAGCAGTTGTAAAACCCCAACAGGCATAGCTTTCTTCAGTTAGAAACCCACTGGAAAACAGCTCTCAGGGTAGTAAAAGCAACACACATCAACCATCTCAACCATCATCAGCATAAAGCAACTCTTTGGGTACATATGTATGCGGAAAGTTTTTTGTTTAAACACAATGCGGTTAATGAACACAGATATATGAAGTCCTTTTTTTTTTTTTTTTTCATCAATGAACTATGGCAAACTAGAAATACCTGGATTATGATTCTGAGTGATGAAATTCAAAAGACAGGAAAATGCCCCAGGAGCAGATTTTCAACAATAATCACATTTTTTTACTCTTCTGGAGATTTAACCCTGACATTTTTTCTCAATTGTATTTAGGCACACATGGAAAAGGAGTGCCATTCACTGGGCACCCTCAAATCCTCACAATTATGTGAACAACTATAATTTAAATTTTCCAGTTATTCCACTGATTTACTTAGCCTAGAGATTTTCTCAAAAAAGGAACTGTTGAAAATAATTCCCAGGTGGAGGTGGCCTCAGTCCTTGGTAAGAATGTGGAAGTGTTTCCTTTTGCATTCCTACAATTTTTATTAGGTGACTTTTTAGTAGCTGTAAAACAGTTGTAGTTTATATCACTATATGATTATTTTATCCGAATTAGGTTCCTTTAAAATATCTGCAATTTTCTACAATGTAAAATTTCTCAGAGAATTTCTAGAATTTAAACTATTTATATATTGCCAACATGTGTCTGCCATTAAATTCTTATAAACAATGAAGTTTAATCATACCCAGGGAAGTTGATTTCTGACAGCCATGGGATTAGCAATGGTTTGTGAAGCAAATGAAGTGGAGTCAGAGCATGTGGCTCCTTAACACATACGCTTGGACCATCACTTAACTTTTCTGGATGTGTTCTTACCTGGACTTAAGCAAAAGCATTACTTATCTTTTGCGGTATAACAAATCACCACAAAATTTAGTTGTTTAAAAGAACAATTAGTTGTCTTCCCATTTCTGTGGGTAAGAAGTTCAGGAGCAGCTTAGTTGGGTGGTTCTGACTTGAGGTCTCTCATGAGGTTGCAATCAAGATGTTGGCTGAGCTACAATCATTTGAATGCTTGACTAGGCCTACAAGTCTCACTTCCCAGCTGTCCCCTCACATGGATATTAGCAAGAAATCTTAATTCCTCAATGGCTATTGGCAGGAAGCCTCAGTTTCCTGCCACATGAGCCTCTTCATACGGCTGCTTTCTCAAGAGCAAGTGATCCAAGCAGGAGGGAGCAAGGCAGAAGCTCCCATAAAATGTCTTTTATGACCTCACCTTGGAAGTCACATGTCATCACTATTGCCTCGTTCTTTTGATCACACAGACCATCCTATTACAATGTGGAAGGAAGTTATACAGGCTATGGTAAGGAAGTAGGGAAAATTGGGGGCCATTATAGAGGCTGTCTATCACCACAAGAAACTTAACAGTAATCTTGAATCTTTCTTCTTCCCAGATTTATTTTGTTTCAAAAAGTCTTGTTGATTTACCTCCAAAATATATATGTTTACTTCTATTTCTACTGCCATGCCACCAATTAAATCCACCATAATATCTGGCTTGGACTACAATCTTCTTACAGGCCTTCCCCCCCCTCCCCCACCCTCTGCTCATGCTTCGTTATAATCTCTTCTTCAAAGTAGCCAGAATAATATTTTTTAAATAAAAAAAATAAAAAAAATGTTTTATTGATCTCATAGAGGAAGGGAGAGGGAGAGAGAGAGGGAGAAATAAAAGCATCAATGATGAGAGAGAATCATTGGCTGCCTCCTGCATATTTCCTACTGGGAATCGAGCCTGCAACCCGGGAATGTGCCCTTGACCGGAATTGAACCTGGGACTCTCTGGTCCACAAGCTGATGCTCAACTGAGTCAAACCAGCTAGGGCCAAAGTGATTTTTGAAAATACACCACATTATATCACTATAGTGTGATTCCCCAATCCTGCCACCTTACTCTTAAAATAAAATTTAAAAATCTTACTGGAGCCTGCAGGGCCCTCTGGTTCTGAACCCTGTCCATTACTTTGATCTCATCTCTCACTGCTCTCCCCTAATTCTGTATGTTACAGACCCTATCTCCCCCTCGTTACACATCTCTTCACCAGCTACCACCGCATCTTCTCTCTTTCTTGGACTAACTTTGACTAATTCTCAATTATCAGATTAAATTTTAGGGAGACTTTTCTTAGCTCTCCAATTATGTCCCATCCTCTTATCCTCTAACCCCATCCCTTGTTTAGAACACTTGCTAGTATTTATCATTGGAAATGTTGCAATGTGATTGTTTGATATCTTTTTTGCTCACACATGTCTATCCATAGACATGCACAATACTTAACATAGCATAGTTATTAATTAAACAGTTGTTGAGTAAATGAATGCTATACCAAAGAAAGTCTTTCTGTTGTCATAGTTCAAACAAGACATAGTCCTCTCTCTGTCAAAATTTCCCACAAGTTACGAGTGATTGTTTATTAAAGAATAAAGAAGACTTCTACTAAAGGATATAAAGTATGGGTCACTGTCCTCAATGCTATAAACTTTATGGAACCAGATACAAGCAACCAGAAAGATAACAAATACAAACAGAGAGAAACAAAAATGTTATTTCAAATGAGGCCATAGAACTCACGAAGGATGTTGTTATAAGTGAACATGCCAACGTAGACTTGCAATATAGTTAGAGTCAGGGTCAGACTGAAAAAGAAATGACTTTACATGTAATGTTTTGCTTTTTAGATGATTAATCTCCCTATAGTGACAAAACATGAAGATAAAGCTAACAATTTAAAAAAAAATTTCTTTAGTGTTTAAAGTATTACATATGTCTCCTTTTCCCCTCATTGACATCTCCCCAGCCCCCCAGCACAGGCCCTTACCTCCCTACTGTCTGTGTCCATTGTTATGCTTATATGCACGCACACAAGTCCTTTGATTGATCTCTCCTCCTCCCCCCCTCACCTTCCCTCTGAGGTTGGATTGTCTGTTCAATGCTAGCATCTTTGAAAAGTCTGCTGTTCATATGCTGTACCCTGAGCATGATTAATCAAATGTATTTTTTATTCAAAACAATCATTTTGTTTCATTCTTAATGGTATCAAGCTGAAGCTTATACATAAAAAAACAGAAGTGTTCACACCTGATCTTCATACAATAGGCCATTCCTTCAGACCAGAACATTTCAAATATTTACTAAATTACAGCTTTTTGAAATTATTTCACATTCTCTATCATTACTTGTCTTTCACCCACAAACACTTGTGTTCTGCATTATGCATCTCTTACTCCTTTCTCAGGAAAACCATTAAGTATTTTTTTTCTCTTTAAAATTCAATTGTTAATTATACAATATCTATTGTGTAACACCCAAAGGCATTAAAATATTCTCTACTCTCTCCCCTTCCCCTATATTCTCTTTTCTCTCTTGTCCTCTTTTTTCCTTTTTAACCACCCACACATCAACTCAAGGACCTGTAATAAATTCAATTATCATTTTCAATTTCATCCTAGTACAAATTGTTTTTTCTATAAACATTTTAACAAACCTCGCTGATGAAGAGGGAAAATGAACTGCTCTAAAGTTGTGAAGGGCCAATCATAACCATTTCATGTACATATATAATCAAAAAAGATTTCCAAAAGCTGAAGTGAGAACTGAAGCCTCTTTGAGAATATGAACTTTCAGGGTTGCCTCTATGACTTCTCTTAGCTTAGAGAAGCAAATGTAAAATTACCTTTCCATGGTCGGTTGAGACCTAACTCCTTGGAATGAACATATAATTTCTTCGAAGGTGATGAAAGAAACAGTAAAAAGAAAATGAATTTCAGCACTTGGTCATTTAAAACATTTCTGGAAGCTCTCACTACATCTGCAAAGTTGATCTGGCCTAATGAGCAAGCAAATGTTTCCTTAAGTAAAGATGTGTTTTTAACATATTAAAAACACACACCTATGTACCATTTAATTTGAGTTACAAATATCTTGTAGCAACACGTTGATGTTCCAAATAAATTTTTTTTATGCATTTCAGAATTATTGATACAATGAGACCTTAAGAAATACGAAGGGAGACTTGTTGATAGAATACACATGTTACTATGGTGATATTTTTGGATCATACTGTTTGCCAGGAACATGGTGTAATTCTGACTAATTTCAGTTAACATTAAAGGCTGTTGTGACAAAACAGAAATGTCTCTAGGTCACATCAGTGTGATTTGCAGTGGGAAATTAGATTAGTCTTCATTGCAAACATCAGCGACAAGGCAACTCTACTCAGCCACATAAATCTTTCTAATTCAGAAATGGAAAATGTGCTCTTGTAATGTAATCATTATTATCATTTAAAAATATATATTTTATTTTATTGATTTTTTTTTTTACAGAGAGAAAGGAAGAGGGATAGAGAGGTAGAAACATCGATGAGAGAGAAATATTGATCAGCTGCCTCCTGCACACCTCCTACTGGGGATGTGCCCGCAACCAAGGTACATGCCCTTGACCAGAATCGAACCTGGGACCTTTCAGTCCTAGGGTCGATGCTCTATCCACTAAGCCAAACTGGTTAGGGCGTAATGTAATCATTATTATTAAGTGTTTTACATTTTTGGGATACTCACCTAGGAAACAACTCAGAATGTCACCATTTTAACTATCGGTACTACTCTTAACAAATCCCTATCAGATTTCTGATTATTAGTTGATTTGAGCTCACACAAAGAGCAAGCACAGATGGAGTCTGGATCATAACTTTCTTGGATCACATGTACAAAATTTGTTTTTAAATCCTCACCCAAGGATATTTTCCCCCCATTGAGTTTAGAGAGAGGGGAAGGGAGGAAAGAAGAGAGAGAGAGAGAGAGAGAGAGAGAGAGAGAGAGAGAGAGAGAGAGAGAGAGAGAGAGAGAGAGAGAGAGAAACATCTATGGAAGAGAGACATATTGATTGATTGCCTCCCACACATGCCCCAACTGAGCTCGGGGATGGAACCTGCAATCCAGGTAGAGGCCCTGGATCCTGAATTGAACCATAATCCTTTGGTCCAAAGGCTGACACTCTATCGACTGAACCACGCCAGTCAGGTCTCATGTACAGATTTCAGTGCACATCCCAGCAACTTCTATTTCCTAGTATACTCTATGATAGATTCTATAAGGCCTTGCTTAATTTGATGTCTTTGTGTGGATTTGCAAAATGCTTTTGGAAGATAGATTTCTGTACTGTGGAGAATAGGAACAGCTGGCCCACTATTTGTTATGTGACATTGGGTGTCGGTGGGTACCTAGGGTCTAAGCCAAATGCACACTTACCTGACATCAATCGAAATTCAGAATGTTCCGGTGTTAGGAAGAAGATAGAACAAATGTCTGAATAGTATTTTTTGCTTACCTTCTGAATATAGGTTTCTTTGTTGTCCTTTGTATATCTCAAGTACAGATTAAACCAGTACTCTCCAACTGTCTGCAGATGGAACACAGAGGAGATGATAACATGGGTACAGCACATTGAGGTGGGCGGATAGGATTGTGAGAGGCTGGAGGTAACCTACTGAAGACTCTAGGCCCGACCTGCTGTCCCGAGGGCTGAGGTGATCAATAACCTGGAATGCCCACGAACTGTGACACCTAAGAATGAGAAGCTCTGGAGAACCAATCTGTTTCTCTATTTTTTCCACATTTGCCTGCAGTGAGTCCCTCTGATTCCAATCTAGTCACCTGTACCAATTCAAAGGGCACAGCCCACAACAGTATCCAGAGTAAGGAAAAGTAATGTGATAAATTTGTTCAGATATTTATCTCTAGCGATTCCTACAAACAATGGCTCTAGGGTAAGCATTTTAGTGTCACATTTATTTTTCTAAATAACAACCATAAGCACCAACCAATAACAATAGAAGTACATCCTTTAATGCAGTTTTTTTGTCAGCTAAAATCCCTGGAACTTTAAGTCAGGTCCCTATTACAATTTCCCAAGGGCCAATAAGTGTTAGATACATTCTGAAGAGTCAAAAATTGAGAAATATTAAATTCTCTTTAAATGTAAACCATCAATTAGATATTTGACCCCCAAATGATATCTTTAATATGCAAACAACTGGCTATTTTTCTGAGTTGAATGAGACCTGTTAGTGACCATAATTCTCTCTTTACTCAGTAGTTTGGTAGGTTTCATATCCCTAAGGGTGAAGAGTACTTTATTGGACTTTATTTTCTATAATCTGTGCATAGCACACTTTCTCACACCTACATTGGGTGTGTTCAGTTTCTACACATCTGTGGGTATGTATACATATATATAGACTTATGTGTATATATCCTTAATGGAAAAATATTCTCTGGGCAGAATTTGTGGAAACAGGATTCTGTAGGTTTCATGGAGATTAGAGGTTACAAGTTGCACTTTATTTTAAATATTCTTTCCTCTAGCACTTGTCTACATAGATTCAAATGAGATTTAGTAGGTTATTTTATTGGGAATGCTTAATTCAATGGGTTTCATATCCTGAATAAGGTTGAAACCAACTTGTCAAAATAGCTACATACAAAAGTGAAAAAAGTAGGCCCTGTTTCCCAAAGTCTTATAGGCAGCTTCATCCTCCCCCTCCCCCTAAAATTCTTTTATCTATGACTATCTAGAACCAATAGTAAAAAACTCATTCCGATGCCACAGGACCAAGAAACTACAACTGGAGAATGTTAAAGCTGGGGGAAAAATCTTAGAGGTTAACTTGTTTAATCATATGATTAAAAAATAAACCTTAGAGATTGGCTTGTTTAAGCTCATAATTTCAAAATGGAGGAAACTCACATGGGAGGATTAAGTGATTTTCCCTCTCAGGTAGGACAGGAACATCCGAAATCTGTGCTTCTGCTGGAACACCTGCCAATTATCAGAAGAAAATAAGATTAAATGAAACCTCAGGAAATAATCATTTAGTCTTTCATTTATGTATAATTTCTAAGTATTCTTCTTATTAATAAAATACTAGCAACATTTGTGTATTTGTTCATCTGGGTAAATAAATGGTATTAAAAAATATATTCATTGTGAAAATACAACAAAGAAGTTGAATATCAAGAGTTTGTGTATGAGGACAGGTCACAGAATTCATAAATTGAAAAGCTGCGGCATTTTCAAAAAGTTTTCATGTCATTTACACTATGGTCTACCCTCTTTTTGAAATCCTCTCCTCCCTTTGCATTCCTGGGCCAGTTAATTCTTAGATCTGCACTCTTGTCCTCTTGCTGTATACATTTCTCATCCCATCTCCTAAGACCTAAGGGGATGCTGCTGTTGGCTTGGCCCGTTTAGTATCCACCCACTCACACAGGCACAATGGGGTGGGAGAAATGGCTTTGCACTGGATTCGGAATTGGTGCTGTCCCTTCTCCAGTATGTATCCTGAGTAAAAGGTTAGAAGACACGAAGGTAATTTCTATTCCCTTGTCTTTGCAATGTCTCAGAGTTCATGATTAAAGTTTTGCCAGGACAGCAGGAACTGTGTGCCCACTATCTGATGTTAGTCCGGGATCACCAACCTTCTTTGCCCTCAGGCCTCAGGCAGTTGGGGCCTGGCTAGGTCTCCTCTGTAGGTTTGCTATGGGGTGGTGGGTATTTGGCATGAAGCCTTTGATGGAATAAATTGCCAGAGACTGTGGGTCTCCATTTCTCCTTGCTTGTCCACATCAGGAAGTAGATACTGATACACTGTGACTTTGCTCTGTGTCCCTAATCAGATTCCAAACCAAACTGGGCCGGTGGGAAAAGGGTATGGCTGTCTGACTTTGCAGTCAGCTGGACCAAAAGGAACCAGGCACCTGAGTGTGGTATGGGGTTATCTTTCCACCATTTCCCCTATGACCTCTCTACACTTCTGCTCATAGATTCTCCCTCAGATATAATAGCTGATCACTTTTATATCATAATGAGGATGGCTTTTGGTTCTACTCATTGGAGTGAAGCTGTTCGGCCTGTTTGAACTATCTTCTACTACATCCTTGGTCCTAAACACACACCCACATATACTTGCTTGTGTGCATTCACATACAACCTTGTTTCTCTAAGAGCAACATCTTAAAAATGATGATCATTTTTTTTCCTTTTAAATGTTCATGATCACATAAACTTGAATAGATATCTATTGTAGGATTTAAAAACAGTATGAATGAATTAACAGTCTGAAAAATGGGTAAAGTTATGAGCAGCTTAGTTATGAGAGTTAAGATGCCTTTGTAGCCCAGCTGGCATGGCTCAGTGGTTGAGCATTGACCTATGAACCAGCAGGTCCACGGTTCGATTCCTGATCAGGGCACATGCCCGGATTGCAGGCTTGCTTCCCAGTGGGGAGTGTACAGGAGGCAGCAGATCAATGACTTTCTCTCATCATTGATGTTTCTATATATCTCCCTCCCTCCCCTTCCTATCTGAAACCAATAAAAAAAAGTATTTAAAAAAGATGCCTTTATAAGGCACTATTAGATGATAAACTCCAACATAAGGCAAATATCAGACTTAACACATTACTCTTATGTAATGATTTTATGTTTAATATTTCATTTAAATGTCCCCCATTTGTTACCCAAAGATTTAAATTTTTTTTCTCTCTTTCCTTTAAAGATAGGGAATGCACAGGGACATGGGTGTTAAAAACAAAACAAGAAGGTTACTGAAAATGATTCCACGTAGTTTTAAACTGTGACCATTCTAGTCTCTGGTGTTTTAAAACATAGCCCTTTCCCACATTCCAGAACATCTGTGGTTGTGTTTAAGTTCTTAAGAACCTAGGACATTTTTGCAGCAATTTGAAACCTATAACCTATGTGCTTTGAAGAGATATGGCCACACAAATTTAGATTCAGAGGGGGGCCACCCAAGTGTAAATGTAAGTGAACAGTAGAGTAAGAAAAAAAAAAAAAAAAAAAAAAAGGCAAGAAAGAAAGAAAGAAAGAAAATCCAGATTTCTGTAAAGAATTCTAGAACCCCTTGGCCACTCTCCCATAATCTATGTGAATCTCAAATAGTTTCCTAACTTTGTTTTTGAACTTTCGTGGTAAGTTCTGGTTTTCTAATAGTGAGGCATTAAGAGAATTTGGCTACCATCTCTTCCCAAATCTGGGATCTTTGTCCAGCAGATGTTTTCAGTTGTGTTAATGGTGTTGAGTTGTGCGTGGGGTATGATCATGTGGAAACCCAGAGAAACCCAGAGAATAGTTTAAGAACAGGCCAAACACTGTTGCTTACAATGGGCCAAACTTGAACTCATGCTTCCAAAGGTTCAAAAGCGAGCATATTTAGCTTCTCCTGGAAAATAAAGACTCCAGAACAATAAATCATTCTCAAAAGAGAGCTCAGTTATTTTTGTACACCAAATGATTACTACACGAGCTTATTTTAAAAGTAGAAAGATACGTAATGTGTCAACTCTCCAAAACCCAGAAAGCAAGCTCCTTCTACAGACGGAAGAGACTCTGTCCTAATGAGGCAATAGCCTAAAAATATGGTCCGTGTAAGATCCACAATTGAGAGACCCGGTAACGCATCCAGCATCTACAGGGAGGATGAAGAAAAAGTTGAGCCAAGTGGTATTATATTTCTTTTGGGGTTTTCCTCTCTCTTGGTGTGGATGGGAGCTTGAGGTTTTATCATAAATGGATAAAATGGCAAGAAATCGTTTACTGGCTTGCAGTCATGGGGAAAAGGCATTCACATCTGTTTCTGGTATTCTGCTAAAGAATCTCTCCAGTTGATAATTTGGATTGGAAGCAAATTGGTTTGTTTTCATAGGTCCTTTTCTTCCAAGCTCAGATAAAACAAACCTATCCTGTGGGTCCCATGGTTTGCATTCTGAATTCTTGATTTACATGGCACAAAATCCTTCTATTATATTGCTAACACATTATCTATCTTGAGGAGAACAAACTGGTTAAGTTTTAGCAGGACTTATATTACATAAGCTCCTGTGTGTGTGTGGGTGTGTGTGTGTGTGTGTGTGAAATTACAATTCTTATGGATTCCTAATGTAATTCTGTTGGTTAATTTTATATTTGCTTTAACTGATGATGTGCACCTATAATAGTTATTGCCTCTTGCTTGGAAGACTTCCCTGATGTTTACCTAGCAGGTGAAAATGAGAATGCAGTCAAGTGATTAAAGGTGACAATAAAATTTCTTGTGATAAGGTGTGTGTCCTTTTTCTTATTTGACTTCTGCTACTTGAGAAATAGGGGGCATTTTTTCTTATTTTTTTAGTTGATCATTAATAGATAAAGAGAATACCATTCATAGCCATGTTTTATTTTTCTTTCTTTCCTTTTTTATTTTTGTTAATCCTCAGCTGAGGTATTTTCCCATTGATTATTTTTAGGGAGAGTGAAAGGGAGAAGGAGAGAGAGAGAAACATCAATGTGAGAGAATACATTCATTGGTTGCCTCCTAAACACCTCCCAACCAGGGCTGAGGAACCTGCAACTGAGGTACGTACCCTTGACCAGAATTGAACCTGGGACTTTTCAGTCCACAGGCCAATGCTCTATCCACTAAGACAAACTGATTAGGACCATAGACAAGTTGTCAAGCTTAAGTTTTTAAGGACAAGAAAAGACAAAGTCTATGTCTTCATAGACAATCAAATACACTAAAGGGGACAAATTGAAAAATAAAGAGGTGAAAAAATGTAAATACATAAACACACAACAACATGCATAAACATGCTACATATATTTATTAGGCTTGGCGGACAGGCTGAAATGACTGAGCCAAATAGAAGCAAACTAGGAGATAACAGGAAGTGGTATTTTTCCAGGAGCATTAGACAAAAAGGGAAGCCTGCTTTATAGGAAGAAAAGGGCAACGTCTTAGTTGAAAGATGCTTTAATGACTAATTAATCAGGGCAGTTATCTGTTTGTGGTTTGACTTTAGTTATGCTGAAATTCTGCTGTTGTTTCTGCTGCATAAAGTGTAGAATGAAAATATTTTTCAAAATTATTACAAAACTGAGTGAAACTCTCCAATATGGTTTTGGTTCCTTCAATTAGATTTTTAAAAAGAATTTCAAATTGGGTAAATGACAATTCTTTTGAAGTAGCAGACCTTTTAAAAATCTTTATAAAAATAAATATGAGGAGTTCTAATAAGGACTGAAAAACGTGAAATGGTTTTAGAAAAAATGTTGTCTCTTTGTCTTGCTCAGGACTCTGCAATATAAACAAGTAGCGGATTTCCTGTGTGGCCTAATGAGACATAAACACAGATAATAGATGAGAAATGAACACCAGAACACATTTTTTTTTCTTTTTAATTAGGAAACTGGTGACATTCATAGATCTCTTGAGACATATTGTTTGGGACTACTGTATTTTTCTAGCTTAAAAAATATGTTAAACTGCCCTGCCAGGAGCAACCTTGTTTGCTGATGCCATTTGAAATTGTTTATCATCTTGTCAGCGGACTCAGTCTGAGCTCGCCCCATAACCTATACCTTTCCCATATACGTATCTCAGTGGGATATCTTCTTTTTTTTCTATTGTAAGAATAAATTCTCCACGTGAAAATTAAAAGAAAAAAATTCTTTTAGATATCCTGAACTTCAGAATCTAAAAACTAACCCAAGCAGACACAAACCAGTAAAAAAAGAAAAGGAGCTCAGCCCCTGTGGCTTAGTGTTTGAGCATCGACCTACGAACCAGAAGGTCACGGTTCAATTCCCAGTTGGGGCACATGCCCGGGGGGGGAGGATCAGAGGAACAAGCAAGGAGGGAAAAAAGTAAGGAAAAAGAGTAGGGCGACGCAGAGGAGGGGGGGGAGAAATAGCCGTGAGCGCGAGAGAGCGAGAAGTAGGCACCGTCCGCGAGAACGAGCGAAAACTCACAGGCTCTTCGCTCGTCTAGCGACACCTCTCATCGATAAACTCCTCTCCTCGTCTGCAGACACTCCTCTCTCCGTCTCTCGCTCGTCTCTCTCTCTCTCTCTCCCTCTCTCAAATCTCTCTCTCTCTCTCTCTCTCTCTCTCTCTCTCTCTCTCTCTCTCTCTCTCTCTCTCTCTCTCTCTCTCTCTCTCTCTCTCTCTCTCTCTTTCTCTCTCTCTCTCTCTCTCCCTCTCTCTCCCTTTCCCCCACTCTCTCTCAGAGAACTGAACACAATGGATGAATCACATTCTTATAAATATGGCTTTGTACTAAAGAATTTCAAACCTGGCTTAGGAAACCCCTGTACTTTAGAAGAGATGCACTTTTTCTCCTTGTGTGAGTTCAATCGTTTCACATTTTTATTATTATTTTTTCCTGTCAAGATCAAGGGTACATTTTAACCATTAAAAAAAGTATAAAACATCAAATGAAAAAAATGTAATAAAACTACCCTGAGTATTGTTAAAATTTATAACCTGAGTCACTCAGAGAAGTGCAGATGAGTTTTATAACATTAAAAAAAGTGGTATTACCCATCCAAAATATTTGGGAAATGTTCCAGGTTATGAAATATTCAAGTATCATAACAATATATTTAGGGCATGAAACTTAATTTTGAAAATGACTGCACATAAAAATACATGCAAACTGAATGATGATTGTGCTTCCTGCTGACAGATCCATTTATTGGGTTCACATAACTGACGCGACCTCCTTCATCGGCAGAGACTTTCCTGGTGACTTTGTAAATAGATGATTCTTCCATGGTGGCAGCTCACGGGAGGTGGCATCGCTCACTGTAGCGATGGTCTGCTCTTTCTAGGGGCATGAAATACTCTCATTTTTGGGTCCCTAATGAGTGTAGAGGGAAAGGTCAGTCCTAAGCAACACGACTTTTCATAGTTCGTATAAAATCTCTGACTCATAAGTAAATTAGCCTGTTGTAGAAAATCCCCATCCTTCTCATTCTTCTGGGAAAGATAATGACGGTAATAATAATAATAATAATAATCCTAATAATAACGAGGAGAAGGAGAAAGAGAAAGGAGAAAGGAGAAGAGGAGGGAGAAGAAAAGGAAGAAGAAATAGAGGAGAGGAGGAAAAGATGGCTAAGGCTTAGCCTACTGGCTAAGCTTTCAAGGTCACTTTGAGGATAAAAGTCTCAAACTTTACACTGCAGAATTGCTGTATTTCAGGAAACTATGTTTTAAGTGTAGATTTCTTTTTTTTAAACATGTTTTTATTGATTTTAGAGATGAAGGAAGGGGGAGAGAGAGATAGAAACACCAGTGATGAGAGAGGATCATTGATCAGCTGCCTCCTGCACGGTCCTCATTGGGGATCGAGTATGCAAGCCTGGCACGTGCTCTGACTGGAATAAAATCTTGCCCCTCTGGCTCATAGGCTGATGCACAGCCACTTAGCCGTGCCAGCCTGACAGTGCAGATTTCTTGGTTCTGCCCCCAGATATTCTGATCCAGCCTGTTAGAATGCAGGCCTAGGAAACGGCATTTAAAATTGAAGTCTTCAGGTCTATAGACTGTCTCTTGAGGAATGCTGCTGTGTATTTTATTTTAAGAAATAAAGAGTTGTGTCTCACATAGACTCCTGCACACAGCCACTGTCTGTGGCTCTGGCTCTTCTGAGGGCCACTGCTCACCTCATAACAATGGACCACCTGACCATCCTTCATCCATGCAAAGGAGTGTAGAGCTGTCCAAGCATCCCATCTCCTTCCTGCCTACTCTGTGTCTTCACTCCCCTGCCACACAAAGCTATATGGTTTATAAGATACCTGATACCTTTTTTGCAAGAGTCCAGGAAGCATAAGGATTATTAGCAAACTACTGGAGGTTAGAAACAGGTGAGGAAAGATGCTCCCTTGCAGATTTCAGGGGAACCACTGCCCTGCAGACACTGTGACTATGGACTTCCAGCCTCCAGAACTGTGAGATAATAATCCTGTTTAAACATTCTTTTTTTTTAAAAAAAAATATATTTTATTGATTTTTTACAGAGAGGAAGAGAGAGGGATAGAGAGTTAGGAACATAGATGAGAGAGAACATCGATCAGCTGCCTCTTGCACACCCCCTACTGGGGATGTGCCCGCAACCAAGGTACATGCCCTTGACTGGAATTGAACCTGGGACCCTTCAGTCCGCAGTCCGACACTCTATCCACTGAGCCAAACCAGTTTCAGCTGTTTAAACATTCTTAGAATGCTTGTATTTTCCTTTATTTTCTACTCCTGTATTCCAGCCCCATTGACTTTCCCTTTTTGTACTATTAATTCTTATTTAGACAATACTAAGTTTAAACAATTCATTTGATTATCATTGCTTCTTTACTGTTTTTATTCATCAACTTTGCATTCTAACTGGCAAATTTGTTACTTAGATACACACATGATGCTATTCAATTAGTCTATTATGTTTAAATTTTGTAACTATTAATTCTTCTTTCTCAGGTAAATGTAATAGCTTTTTTTTTTCTTTCTAAAAATATTAATTCTGTTTATTTAAAGTCCAATTTTGGATGCTCTATTAACTGAGGTATAAGTTCTTTTCTTTTCTTTTTTTTTTTTTACTTTTACAGTATTCTTCATAAAATGATAATCTACATATATATTAAAATTGGCTCTGTCAATTTGCATATTCCCTCTTTATTAGATAGGATTATTTTTTCTTTATCATCTAAGTTCCATTTTGGTCCCCAAATTCTGTTATCATGTTAAGATAATTTCAGTTGTGTGTTTTCTTTCTGGACAAATTTCATTAAAAAAATACAACTATGTAGTTCACAAAATTTCAAATTAAACACTTTTGTTAACAATTACTATGTTAAAAAACCCTCAGGTTAGACCCTAGATTATCTTTCTAATTCTTTAAGGGGCAAGACTTTTCTCTAGGCTAAAATAAAACATCCGTGGAAAAGCTTTGGGTCATTTTAAAAGGGCAAAGTTTCTTGGTTAAGATGTTATTCATATTGTTTCCAATGCATTTTCATTTACATTATCTCTTCTCTGATAACCAGACCGTGTAATAATCAGAGAGGTTAACTAACTTGCCAGGAGCAGGGAGCAGGAACTGGTCCACCTCAGGTCTTCTACTTTCAACCCATTCTGGGTTCTTTCCCGAGCACATCGTCACTGGAACCAAGGCGCTCGCTTCAGAGCTTGTATTGGGCACATCCATTTGTCTCCTATGAGTCACCTCCAAACTCAGTGATAAAAACCCTCAGTGAAATGAGTAACTACTTTACCCGAGTCATTATCCATCCACTATCCAGCGTTTTTGTTGTAAAAACATGATTAGTCTATGTTCTGTTCTAACAGTAGTTCCAAACAGGAAAGCAAAAATGGGGCAAATAAGTGTGTCCAAATATATGTTTTCCTTACTATTATTTTCTACTTAAAGGGTGTGTTTGGTGATATCAATGTTCTCAGTTTATCACAGCCTCTTGCAGATCTGATATAAGACTCTATATTCCACTCCACAGAAGGCAGACATTCCTGAGGGGGAATTGGAGGAGGGGGGCACTTTTGCATTATCTCTGGAAGTAATAGGTACAACTGCCTGGGAAACCTACTTTATCAAACAGTGCTGAACGAAGGTGAAATCACATTTTGCTTATAGTTAAATTTCTGGTTCAGTGCTTTTGACAAGCTATTTCTAAATGGGAAACAAATGTGTTTTAAATGTGAAACAAAGGGGAAGTTACAAACTATTTTCCTAATAAAAGAATAGTTATCAAGCATGTGGTGTTTTTCATTGTAAACAAATCTAGATGATACCTTACTGAGCTGTGTTTATTTGGCCTTGCACATCTTGGGTGAATTTGTCTGTGACTGGTAATGAAAAAGTATATGTATGACGAGAGCGAGACACTAACTTTTTTTTTCTTACATAGTGATAATCATGATCTCTTCTTATTAACATTCCTACAAACTTCAAATGTACAGTGCGATTTCTTTGTTCCACTTCATCAGAGTTTTTCTACACATGGAATGGTCTTTGAAGTTAATTGGAGACCTCCATGTTGAAGCAAGATGAGGGTAAAAAGAGGAAGCAAGAATGTGTGAGAACCTCTAATGCAGGACCAGATACATTCCATTCACTGTACAGAGAGCCTGCAGTTGAGGCCTGGGGGTCAATATATTACAAAGACAACAACACTCAGCTGCTGTAGACAAGGACAATGTTCTAAATGTGAGAAATGTGAGAAATATTAGTAGATGTTTTTGTTTCTCTTATGCATTTATTATCACTGAATATTTGACCTGAAAATAGAGACAAATCAGTGGAATCTTATTTACATGTAGTAACCTAACAAATAATACCCATCAGAGAGCTGGTTTAAAGCTATAAATTACTGATTACCTCATATATCCATTTCTAACTAAGTATTTGCTAAACTAAATATTATCACATGCTCCTGGGAGAAACGTTGTAGTCTTGGATGACTAAATTATCTTTCTAATTCTATTATGCCCTGCTTTGATCACTACTTTGTTAATTGGACTGAGGCTGCGTAGCTATAAAACTTGAGGCTTTGCCCAGCTGGTGTAACTCAGTGGTTGAGTGTCAACCTATGAACCAGAAGGTCATGGGTTCGATTCCCCATCAGGGCACATGCCTGGGCTGTGGGCTTGATCCCCAGTGTGGGGCATGTGGGAGGCAGCCGATTAATGATTCTCTCTCTTCATTGATATTTCTGTCTCTCTCTTCCTCTCCCTTTCTCTCCAAAATCAAATATATATATATATATATATATATATATATATATATATATATATTATATATATATAATGTATATGTATATAGTGGCATTTCTACTGCATTAGAAACATCTATGCTTAATGTTTTTCTGTTTCTTTCTGGTCCTTTGAGGGCTTTGATGATCAGGGCAGAGGCAGAAGGTACCACTGCAGTTTGGGCCTGTCTGCTCTAAATGGTCAGTTTCACTGTAATCCTTGGACTTTCCAATCACCAATTGCTTTGGTGATGTCATCACAAATCTTCTTTGGAGACAGACCCCGGAAGCTGATCTTGGGGGCCAGGGCACACACAGCACCGACTTCCCCACAGGTGCACCTTAGGCATATGACTTTGATCTTGTTGAAGTTGAACTTCGGCAGCATGGTAGAGGCAGCTGGTGTCAAATGAACCTGGATTCATGATGACAGAAGAAAGTTTCACTTAGGCCTCCTCTGAGCTCAGATAATGGAAGAAAGATTCTTCACAATAATGAGCACTACAAATTAATAATAATAATATTAAAGTTGGACCTTAGCAACTTCAAAGTTAGAAAATATTACTAAAAATTGCCATACTATAACTTCTAATAAAGATCCTTACAATAGCTGGAAAAGATGGTAATCTTGTCCCTTTAACCAATGAGGAAACAGGTTGAGATACCTCATATACCTTGCAAGTACCATAGCCACTCTTCCTCCCGAGGTTGGGCACAACTTCCTGTGACACAGCAACTCATGTCACCAATTCATTTTTTATTATTTTGCTCAGAGTCTTACAGAAAGTTATAAGTGAGGTTGTTAATTTGTTACAATATAAAATATATTCTGTCAGAGTAAAATTAGGCAGCCAGTGATATGTTTTCAAAAGAGAATATATTGTAAAATAGAATAGAAGCTGTAATGAGTTAATATTTGAAAAACATGAATTTAAAAAATATCACAAAATTCTCTAACATTTCAAAAATCATGCAGTTCTTGCAACAAGCAACGGTAGTCCAAAAGAATTCTTTTAATCATAAATTTGTTAGTATTTTATCTTCCTTTCCACAGGACAAATTTGGGGATTTAAAAGCTTTTTACACAGATGGATATATATATTTATCCATCTCTAGTTTAAATAAAAAATAACCAAGGCCAAAGGTTATTTCTGTCTCAGTAAGAACAAGTACAAAGAAAAGGGATATGAAGTAAAAAAAGGAAAGTAGTTGGTAAAGATTAAAAAAGTAGCATAAGTTTAACTTTTGGGCTCCCTCCAACTGCTAAAAATTCAGAAGTGTGTCTCTTACTATTTGTTAATTGCAAAATCAACTAAGATTTGGTCTAGTCAATGGTTTCCAACATCATCTAGGAACATGTTAGAAATGCAAACATGTAGGCTCTGTTCTAGACCCACTGAATCAGAAATGACAGGGCCTCACCACCCAGGCTATCAGAAGTAAGCCAGGTGATTTGGAGGCACCTCAGGTTTGAGGTCTATTGTTTTAAAATAAAGATTTCCAAACTGGGTACTGTGGACAAGCAAGGAGACCATAAAAGTAGTTCCTATTCTTAAAGAACTTACAATCTAGTTAGGGAAAAATATTAACTGGGTGGAAAAATCATTTATAATTCTGGGACAGCTCAATGCTACTCCCACAGGCCCACATACAGAGAGATCCTATCTGGGAAAGGTGAGAGCTGACATGGCTTCTGTGGCTGACACTACTGGCTGTTCACAAAATCCCTGTTTCCTTTCTTCCTTGGCACATAGCGAGGCCATATTCCCAGTTTCTTTTACCGTTCCATGTGGACAAAAGACTAATTTTTCTCAGAAGAATATGAGAAGTTATATGTGCTGTCCCTGAGCCCTAGTTTTCAGAAATGGGTGTTTGCTCTGGCTGAGCTGCTTTATCTTTCCAGGCTTTGAACAAGCGGAAACGTTCAGGTTCTAGGAATGGTGGGTTCCCAAAATGGAAGAAGTCCCATTTCCTGATATAGTACATCAGAAAACATCTTTAGACTCTTAATAAGAATTCAACTTCTACATAGTTTGAACAATTGCATATTTTGAATTGATTTGATATAGAAGCTTAGTCTGTGCTAACGGAGAGGTATGATTATACTATAGTACTAGAAATGAGCCTGGCAGGTGTGGCTCAGTGGTTGAGCATCGACCTATGAACCAGGAGGTCACAGTTTGATTCCCAGTCAGGGCACATGCCTGGGTTATATACTTGATCCCCAGTTGGGGGTGTCCAGGAGGCAACTGACCAATGATTCTCTTCCTTCATTGATGTTTCTATCTCTTTCCCTTTCCCTTCCTCTCTCTGGGGGGGGAAAAAAAAGTAGTTTAAAAAAACAATACTAGAAATGAAAAAAAAAAAAGATGCTATACCACTGAGAAAATGTTTGTAATATTATAGAGGTATCATCAGAGTGTAGCAACAGTCAGGAATGGCCATAGAATCTGTATATGGGCAAACCAAGGTTAGAGGATAGGACAGGGAGAATAGAGCACATCAGATCCTGGAATGTTTTAGTTACAAGTAACAGAAAATGGAAATCAGATTATTATTATTGATTTTAGACAGGAAAGGAGAGGGAGAGAGAGAAACATCAATGATGAGAGAGAGAGTCATTGATTGGCTGCCTCCTGCACAGGAGATGGAGCCCACAACCCAGGTATGTGCCTTGACCAGGAATAGAACCGCAACTTCCTGGTCCTAGGTCCATGCTCAACCACTGAGCCACGACAGCCGTGCTGGATTATTATTATTTTTTTAAGGCAGTTTATTATCAAATGAAGCAAGAAGTTCCGAGGAGTCAGGCTCTGGTCACATTCACTGTCTTCCTATTATATAATGAAGTCTGTTGTGTCTGTCTTCTTCTATGTGTTGACTTTATCCTCAGACCTGAAACAAGAGGGCTGTGGCAGTTTCAGATCACATAGCCAGACCTAACAGCATCTGGGGGGAGGGTCCATGGGACAATGCTCAATCCACTGAGCCACACCAGTTAGGCCAGATGTTTTTCTTTTTAGGTTCTTATTTTTTGTTCTTAGAATGCAAATTCTGAGTCTTTAAAAAAAAATCTGGTTCTGTTCTTAAGAGTTCCTTTGATTAGACTATAGAATGAAGCAAATTTTCCACCCCGAGAGAGCGGTTCTCACCTGGGGGTGATTTTGCCCCCTAGGAACCTATGGTAGTATCTGGAGACATTTTAGGCTGTCTCAGCTGGGAAGTGCTGCTGGCATCTAGTGGGAAGAGGCGAGGGATGCTGCTAAACAGTGTTACAGAGCACGGATTCACAAAAAGGACGACCTGGCCCCAAATGTCAGTAATGCTGAGGTTGAGAAACCTAGCTCTAAGATATTAATGAAGCATATTTCTGTAATTACCCTACAATGGATGCCACAGTCACTCTGAAATCTCCTAGAAATTCCAGGATTCTTACAGACAAATTAGTTAATAATAGCCAAGACTCAGAGACTAAATCTTGATTGTTTTGGGTTGATCTAGCGTTTTGTGTAAACCCTCAAATAAGCTGTTCCAAGCTTTGAAGACCCAACACAGGGGAGCTGGGAGGCTCCCATCACCAGCTGGCAGCCCCGTTGACGATATTGTACACAGGCGATGCCAGCCAGACGATTTCACCCTAATCAAGATTAGTATGAACATGACGTTTTGTTTATTCTGTTGCCTTTTTGTTCTTCTGATTCATAAACAGCAACAGCAGAGCCAAACAATGACCCCTTGTTGCTGCAGACACAGATGTGTAAATGCATGGGGCTTGCAACGAGGCCAGTGATGCCAAAACAATTCATATTTTACCTCATCTGCCCGATAATATTTCAGACTGCAAAAGTGTGTGAAGCACTATAATCCCCTATATTTACATTTAAATATTCTTGGAGTGGCCCCACGGCATTCTGTGTAGGCACACAAATGTTGACTTGTACGAAGGTAAGGTCAGCAAACTTTCTGCACAGGCCCAGATAATAAATACTGTAGGGTTTGTGGGTACAGGCTGTTGCACAATGACTCAACTCTGCTCTTGTCACAGGAAAGCAGTCATGGCTAATATGCAAATGAATGAACACGACTAGACTCCAATAAAACGTTATTTATGGACTTTGAAATTTAAGTTTCACATAGTTTTTATATATCACAAGATATTATTCTTTCTTTAAAAATTTTCAACCATTTCAAAAATAGAAAAAGCATTCTTAGCTCATGTGCCACCAAACCAGATAATGGGTTAAATTTGGTCCATGGGCCATAGCTTACCTATCATTGATCCTAGGGACAGGGCTGTTCATATAAACAAACAAACAAACAAAAACAATCCATAGACTATAGCACCAAGCAGAAGGAAGAGGATTACAAGGAGAACAGGAGTCTTACTTCAAATTTTTATTATTAGCCTAAAGATATTTTAAATAAATTATCTTATTTAACAGTAAAAATAATTTGATAAAAATAAAGATATTATAGTAAGTTTGCTATTATATAATGCTCTTTCATTAAATAAAAAAATTTTTAAAGAAGATTCAGCTTTCTAATAGTATTCAATTTTTAAAATGAGAATAATGATGGCTGGCTTTGAAAAATAATCTTAGAAAAATTTGAGAAAATTCTGTAAATACATTAAAGTATCTCCCCTTCCTCATTTTCTTTATGCATCATGTTTGAAAGGATTTGGCTCATGGTTCATCTATTGTAATTAACCAGAAGTAGCAGTTTTATTTTTACTTTATTTTTGTTAATCCTCACCCAAGGATATTTTCCCATTGATTTTTAGGGAGAGTAGCAGGGAGAGGGAACGACAAAAAGAAACATTGATGTGAGAGAAACACATTGATGGGTTGCCTCCTGCACAAGTCTTAACCAGGGCCTGGGCTGGGGTGGAGCCTGCAACCAAGGTACATGCTCTTGACTGGAATGAAACCCAGGACCTTTTTGTCTGCAGGCTAACCCTCTATCCACTTAATCAAACAGGCTAGGGCCGGAAGTAGCAGTTTTATTCCTAAATCCATTTTTACTTAAGTCTGTGTGACTCATTAGCAAGAATAAGAGGGAAATCAGTGAACGTATTTGGTTTATGTCACTTCAGGACACATTCTCTAGCAGAAATGATATTTTTATTGTGTGTTTATTTGGAGTAGCTTATGGGGCTTTCAGAGGTAATAGGGAGAGGGACTAAACCTCCTCTGGCCAACTCTGTAAGGCCTACTACTGCTCTTGTCTATTAGTCCCTTCTGTTTATACCAGCGTAACGTTCTGGACTGCAAAACACAAACATTTGTCCTCCATGGAAAATGAAACCTCAGAAGGAGGTGAAAACGTAAGAACACAAAATTTCTAGCTAATTTGAATTTTCCCTTGAATTATACCAGGAATCTGACAAATTAGCAATCAGAAAGGAAGTTCTTTACTTTCTCCAAGCAAATCTATATACTTACATAAAATTCCTCCATTTCTTTTTGCCATTCTTCTCTTTAAGAGCTAAACTTTTATTCTTTACTCCTTTAATGTGGGTTAGCCCCAGCCCACAAGCATCTCCTTCTTCCAGTCTCTTAATTCACAACCAACCAACATCTCTGCTTTTCCTCCTTTCAAAAAAGTTTTTCTCACTCTTTGGTGAGAGTCTTCTAAGACATGGTAACATCCCAGATGTTAGGTGAATAAGGGCTCTTATTCAACTATATTTCATTTTATTTTTTATTTAAAAAATATATTTTATTGAATTTTTACAGAGAGGAAGGGAGAGAGATAGAGAGCTAGAAACATCGATGAGAGAGAGTCATCAATCAGCTGCCTCCTGCACAACCCCCACTGGGGATATGCCTGCAACCAAGGCACATGCCCCTGACAAGAATCGAACCCGGGACCTTTCAGTCCGCAGGCCAACGCTCTATCCACTGAGCCAAACCTGTCTTGGCATTATTCAACTATATTCCATTTTAAAGCTATGGGTGGGAGAAGAATTACAGTGGGGAGAGACTGGTTCTAGGACATGAGCAAGAGTGAATAGGGGACTGCCTTTCCTGCTTCAATCTTCCTACCAACGAGAGTTATGGACATCCTGAATCTTTACTGAGACCTACGTAGTAATCAAAGCTTTTAAATATAAGTGTAACATATGAGCAACATTTTGAAGAAAGACCATTTTTTTTTAATTTGAAGAATTCTAACCTTTCCTAATAGACTTCATAATTTCTCATAATTGGACTGAGATCATCAGGTTCTTCCTTTCTCTGAAGACCAATGAGACCCACCCAAGAACTATACTGCCTTTAATGGCTTCTTTCTTTGTTTTCTAGGGCATGATGCTGGCTCTGACTGAATTCTTTTGACCCATCCTGGGAAATTTGTGGAGAAGATAAAACTGTGGGGATAAGATGAATGGGTACAGGCATTTCTTCTCAGAACACCAATAAGAAAGATCAGAGGGTTGTTTGTCTAGAGTTTATCCTGTCCAGACAATTGTTGTTTTTTACCTTGTGGGGTCGTGTTTACTTTGTATCTTCCTGCAAGAGAAGCATTAAGGAAGTAAAAGCTAATGACCGGCCTGTGCTTGCATCTAATGCCAATTGACAGATAAGTTAGTTACTTTGTATTTTATTCTCTAACCCTATCATAAGCCTCATCTCATTTTGATATATTGACAAAACGTGTTCTCTCTTCCCTTGCATCTCTGCTTTAGTTTCTAATGCAACATTAATTTAATGTTCATAAATCTAACCTCTGAATGTGGTCTTCCCCTGGGCCATAGGAAAAGGAAGCAGCCTGCTCAGGAGAAATAAAAGGGACTGAAAGTTTTAAAAAGGGAAGATGAAAATTTAGAAGAATAGCATACTATTGCTGCCCCAGAATTAGGATAAACAAAAACAATTCTATTTTTGGTCCTAAATTACTATCACTCCCACTTTGCAAATAGGTTCAGATGAGAATCTCTCAATATAAAAGCCTAATATGCAAAGTGTCCTCTCAGGAGTATGACTGACTGGGAGTTCGATCACTCACTATGACATGTGATGACCACCAGGGGGCGGTGCAGGATGAAGGAAGGCCCAGGAGGCTGGCCACCAGTAGCTGGGGAAGGGAAGCCACTAGGGACCCTATTGTGCACTGATTCATGCACTGGGCCTCTAGTGAGTCTATAATTAGGGATAAGGAAAAGAAATCAAGGTGAGCAATTTCCCTTTTTAATTGGGTTATTATGCAGAGATAAGGATGTCCTCAGAGTCTGAGAAAAAGAAGGTTATGACAGAGCCAATAGGCATACCTTAAAGAAAGAAAGAGAGAATTTCCAAACAAGGAGAGTATGTGTGACTTCTAGACTCTGAAAAGAAGGTTAAAAGCTTCTTTACCATTTATTAGTCTTGGTAAAAGTAGAGTTGGAGCCCAGAGATATTTGAAAATAGGTTGAATGCATGGAAAAGGCTCATGGTGTAATTTTTTAAATTTTGGGTTCTTTTTAAATTGATTTTGGGAAGAGAGAGAGGAAGGAGAGAGATAGTGAGATAGAAACATCAGTGAGAGAGAAACATTGATTGATTGCCTCCTGCAACCTGGGCATGTGCCCTGACTGGGAATTGAACCCATGACCTCTTTGTTTAGGCGTTGACACTCAATCACTGAGCCACACTAGCCAGGCTCATGGTGTCATTTTGGTGGGCCAATCCCAGCTCTGACTTTGAAACAACAAAAGACTATCGCTGCATCACAAGAGGCCAACACCTGCAGAACCATAGAGCTCAATTCTTCTAAACCAGTCAGTGAAAGCAACAGGAATGAGCACTCCCAAGACTTAGGCTTTGGTCAAACTGGATAGATGTTAAAATAAATGTTGATCTTTGGGGTTAAAGGGAAACTCGGGAGCCTACTTTACAAAACCAGAAGAGCCCTTGAAGCTTTTAACATTCTTTTCAGAGTCTAGAAGTCACACATATGAGGCTTTAAGTTTATTCTAAACTCTCTAGTCTGCGAGGGACAATAATGTGGTTTCTGTTTTTGCTTGCTAGATTGCCTGTCTGTGTTTATTTGTGGGTTGCAGCTAACTGATCACACACCATATCTGTTCCCTTGCGGTAGACCAGCACTATTTGCTTTGTTATTTTCCTGGAGGTTGTTTGCAAAGTGTTTCCAGACGTCAAACAAATGGGTTATTCCAAGCACTCTTGTTTTCTAAGCATTTAGGGCACCTCCTCCGTTGACTTGGGTTGGAGCTCTGATCTGTTGATTTAGGTGGCGAAAGTATTTAGATGGAAGATGGATGGATGGGTGGGTAGATAGAGATATTTAGATAAACTTATTTCGAAAATAATTTGTTTATGGAAATCTGGAGAACAAATTCTAGGGTCATACATTAGAATAGAGAGTGAAAAGGGATAATGAGTGCAGAAGAACATGAAAGGAAGAAAGAGACAGAGACCAAGAAACAGAGTGAAAGTCAGTTCAAGTGGGTGACTATAACCTCTGGCAAGAGATCAGACAAACAAGTTCAACCCAAAGTCAATTTAACTTTATTGGACCACACTGTCTCAGGCAATTAGAAAAATATTTGTAAAACATCAGATGAGAAAAAGGAACGTGGAGCCCAATAATACAAAACAATGTTTATAAGAGAGAAATCATGAAGTGGGAAGAGTAAACACAATTATTCTATCAGCACCTCCTGTTCTTCTAAAAATTACTTCACTTACATGTAGAGAATTCATCCCAACAAACACCAAAATAATTTCTTTCTAGCATATTTCTACCCCCAAAGTAGTTTGTTTGAAGATTAAAAAAAAAACACCAAAGTTTTTAATTTTGAGGAATTAGAAATAATTACACACTATTATAGATTCCATGGGATTATTGATTACTTTTGGGCCAACGGGTAGCATCAAGCCAAAAGGAAAATAAAGATTGTCTTCATAGGTCCCATTTGCTCTTACTTTTTACTTAAGTAAAAAACAAATTGATAAACACACACAAGCAATAACCTCAACATTGAGACTGTAATTATAGGCTTATATGGAGAACACACTTCAATTTTTTATCCACATGGGCTTTCAATGTTCTTCACAGTTCATGTCAACTTAATTCAACTCAGTGTGGTATTGGATAGGTTAGCTTGTTTTACCAAGTCTTACAAATTGCAATAGTTGAGTATCTCATAAAGCTAGAAAATACGATGCACTGTAATATTGCCATCTTATATCACATACAATACTGCACACACACTATTCATGGTGTACTCCTAAGTTATGTTCAATAAATGGTGGTTCTACATATTTTCCTCCTCCAAATTCCTCTTTTCCACCAGGCCTCATTCTCTTTAAAGAACTGTCCTTGTCTTTAAAGAACCTATTCGTCCTCCTTGTCTAATCCCTCCTATCACCAATTTATGTACATGCCATTGGGTAAAAAAGGTCATATATAGTTTTCTTGTCAGATCACAAGAAACACACTATGTAAAAACAAAGTGAAGCTATACTGGTCTTTCACTTCTGCCATGGACATTCCAGTTCATATGTCAACCCTCAAATCAGTTCTGTTTCTCTGAAAAAGCAATATGCATAACAATCTCTGCCAGGTTCTCTTTTATTTCATAAGATAACTATTATGAAATACATAAATATTTTTTCATATATTGTGACTCTTAAAGAAATATTAGGTAATAAAATTTAGATTTTTAAGATTTCCAATATCACATATTGTTGAATATTTCCAATTTGGGAATCCATTTGTAATCATTATTATTCTTTGAAATACAATGAGCTTCTTGACTTTAAACAAATGTTTTTAAAGGTGAGAGAACAATTCTCTGTGTATTTACTATGATTATGTGCAATTAGTAGAAAAATTTGGAGACTAACAGAAGAATTGGCTACATGCCTATATTGACAAAAAACTGGAGAAATAGAAATATGAACTAGATGATGATAAATTGATGTGTGTGTGTGTGTGTGTGTGTGTGTGTGTGTGTCCAGGAGCATATTTGTGTGTGTGTGACTGTGTTTCCTTCTGTATTGTTCTACTTTAAATAGTTTTAAAATTTGATGTATTTATTATGCCCTCCAGTCAAAACAGTGGAAGAGGGAAGCTTCCATGGGCATCTGGTCACTTTTTAAGTACTATTATTGAATCAGTGTTCTTGGAAGAGACTGATGTGGTAAAACATTTCTGTTAATTTCTCCTGAAGAATGTCACAATGGGTAATGTTCTGTGGGTGGCCATGTAATGAGACACTGGTGTCTGTCTATGACACATACTGTATATGAAAGGAGGCATAGATAAAGGTAACTTGAATTCCATCCCTTTCTGTGTTTATATGATGCTTATCACCATGCTATGTAGACATCCAGACTAGAAGCTTTACAACAAGTAAATTTTCCACCTCCATTCATTTGAAAGCAATGGACAATGAGTCTGGGCAGGCTCTTGAAGGGTTAATATGCACACATGCTTCTAGGTAGTCAGAGATGAAAATGGACTGATCCAAGTGGCAGCAATTTCCCCATTTCCAATAGTGTAAGCAACTGCTTTAGTGAAATACCACTGGAAATGAATCTTCTATATTATAAACATATTCTAAGTGCATTTGCAGGCATCTAGCTATTAAAATTGTTTTTACCTAAACCAGTGACTTTTGTAAAAATGTAACTATTCACAGACCTAGTTTATTTTGAAGAGTAATAGCATGGAAAATTTCAAAGGAAAATATTTAGCTATTTTTCCTATTGGAGAGAGAAGTATTATAGTGACTCTGTGTATGTATGTATTATGTGGATATATATGTATGCATATATAATGTATTATATACATATTACTTTTAATTTAAAAAAGTATATGTTTCGGGTTTTTTTTTTAATGTAAATATGACTTTTCATAAGACTAGCCCTGTCTTTTCATAGACTTTTCCCCTGTCTCATGATGGAATTGACACAATAGGGCATGTTGTTGATCAAGACCAAACATCACTAAAGTCCAATTGGACTTTTTACAAATTCAAATTATAACAATAATGAGACTTTTAGAACATCTGTATTTTCTTTTGGGAGCCTTTCACTTCCTTCCTCTTTCTAGCCTCTAACTTTCTTTGTTTTCTTTTAGTCTTGAACTGTAACCGGGACATTCTGGAACATAGATTTATTCATCTTGACCTCAGCTGTGATTAATCCACCCGAGACAAAGATCAACTTCTGGCAAACATTGGTTCCTCTCCCTATATCAATAATATAAATTCACCTAGTTGTTTGCAGTATCTGCTCTAGGTATGGTCAAAAGAGAAAACTCAGAAAGCACAGATGCAAGAATTGTCTATGAATCATTTAATGCACACATATTGGGTACCATTTATATACAGGCACTAGGTAGGCAATATTTTTAATTAATGGACATTAATTTTACTCTACCCGAAACTCTGAAATGCAAATGAGGTTCAAGAGGATAATTAACAGCTTACAGACCGCATTTGGAAGGGCTGTTCTTATTCCACAACCATATGGTATAGAAGCAAAATTATAATTCTTTTGGGTGGGAGGAGGTACTAGTGTAGATTAATCAAATACAATGGCAGCTAAGATGAATGAAATGTTGGTTAATACTAAAGCCTCATTGAAACCATTAGTTCTGACCTCTTTATCAAAACTTTTACTCAGGCTGCTAACAATTAACAAAATTGATGAATCTGAGTTTCAGCCTTTCTTCTGGTCATTTGTCAATCAGTAGCATTTATTAAGAATTCACTATATACAGAAAACATTGAGCAGACTTGGAGCCTCCAAACCTTGTTAAGTGAAAACCATTTGAAGAAGTATTAACAGGCTTTTTGAGACCAAGTTGTCACATTCGGGAATAAGTTAGCTCACTGGTAAGAAACAAGTTTCTTTTTACAACAGGCCTTCTCAGAGTCTCTCATCTCCTAACACATTGTTACTATCCAAAGGAGGATTTAATATTCAGCATTTCCCTTTGTTATCCAAGCATCAGTTAATATTTTCTGGAAATAGTGTCCCATGAATCTCAGTAAAAGCTGTGGTCACTGCTTTCAGAAAAGGAGGCTCATGTCTCTGTTGTAGAGGTTATTACAAAACTCTCAATGCTTAGAGCAAAGAAGGTCAGAGGTCACTTAATCCAGTGGTTCCCAAACCAAAGTGACTATTAAGTTTTCTTTGTCAGCTATTAAAAAAGTACAGATCTCCAAGTTTGACCTTCTCCCAGACTTAGTGATTTAGAAATCAGGTGGAAAGAACCCAAACCCCCAAGGTCCTATATTGATTCTGATGATGAGCCAGGTGTGGAAAACACTTCCCAGTTCAAATCAGTCCATGCCTAAATGAGGATGACATCCTTTTAAAGGATCTCTGAGCCTCATTGTCAAGGCACCACTGTTCCACAACAGATGACTACTTCCCTGGCTTCTTCCCTTTGTGTCAGTGAAGCACCCTGAACCCACAGGCTGGCAATGGAAACCCCAAAAATGATGCTGACTGGTCTGCAAAGATGACACAGGCCAAGCCAATCAACCTTTCTCTCTCAGGACTTTGCCCTATAAATTACCAAGACAATGAGTTCACCGGGCCAAGGGGACTGATGATACATAGGAAAAGTGCATGAGAAATTTGAACTATGATAGTTTTTGAAATTCAAAAGAGGCAGAAGCTACAAAACAAAAACAAAAACAAACAAACAAACAAACAAACAAGTTATGAGGTTAAAAAACAAGCAAATAAAAGACAATATGCTGAATAAATGGAGAGCCTAAAGCATTCCAGCATTTCTAAAACTGTGGTATGCACACGATTTGATGGCCTTGGTGGTATACTCCAGGGGAGGCCACATGCAGTCTGCCTCGCTTTTATTTATGCTTTGAAGAGACCCATGTCTCTGAAGTTCATTCAGAGTAGAGGTAGTGGGCGAGAGACATCTCTTAGGCTGGTTCTCAGCCTTGGCTACACATTAGAAATATCCAGGGGCTTTCAGAATACTTTTGCTCAAGCTTCACCACAAACCATTAATTTCTGGAGGTGGTTTCCGGGCATACGTATTTGTTTGATCACCTAGGTGATTCCAAAATTCAGCCAAAGTTGGGATCTGCTCCTGGCAGGGAGGGGACAAGAAGAGGGACGATTAATTGTAGATTCCTTCTGCTGCCTCCAGATGAAGGAGAAATGAGCCATGGACTGAGGATGTCCTTGTAGTCATTTTTTCCTATATTGTAAGGCCAATGTATTGCCTTTTTTTTTATTTATGGTAAAAATATAATTTCCTTATGCAATCATGTTGGTAAGGTAAAAACAAAAAGTGAGTTGATTTTAAAAAAATTAAGTGACTAATAGAGCAGGCGATCTGATTTGACAAAAATTGTGGCGGTGAGTGTATGCAGTTTAGAGCTTCTGAGGCAGTCAGCAGTGAGAGGAGAGAGGAGTGAATGTACTGAGGCACATTAACGGTGACTCAGGGGACAAAGATCCTACTGCTCAGAGTTCCCAGAGCTCTTATTCTTTTTTTGTCAGCTTTTCCTTGGTCTCCACCCAACAGGACCCAAGTACTACTGTTTCCCCAACACCTATGACTGGGTCTCTCTATTTCTGGCAACTGAAAGAAACTTCGTAAACTGCTTCATTTCATAATGAAACTGTGTGTAGATACAGATATAGTTAATAAATACAGAATTGTTTCCCTACAGTATTTTAGAGCTGTAATATAGGAGCATGAAAGAATATGCAAGTGTGCATTTGAAACATCTACCAAGGGCCCGCTGCTGCCCATCCCTGTCTCAGGCTACTCTGACAATCAGTTGCCACACTAGATCTAGGTTGACCTCCCGAATGGCACTTCTGCCCATGGTCCACACTGGGATGTCACTCACTTGGATTAAAAAAAGAAGCTAGCCAGAAGATTCTGCACAAGCACCTGTCATATATGCAAACACATGATACACAACAGATATAACATAACCAAACTGCAGCGGCCCAATGGATTAGGATAATAAGTAGGGAAGAATTCATTTTGGATCCATTGGAAAGACTTCAAGGAGAAGTAAGAAACAAGCAGTATTTGCAGAAAGGGTAACACAGGTTTGGTGAAAGCCAGGGGGTGGGACTTCAGGTAGGGGCACAGACTTGAGATGATAAATGTATGAGCAAATAAGAAAACACTTCGCTTGTTGAAAGAAGACTGGGAGGAAGGGGCTGCCACATAATCAGGTTGGTTGGTGCCCTGGCATACAATCCATGACTCCTATTTCAAATGTGCTTTGGGAATTAATTAGGAAAAGTATTACCACGTTAAAAATGTTATTCCTTTAAAGCTAACATGTATTCAAAACTATGTTTAAGGCACAGTGCTTTCCACATTTGACTCATTTATTTCTCCCAGCACGTCTGTGAGGTAGGGATGGACACATGCCTCAAGATGCTGGGAAGGAATGGAAGGCGAAGATGCCGAATGTTAAGTGTTAAGGTCAAGGTTTAAACATAGACCTTCATCTCTGCACTATACTGTGAGGGTTATTATTATTTTTAAATAGTAAAAATAGATAGGAAGCCAGCTTCAGAAGGAAAAGGAAACCAATGGCCTCATTAATCCATTTTCTGGATCCTGAAATTTCTGTTTGGCAAAAGTTAATTTTTTTGTCACTCAAGTTGACACAACAAAAATATGCTAGAATTAAAAAAATGGAAATGAGCCTAAAGGTTATGAAAACCATACTATAGGAATTGAGAGACTCTGAGGTGGTGCAGTGATTAGAAGTGTGTGTTTTATAAAATGTGTATTAAAACTGGAAATGTTTATTGGTTACTTAAAAGTTAATGCTTTGAATTGATATAAAGTAACTAAAATACTGGCAGGAGGTGTTGTTTGTGAGCACATTCCTGAAAAACATACAAAATATATAAATAAATATTTATATTTTATAGGAAAAAGTGACTAAAGAATGCATGGCAATGTGTTTCCAAGTCAATATGTCTTTTCCAAACACTTCACAACTGTGTCTCAAGGGAACTTATATCTTAGTAAAAGTTTCTGTTCTTCTTAATGACTCAGAGGGAATCCTACTTGCTGGAGCTTACAGCAGAAGAAATGGAGAATTAGTGGAAAAACACCATGATGACCGGGAGGATATAGGTAGGGGGTAATAATCACTTTTGTGGCTAAAGATCTGGGAGGTAAAGCATCTGGGAAGGGCATTTTAGCTTCATTATCTATGAGTATTATTATCACTTCTGACCTCACGATGTTGTCTAAGGTTTTAAGTTTGTAGCATAAAAAAAAATTGTTTCTAGAAACATTTTTTAAGTCATGAATATTTCTGCTAATTTGCATGTTTGTGTCAATGAAAACACACAAAGATCCTGAATCGTTTTTGTTTTTTTTTCTTTGAGTAAAGGGTGCATTTCGTAGATACAGTATTTAAAGACAAAAACAAAAAACCACCCTAAATTATTTATTTATTATTATTTAAAAATATTTTTATTGATTTCAGAGAGGAAGAGAGAGGGAGAGAGAGAGATAGAAACATAAATGATGCGAGCAAATCATTGATTGGCTGCCTCCGGCACGCCCCCTATTGGGGCTTGAGCCCGCAACTTGGGCATGTGCCCTTGACCGGAATTGAACCAAAGACCCTTCAGTCTGCAGGTTGATGCTCTATCCACCAAACCAAAATGGCTAGAGCGCAGATACAGTATTTTTATTCTGCATGATAGGAACATTAAAAAAGAAATGAAAGAAAAGAGAGAGAATAGTTCTTAGAAAGTCTATTTTACATGAAATTTAATGATCCCAAGGACCATGCCCGAATTTATCTATGGCTACTAAAAAGCCAGGGGCTTTTGGAAACCTCGAGACTAATATGCCACATATAACCACAATTATATAATTATACAATATAAAAACGATTATTTATGTAACATTACCGCTTAACCCTGGTAATTACCTGTACATGTATGTGGGCAAACAGGCATTTTCATGACGGAAGACAGCTCTGTTTGAAATTGTTTTTAAGATGAAATTGTGGCAGTTCCAAAAAAGAAAAACCCACCCTAAACTAAAGAGGCACAGCTTTGATTGTTTGGCCTGGGAATAAACTTTCCAGAATGCTTTCCGAATTTGGCACAGAGTAATGTTGCAAGCCAAACAATCAAAGGCAACTTGCTGAAGAAAATGTGTGTCTTAGGTTGGTTTGCAACTTTAAACAGGAGATGTTTTAATTGAGAGAACTAGATGTGTGTACAAGTGAAATCATGCTTGCCCCAACTAATAACAGGGCTATAGTAGCCAAATAAGGTCCTTTAGCATCCCTGCCTCCCAGAAACCAGTCCTGGAACAAGAACAGAGAGAGGGAGGGCCAGACACCCAGAGCTCTTCTTTGAGGACATCTCCCTCACCCTCACCCTAACAGCACACCCCTGCAACACATTGAAAGGCTAAGAGTTGCACTATAGGTTGTGTAATCCATTTGCTTCATTGAGTTGAGTAAGATAGCTATTTTTCAAGAAAAGAAAAAAAAAAAGCAGCTCATTAATTTAGTGAAAAATAAGCCAGATGATTAGATTAAATTGGCCTTCCATTAGAGGACCAGTGTTGGCTGAGGAGATAGAAGCAGAAAGTAACTGAAGCAATTACATACACAATTTTCCTGACGCTCTACAATGGCTTAACATTATGAACACTGTATGTATAATTGATGACAGAAGTCAAACCAAAGGGCAATATATTGATTAAGGCAAAAAACTCCCCACAAAACATGGATGGTGATTATAGCTAAGAAAGAACTCGTTCAGTAGAAAGACAGAAAAATAATATTTTTTCCTGATTTATTTTGCTTTTCGTAAGTAACCTTCCTCTTGCAATCTGGCTTAAGCTTTAATTCCATGCACTTTTTCTCTTTGTTCCTAAACTTGTGGAAGAGACGGACTGCTGTACCTGAAGTTCTCAATAGAGATCAGTACACAGTCTCAAAGAAAAAAGTATTAACTTGTCTAATAGAGATGAACTCTTTGCTTATATGTATCTTTGCCCTCTGATTTGTCACTGTCCTGCTAGTTCCTTAAAATTTCTCAGCTGAAAACTGCATAATAATTGATATTTATTTCAATGAGAATATTTCTCTGTAATGAATGATGGAGAAGTGAAGATAAGCTAAGGATACTAAACAGCAGATAAACCAAGTTAAATTTGAGTGAAGAGAAGTTTATAAAATTGACATTCTCCCCCAAACTAGCCTTTGAATTGCCAAAAAGACATAAATACAAACATCACGTAGAGTGGATTACCAACACTCAGTGTCAGTGCTTTCCAGCTGTTTAGGTGTGTGGCAATGAAATGACCCATGGACAAGAAAAATACACACGCTGGTTCTGCAATGTGCGCTAAATAACCTGGAGCAGGGCGGGCACATGGGCCCTCACACTTGTGCGCTCACAGAGGGATTCCACGGAAAGGGGGTTAAGGAGGCGCAGGCAGACAGACGGATCTTTTGGGAAAAAGGAAAAAAAAAAATGAATGAGGTTTGAAATTCTCCAGATACAGCACACGAACTCTATTTCTCTCTCCCTCCCTCGCCCCCCCAGGAACAAAAACCAAATAGAGTAATCTTTGTCTTACTAATAAAAGCCTAGAAAAATACAACCACACAAAAACAAGGGTATATTCTAGGAGGACCATGAATACCAACAAAAAGCTTACCTGAGACTTTAATATTTAAGAATTACTTAGTTTTACCTTTGTTATTGGAACATTAATTACTTTAAAATGATTTTAAAGAAAAACTAATGCCTGTTTAAGAGGTTCTCATGTGTAGGCAACGTTGCCATGTTGCCAGGTTGAACATGTTGGAAGATCTAACATTTACTTTTTCCAATGCCATAAATCATTGCTTTCCAAAGTTTTGCATTATGTTGACAACCTTTTTGGCCAGGTTTGACTTTGTAAAATTGATGTTTAGTATATGTGCTGCCGAAGCGAGCACTGTAAAATTGATGTTTAGTAGTGATGTATAGGTCTGGAGAAAAATCAAATTAGATGAACAGAATTCATTACACATTAATAACCATGACTTGTTTGCCACAGTGCTTTATAGCTTTCAAAAGATGTCACATTGGGTTAATTTTTTTGATGCTGCAAAAATTATATTGGAGAAGGTGCTGTCTTTCCTCTGTTCTCTCAGGTCACTTCTTAGAGTCCAGTGGGGCCTGTGGTTGGATGTTTGGGATACAGAAGGTGGCATGGGCCTTCTGAGCTGCTGGGTCAGACTGACATTAGTCATTTGAGGCCACTGTAGTTATAGTCCTGTCACCAGACCTGTGGAGTGAGGACCCTGGAAGCAGTCTGAGCTTAGATTGGGTGGGTGCTGCTTAGAATCTAGCCAGAGAAATATAGATCCTGGGAGGCCAGGGAAGTCAGTATGAGACATACAACGTGAAATAGAGAAAGACTGTGAGCAGGTCAGACTGGAAAGAATAAATTTTAACGCTTGTCTGGTCCCGCTCAACTTGCTTTCTGCTAAGATAATGGCTCAGATGTACACAGTATTTTATTTTTACAAAATAATGTTTATGATTCTCTTTTAATGATTTAGAGTACTGTCCAATTTCCTTGAAATGAGATTTCCTCAAGGAAAAGCTTGAGGAGTCCATCTTATTTAATCAATTAAGCCATGAACTATATTTTGCTTGATAAATTCAAAGCATGGTTTATTGACTAACCTCGAAATTGTCTCATCTCAGAAAGGTCAAAAGGGTGGTTCTGAAATCAAATCAGTAGCAAGTAGTAAGACATGCTACTTACTAATTGAGTGGTTTTGGGTAAATTACATTAGTTCCCTCTTCTGAAAAAAAAAAGATAAAAAAGAATGCCTATTTCATAGTGCTTTTCTGAGTATTAAATAAAATAATCTACAAAGCATTTAATGAGTGCATTACAATCTGAGCTGTTATTGGAAAGGTTGTTTTGAGACAAAGCAGAATTATCTATGGGACCACATCCTAATCCCATGAGCCCCAGGCCAACATGACTCTACTTCCTGTCTCTATAAGTGATTTGCCTATTCTGGACCTTTTGTGTAAATGTCGTCATATATTATGGGGCCTCTTGGGCCTGGCTTCTTTCACTGTGAATAATACTTTCAAGGCCATCCATGTTGTAGCAGGTATTAATGGAAATACTGAATTTTTAAAATAATTGATCAGTTGATGAACATTTGGACCCTGTATATTATGCACAATGCAGCTGTAAATATTCACATACAACTTTTTTTGTGTAAGTACATATTGTCAATTTTGATGTGTGTATACCTGTGTGTAGGATTGCTGAGTCATATAGTAACTCTATTTTTAACATTTTAGGAAATGCCAATCTATATGCCAAAGTGGTTGCACCATTTTATATTTCTACTAGCAGTGTATAAGTAAGTATATCCTCACTACCACTGTTATTGTCCTTTATATATATATATATATATATATATATATATATATATATATACATATATATATATGACTATCCTACTGAGTGTGAAATAGTGTTGAATTGTGGTTTTAATTTGCATTTCTGTATGACTAATAATGTTGATCATCTCATCATGTGCTTATTGGCCATTTGTATATCTTCTTTGGAGAAATGTCTATTAAAATCCTTTGTTTACTTAAAAGTTGGTTATTTGTCTCTTTATTGAGTTGAAAGGATTATTTATATATTCAACAAACTAGATCCTTATCAGATATATTATTTGGAAATATTTTCTCCTATATCTTCTTTGGAGAAATGTCTATCCAAATCTTTGTCCATTTAAAAAATTTTTATTATTGAGTTGTAAGTATCCTTCATATATTCTCTATATTAGATCCTTATTACGTATTCTAGAGGCCTGATGCACAAAAACTTGTGTAAGAGTAGGCTTTCTTTCCCTCTTCTGCTGGGAGGCAATTAAGATCCAGGCTGGCTTCCCTTGGGCCATCTGCAGGCACCTGGGCCCCAGGATGGCTTCCCTCCATCCTAGCTTCATCAGGAAGGATGTCTGGAATGATGTCTGGAAGATGTCTGGTCTAATTAGCTTAGTACCCTTTTATTATTATAGATTATTTGGAAGTATGTTCTCACATTCTATGGGTTGTTCTAATTTGTTGGTAGTATCAATTGAGGCATAAACATGCTTGATTTTGACAAAATATAATTTATCTTTTTAAAGTATCATATCTAAGATGTTAGTGCTTAGTTCAAGGTCACAAAGATTTACATATGTGATTTCTCCTAGAGATTTTACAGTTTTCACTATTACATTTAAATATTTTTAAAAATATATGTGGGTGTTTTTATTTATTTATTGATTTCAGAGAGGAAGAGAGGGAGAGACAGAAATACCAATGATGAGAAAGAATCATTGATTGTCTGCCTCCTGCATGCTCCACACTGGGGACCAAGCCTGCAACCTGGACATGTGTCCTGACAGGAAATCAAATCATGACCTCCTAATTCATAGGTTGATGCTCAACCATTGAGTCATACTGGCCAGGCTACATTCAGATATTTAATCTATTTTGAGTTAATTTATATATATTGTATAAGGCAGGAATCCAACTTCATTCTTTTTCATGTGGATATTTAGTTGTCTTTACCTATTTGTTAAAAAGACTATTCTTTCTCCTTTGAATTGTCTTGCCTTCTCTAAAATTAATTGACCATAGATGTATGGGTTTATTGCTAAACAAAATCCATTTTGAGTGAATATCTGTGCATAGTGTGGGATAAGAATCTAAGCTCATCTTTCTGCATGTGACTATCCAAATGCCCTAATGCTATTTATTAAAAAGACTATTCTTTCCCTATTGAAATTGTTTTGGATCTTTTATAAAAAATTAGTTGACCATAAGGAGAAGGTTTTTCTTTCTGAACTCTGAATTCAGTTCCATTGATCTCTATTTTTATGAGTTGGTTTATTTGTTAAATTTGTCAATAGGGATGCATGGTGAGAGAACATGTTCTGCTTACATAGATCATTGTATGTCAGCCTTTTTCTTAATGAAAATAAGGTAAAATAAGGCAGAAGTTAAACTAAAACAAAAAGAGTAAAGTAAGGCACAAGTTAAGCTAAATGATGGACTACTGGATGAGGAGACCTGGAATTTACAAAAACTAAAATTGCATTTTAACCAATAGAGTGTAAGATAATGGGGCTGGTGGGCCCAGTTGGTAGCTTCCCATCTTTGCTATATGAAGAAAGAAGATTGATAAGAAACACTGCGATAAATAAAAGGTGCAAGGGCAGGAGTTGAAGAGATGCTGATAGTACTGATTGTGCCACAAGCTACATCCCTGAAATTGATTTTTCTCCCACAAAATGCATCTTATTCCTTGGGCAGTAGTCTCATTTAAAGAGCAGGAAAAAGGAAAGAATTGTTGACAGAATTCTACATGCAGTCATGGTAGCCAGTGCCCTGGGAAGGAGGACTCACGGAACATTACCATTCTTGATGCAATGCACATGTTGTGCTCAGGAAGAAATGCAGAGAAAACCCTTGACAGTCAAAACAGGATTTTTATATGCTGGTTTAAGTGATGGACAGCATTGGCTCCTGTACCTGCCTCGGGCATTTAGCTGAGCTTGGGGTCAGTCTTCAGGAATTCAGCCTATGGGGTGTGGGAGGCTTAAAAAAAGTCAAGCTGAAGGAAATGCATCAGGAGCAATGCCCATACCCTCTCTCTGACAGATCTCTTCTGATGCAGCAAATGTTGAAAGAAACCACTATAGAAAAGATGATAATTAGTCTTCATTTGTTTCCAGTCCTGCTTACATTTCTAGTCATCTTATTGAACACCGTGACACAAAGAGAGGATAAACATACTAAAAATGTCACAAAGTTGAAACTAGAAACATGTTAGTTCAGTAACAAAAAGCAAGGAGTAAACAGGAGGTTCATTCTACACTCTGGAGGACCAGATGATGTCATTGGCTCCATACAGAGCAGGAGAGATCTCAAAAGTCTTGTGACTAGTTCATAAACTTTTACCTATCTACTTTGAAAAGTTTTAAAAAACAAAAATTTAAACTATTAGAGGCAGAAGAGTGGAGTGCTTAAGAAAACTGGCCATAGGGCAAAACACCCGGAGTACGATTTCCAGATCTGCCCCTTACTACTAGCTCTGAACTTGGGCAAGGAATTCAATCTCTCTCAGCCTTGGAAGCCTCTTCTGTAAAAAAGGGTAACCATCTTAACTGTCTCATAGAGCTGCAGCTAAGTTTAAACGGGTCACCATGTGGAAGGCCCTTATGAATACTTGAAACATATTAAGTATTATAGTATGTAGGCGCTTGCTATTATAAACCACTTACTTCTTTTGTCATACATTCTTTTCAACTCCAACTGAAAAAGTAGGAGGTGATCTAAAGCTTAAAAATATGAATTCACTCCACTTTTGAAGAAAGGCTAGTGAAAAATGTGTTTTCAATATTAGTTGATGAGAAATAGTAAGAAATCTAATTTGGTGTTTAATGGAGTACTAAAAGTGTTAATTACATGGTGTTCTTGATTCATAGTGAAATCAGCACTTCTAAGGAGAAGGGTAAAAAGCATAATAAAAACCCTTCAAAATGAAAAATACTTCTATAATTATGGAGGTAATAAATATATATTACATTTGAATTTTCACATATAAATTACTATGTTTTTATATAAAGTAGCTTCTACTCAGAAAGTGGGACAGAAAAAGGCAAGTCTACATTATCTTTATAATGTGTTACTGAAAAGAAATACAGAAGAATATTTGAAAATTTGATAGCCTATGAAAGATCCTTTTTGTGAAATGACAAATCCTTTCTGTAATGAGAATTACCTTGCTAATTTAATTTGTATATACACACAAGTGTTTAGAATTTAAAGTCAAAGCACAAATATCTGTATAAATGGAGGGTAACATGTAATTTCTAGATGCATTGGTATCTCCAAGTGGTTAGGAGAATCAATGTTTCTTTTCTTGGGGGTTATTAAAGCCTTAGGGCATGCCACATGAGAAATAGATCCCTTTCCAGGCTCTGGCCAAAGTTAAGGTCAAGGTCTAGCATGGAGCTGCTTAATGTGACCTATGGAACTCAGATGAAGGAATTTTATTCCCTTTTATGCAGAATAGAGATAGGTTGCCAATAGCTCCTTCACAAGATGATTCCATTTAATTCAAGTGAATGCTTTAACCACAACTGAGATCTTCACAAATTCCCACCAGAGTTTAACCTTAGATGGAGTTCAATCTTCCCTTTTTCTATTCAATTTTTGTCTCTTATTTCTTGTCTTATATAAATCTATGGAACTTTGTTTTGTTTTTTAAATATTTTTATTGATTTCAGAGAGGAAGAGAGAAGGAGAGAGATACAGAAACATAAATGATTGATTGGCTACCTCCTGCACGCCCCCTACTGGGGATCAAGCCTTCAACCCAGGCATGTTCCCTGACAGGGAATCACACTGAGACCCTTCAATTCACAGGCTGATGCTCTATCCACTGAGCAAAACCGGCTAGGGTTGGAACTTTGTGTTTAATGTGCTTCCTAAGATAATTCTAGCCTCCCTGCTTTCCTTCTCCGTTCCTCACCGCCGCCCCCACACCTTGTTTCTTCCAGAAAGTCAATTTCTATTGACCAACCTCCTCAACCTAGATGCTATAGTTTCTCCAGCCATCCTGTCAAGAGTTTTATGGTTTGTTTGCACCTATGGTATGTAATGTTACCCTGTTCATTGTGGTTGCCAAGCAATGGCATGTCGTTAACTCCCAAGGGAATTCCTGAATTCCCAAACACACTCATCCAAGGTCACCCTCCAGACATCTGTCTTCCTTTCTGATCTGCTGCCGATAAGCAACAGCTGTTGGGCCATACTTAGCTCGTATCATATCCACTGTCTACTGCAATTATTATACCCCAAGAAATCCTACGCTTCCTACAAGGTAATATCATCGTTCTGAGATGTTAACCCCTCCAGCTGGGTCTATTGGTGGGCTGAATAATTCTCCTCGAGGAGTGCTGTTCCGGCTCCCCGGAATGCTGTCATCTGGAGAGACTATGTACAACCAATAAGTAAACACTTTACTCACCGAAGTCCAGGGGTCACCCTTGCCTACAGTACACATAACAGTTCACAGCTGTCCTTCCAACAGCTCTCCAAGGCCAGGCTCAAGGGAATGAATTCCAATACTCAAGCAGCCCCCACCTCAAGCTCTATTCTTGTCAATCAATGTCTTGGGCCAGGGGAAGGTTCCCTTTTTTCTGCCAAGAGCCATTGGGATATTTATAACATCGTTCAAGAACCATACAAAATTATCAACTTAAAAATTAGCCTGCTATATTTGGTCAAACATTTAATTAACTCACCCCCAATGCCGTGGCAGGGCCAGGCCAAATGATTCTGCAGATCTTACACAGCCTATAGGCCAGATATTCCCCACCCCTGTCTTAGGCAAATAGATGATTAGTTTAGTAATGCTCTCTGCATTCCTTGCCTCATGTCTACTTTTGCTTCCACTCTGCTCAACTATGTAGTATCTTCTCCCTCAACACTCCCCCCCCCCCCCCCGCCCCTGGCCTCAGTCTAGTTATCCTTCAAAACCAAGCTCACATCTCACCACCTTTTGTGGAACTTGCCCCAGACTCATCCAGCTCTGTGAGATTTATCACTCTCTCAGTTTTGTGTAGTACCTTCTTTTCCTACCACTGATTTGACGATCAGCATACTTTTCTATAACATTTCAATATTTTAAAGTTGGAAGGGACCTTAAATGATAATGTATCTGTCTCCTCTTGTATAAGTGATAAACTGAGGCCCAGAGAACCCGAGTGATTTTTGTAAGGGCCCAACCTCCCTTCCTGTGAACCTGAGGGGATCCGAGGCTCTGCTCTTTCATGACTGTGGTCTTGACATTGAAGAATAGGCACTGGCCTCCAGCTTCAAAATACAGAGAAAAGAAAGCCTCTGTCCTGGAGCCGGAAAGGCCCGGAAAGACCAAATTTTCAATTCCAAGGGCATAGGCCAAGATAGCAGTGAGACATCAAATAACGGGTTAATCAAAGAAAGTAATCACATTTGAGATACTAAATGTAAAAGTTGAGGCAGGAAACATATCCTCTGGCTATGGTATCCAAGGGCATCAGAAACCTTTTAAAAATAATGAAAAAATGAGACCTTAGAGAAGAAGCTACTAGAAATTGCATATCAGTTCATTCACAAGATTGACACAGTGGCAATGTGTGTGTGTGTGTGTGTGTGTGTGTGTGTGTGTACACGAGATTTGTCTTTTCCTGTACTTGATTGTAACTTTCTTGAGGGCCATGACTATCTTTGTCATACTAGCATCTGGAGTACCTAGCTTTGTGTCATTCACGGTAGGCACATGATAAAAGTTGGTTGTCTAAGATGGTGAGTTTCATCTGGTCCTTACGAAAGTTTCTCAAGCAGCTCTGTAAGTCTCAAAGTAATAAGATGAGGGCCTTAATAGCTGTGAATTCCCCTAGGACAGTGATCAGCAAACTAATTACCGCTCGGCAAACAGAGCGGCAAATCGAGCCGCATGAGACTCGCGAGCCGCAGTTTGCCGACCACTGCCCTAGGACTTCCCTTCTACCTTTGAGTGTTCCAGCTGTTGCTACATTCCCTGCAGTTGCTCTTAGAATGCCACACACTCAAGCATCCAGTATACAGGCAAAATCCTCTGACTACAAGGAGACATCCCTGAGGTGCCAGAGGGCAGTCAGCCCAAAGGACATCTGAACATCAAGGTCTCTTAGTGGCCTTTGGGAAATTCCATCTGGCATGGTGGTTGGTTAGCAAGGGAATGGACATGCTCTGCTGAGCAGACTTTCTGGGACAAGCTCATGTTGGATTCAACATAACTGGTGCAGACAAGTTAGCCATAGTTTGAAATTTTTAAAGACCATTTGCAATTACCATGCCAGAGCCATTCAGAGTGACTGATGTTGCAACTTTCAGAGCAGGCCTGCCTGAAGTCATCGTCGTCCCCTCTCTCACTCCCGGGACCCTCCTCTTTCCTTCAGCTCTGCACCTGTTGGTCCCCAGCACACACTCCTGTCGCTGCCTAGCCAGAGCCTGCCTCGGTGGCATTCTCACCTCAGACTCATTTATTCTCCTGCCAGACCTCGCCTTCTCCCAGGCTAAAATCCAAGGACAAAAATGCTTTGAATGGAGTGGGAAACATAAGCTGTCTGCTGCTCAGGAAGGCGCAGCAGGACCAGACCTGTCCCGAGACTAAGTGAACTTGACTATGAAGGGAAAAGTGAAATGTTAGCACTCACACCTCCTTCAGAAAGTATGCACCAGAAGACATTCCTGTTCTGAAATACCAAAAGGGTGGAAATGGATCATTAGGGAAATCTGATAGGCATGAGAAAGCACTGGCTCGGCCCCCCTGACCTCTGCTGTTCTGGTCTCCCTCAGACCCCAGGAAGTGGTGTGACTCCAGCCAATTGTCACTTAGCCACGGTGATTGGTCAGGGGGAGCATGGCTAATGGGGGTTCTTTGTGAGGTCTCAAGCCTTTTCCTAGAGCTGCTAAGTGGCCAGGTGAAAGTCTCCCCAGCCCACCTTCTGTTAAGGTGCTAACTGAACTGGGAGAAAGGTCCCAGCTCAGGTCCAAGGACACAAAGTTAATGAAAAGAAAGAATGAAAGATTTCTCAGAGTAAAGAGAATCCCAGCTTCCTGGGAAAGGCTATGACAACTGAAAATAGGAGGAGCTGTTTTCATCTGCCAGAAGAAAATCACCTCATTTTAGGATTTAAATGTTTTAAATCTAGCCTTTACCACCCTGGGGAGCTCCAACCTCTGCTCCAAAGGACAGAAATATTCTTTTTCTATTCCTGAATCAGAGTTAAATTCTTCTTCTTCTTCTTCTTCTTCTTCTTCTTCTTCTTCTTCTTCTTCTTCTTCTTCTTCTTCTTCTTCTTCTTCTTCTTTAATATATAATAGGTGTTGATGGTCAAAGAGGAGGAAAAGTATTCATTTATGTAACGTAAGGAGTCAGGAAGGAAAGTTGAGCTTATGAATGGCGTTTGAGCTGAGACCCCTGAGGAAATGGCACCCTATGACGTGCGGTTAGCTTTGGTGCTGGCCGGGGCTGGTGGGCAGCAGATGCTCCTGGAGTCCCCTGTCAGCTGTTGGCATCAGGGCATGGAAATGCTCAAAAGAAATAAATGAATCTTTCGTGTCTGTGTTCGATTGATAGAGTCCTTGGCTGTTATCATAGTGTGAGGTCCTCAGAGATTATTAGTCCTACATACCCTCTCCCAACCCTCTTAATTGTAGATGCTTTTCACAGGCAAACAGTGTGCTTAGTTTTAATGGCTGGAAAGATTTTGCTTCTCTCACAGCTGCCTCTTCCTAAATTTGCAGAAGAGCTGACTTGGTGGGGGACCAAATTATGTCATATTAGTCATGGCATCATTTTTCAACGTCTGTAAAAGAACTCCCTCCACCTGCAAAAATAAAATTGATATCATCCTCCATACATTTTTATATCATGTCTTAGGAAAGAGGATCTACCACCCAAACTCTTGCTTGGCCATCACTTTATCCTGTGGTTGAAAAATGATGCTATGACTAAAGGGCTAAGTTTCCCATTAGAGACTAAGATTTAAGGAGAGAACAGATTGATGGAAAAACATAACAGAAATGTGCTTCTCATGCACCTTTCCCAAAGAGCAACGGCACTTTTTAATGTGAGATGCTGCAAATAATGACACTTAAAATTCCTTTAGATCTTAATCAGTTTTTAAAGTTCTGAAAAAGAATTTCTCCAAATATGAAATATTGCTAAAAGTGTTGATTTCACTAATGTTTCCCATATTATGTAAGTACATGAGGACAGGAATTTTAAATGCTGCCTGTTATGTCAGCCATGAATTGATAATTATTTTAATACATTGACAATAATCCTGCATTTCATCTTTTTTGATGTTAAATAGTGCTTGTGGTTACAATGAGTGTGTATGAAATGTAAAATATAAAATGTAAAAACTTCTCTTGTTTCCTGGAGTTCCATTTATTATAACATGGTAAGAGAGAAGGAGATGAAATACAGCCTTTTTTGGGAACTACATTCTTTTCCAGCTGTAAGTTATACAGGGGCAAGTAACATCATAATTAGGTGCAGACTGGCTACCTCACTGTGGAACATTAGCTAGATGAGGCAAACTTAAGAAAGATAGTGGAACAAAATGTCAGAGTATGGGTAAATAGATACTTTTCATTCTTCACATGCAGATTGGTGGGTAAAAAGACCTTTGAAATTTCACATCAACAGTATTCTCCAGTATGGAGAGATTATGAAACCAGGGTTAGAAGGAGTAAGGCTATGCATATTTTAGGCAGCCTGTGGACACTGGTTAAAAGCACACAGCCAACACTACCAGGATTTCACCAAGTTCAAAACAAATTTTCAAGATTGATTTCTTTTAAAAATGCACAAAAGCCTTTTAATTAGACATTTTAGATCTTGGACTCAATCAGTTAAAATTTGTAATTCATGGTAAATCCCATATTTAAACCAGTTTGTAGAATAATTTTGGAAAATAATTCACTTTTTCCTCTCTCTCTCTCTCTCTCTCTTTTGTTGTTTACATATTTGCTTGTTTGCTCCTAAATGACTCTAATTATCCTTAAATAAATTCTTTTTACAGTGTCCATATTGCCATCCTCCTGGCTGGGCAAAAACTTTAAAAAATGCTTAAATTTCCTTTACAACCTTATCTGTGAGTGAAAATCAGTTCATTCAAGGTACAGTGAAGAGTCAGAATAATTTCATTGTCAGAGAAAACAACAGATAAAAAACCAATTATGTCCACAAACTCAGCCGATTGGTTCCATACTTTGTGGGTGATGCTATGATACCACAGGAAAAAGCAGCAGTGTTATTAAAATTACTCATGCTTTTTCTGGGTTGTGAAAAGCGTTAGGAAAGATCCAGCTTTGTTAAATAAAGATACAAAGTGATTCTTTCAGAGTACGCTTATTGTATGGACAGTAAAGAGAAGGTAGAGCCATTGGGATCTCTCCTTCCCATGTGTGCAAAGTACATGCTCCTGTCTCCTTCCCTAGCGGTGGTTTCTACCCAACTTCTTAGCCTCCCACATGCCCAATCTTTCCTAAATTCCTTGTCACTATTAAAACTCGCCTGCCCTAGTTGTTCTTCTCTCATTGAGGTTGTACCTCTCATACTGCAGCACCAATACCTCCCGGAGGTTTGCAGGTTTGGTTAGAAGGTACTAGAAGCTTAGATGACAGCGTGCATTTTGGGACTTCCCTTTTATGCCTTTGAGGGCAAAGATCCTTTCTAAAAAAACATTTAAACAGTATTGATAGATTCAATTGGTTACAATAAAGTCTTGCAGATGTGAGGGCTATTTATTGTACTTCCAAAGTGATTTTACCAACCTATACCCTGATCCACATGCAGATTTCCTCATTTAACTTCCAGGAGGAAATTGATTTCATTTACTTGGGCAGGCCTCACAGTGATTCCCCTGTCCCCTCTCCCTCCACCCCAACCACTTCCCTAAGAACTGACAATTAGAAGTATGCTAAGAATGAAATTAAAATAGGGTCTATGGCAAGTAAAATATTTAAGGTTAATATGCATTTTTTTTATTATTATTAATGAAGAGATTAAAATACCAACCATAGTTTGGACTAGATAACCTTTAAGATCTTTTGCAATTCTGACTATGATTGTAAGGTATTATTATTTTTTTCACAAGCACAAATTCTTGTTTAATAATTTCAGATATAATAGATAATAAAATCACACTAGACAAGGCCTTAGGGCAAATAATTCAAAATCTTCTTATTTTTCAGAAAACATAATTGAATACCTAAAGTTCCATGGCTAGTAATTCAGCCCGGATATATTTATGCTGTCTCACACATTCCGTCCTGCCTCTAGATATCTTTAGAGAAGCTTTTGAGAAGTTAAACATTTGACATCTATTTTTTAATGGTTATTGTTACATTTTTAGCATACCTACTTGACATGAGTTTATTACAGCTGCATTCCACTCCTTCTTCCTGAGATTGGTCTTTCTTGTTCTGAAATGTATTTCTTAGTGTTTGTTTGTTTGTTGTTTTAATGAGGATCTGTCTAAGAGTGATGAATATTCTTAGCACTTATCTAAAATGTCTTTATTTCATCCTCATAAGTAAGTGATAATTTCTTTGGGCTTAATATCTAAATTAAAAAGATGATTACATTTTTTTTTTTTAATGTAAAGTCTGCTATCAATCAAAAGGACACTACCTTTTTAGGTATTCCCCATTTCTCTTTGTCTCCCTTCCAACACTGGATCATGCTTATCCATTTAAAAAAAAAATTTTTTTTATTATTGCATTCCCCAAATTTTTGGCCCTTTTAGAAATCTTCTTAAACATATATTGAATTTTATCATTCTATTCTTCATGTTTAATAGCTTCTTTATTATTTTTCATATATATATTTTCTCTGTGCTATTTATTCTGTGTAATTTTGTACTTACTATCTTCTAGTTCACTAATTCTCTCTTTAGTTATCTCTAATTTGCCTTTGAACTCATTTTATAAATTGTTAATTTTAATGACTATATACCTTAAATTAAAAAAAAAATTATTTGGATCTATTTCAAATTTGCCTATTTATTTTACATATAGACTTATTCTTTTATCATGGGTCCTATTTATTTTTTACTTTGATTATCATTAAAACACTAGAGGCCTGGTGCATGGATTCGTGCACTGATGGGGTCCCTCGGCCTGGCCTACACCCTCTTGCAATCTGGGACCCCTCAGGAGATGTCAGAGAGCCAGTTTTGGCCCAATCCCCGCAGGCCAGGCCAATGGACCCAACTGGTGCATGAATCTATGCACCGGGTCTCTAGTATGCATATAAGATCTTTGGTTAATTTCTTCCCACCCTTCCTCCTCCTCCCTTCCCTCTGAGATTCATCAATCTGTTTCATGTTTCCATGCCTATATGCTGAGCATCTACCCCTGGTAGGCCATTAGCTTAGGCTAGAGGCCCAGTCTATATACAGGGATCGGGCCTAAACTGGAAGTCAGATATCCTTCTCACAATCCAGGACTGTTGGCTCCTAACTGCTTGTCTGCCTGCCTGATTGCCCCTAACCACTCTGCCTGCCTGCCTGATTGCCTCTAACTATTTGTCTGCCTGTCTATCGCCCCTAACAACCTCTGTCTGTTTGCCTGATTAACCTTAACCCCTCTGCCTGCCTTCCTGATTGCCCCTTAAGCACTCACCTGCCTGCTTGATAGCCCCTAACTGCTCATCTGCCTGCCTGATCACCCTTAGGGGGGATTGGGCCTAAGGCAACAGTCAGACATCCCTCTCACAGTCTGGGGCTCTTGTAGTCTGGGACCCCTTACTCCTTACTGCCCCTGCAGCAGAGGTGGGAGAGGCTCCTGCCACCACCACTACACCAGCTGTGCACCCAGCTTCTGGCTGAGCAGCGCTTCCCCTGTGGGAGCACACTGACTTACCAGGGGGCAACTCCTGCATTGAGCATCTGCCCCCTGGTGGTCAGTGGGTATCATAGTGACTGATCATTCTGCTGTTCAGTCAATTTGCACATTGAGGTTTTATTATAAAGGATGCTAATTATATCTCAGAAATTAACATCTTCCTGCAGTTTATTTTTATTATGAGCTCTTGTGCATTCTTTTTGTCATAAATTTATGAGAGTCTCATACATTGGGTTGTGTGAATGTCTCTAGAAATTGGTTTCATATTTTCTTTTACTTGGAGCCTTATAGTTTAATATTTTATATTAATTTTTATATTTCATTTTATATTATTTGTTTTAACTTATATCCATGCTAATTACTTGTCTTAGGACTCTGTATAGTTAGGTAGTTTCATCTCAAATTCTCAAGCTTTGTTGAATGCTGTCCTTTGGCTTCTTGTAAGTATCATTTTATTTCTTCTTCAGAGTCCCAGATGGGTGACATTCTTGCAGACTATCTGGAAGTGAAAGAGCTATTTTTATTTCCCTTTTCATGATCTCAACAGCTTTGATTTTGTGTAGGGGCCTTAATTCCAGCTCCCTAACTTCCTTGGACTCAAGATTCCATTTATTGTCCTTTGGAGCTTGTTATCCTAGCCCTCTACCCTTTTAATGTGTAGGGACAATTTCTGTGCCTGAAACCCTCATATGAATTTATTATTTTTTCCTGGAACCCAGGAGATTTAAAAAATTTCAACTTTATTTTACTTTTTAAAAATAGAATTTAGCAATAAAGTGGTAATCTATATCAGTGTTGTCAAATATCCTAATGTATTTAAAAGAAATGTTCTGCAGGTCCAATCCATACCTTTATCAATCTATTTTAATTGTGATTTTGAGATAATATGTTGAAGTTCAATTTCTCAGAGCCTTAGAAAATGAAGGGACTTCATGCCGAAGCCGGTTTGGCTCAGTGGTAGAGCGTTGGTCTGAGGACTGAAAGGTCCCAGGTTTGATTCTGGTTAAGGGCATGTACATTGGTTGTGGGCACATCCCCGGTAGGGGGTGTGCAAGAGGCAGCTGGTTAATGTTTCTCTCTCATCGACGTATCTATCTCTCTATCTCTCTCCCTTCCTCTCTGTAAAAAGAATCAATAAAATATATATTAAAAAAAAGAAAAGAAAATGAAGGGACTTCAATTACCTTCTGGCTCAATCACCTCATCAGTTCTTTCAGTATTAATTCTTAAACACCACCAATAAAATGATATCTCAGAAAATATGTATTTAACTGTAGTCGGTTTCTCCACAGAGGACCAAAAATTTTGTGAAGTTTTTTTGTTTGAGTGATTTTGAAATAGATACTCTTACCAGGCAGAAAAGGAGTATGTTTGGCATAGGGAGGAAGATGGATAAAGTCATGAACATCAAAGAGTGTAGCAAGATCAGAGAGCTTGTAGTTTTGTAGACAAAAGTATAAGATGAGTATAAGGATAGAGAAAGATGGAAGCATTAAGAACTGTAGCCAGAGACATGAGTAAAAATCAAATCATGGTGGTTCTTTAAATCAAACTAAGGAATTTAAACCTTGTTTCTATGGTAAACAGTTTTAACTTTATCAGTTTTGTACTTTAGAAATATTTATCTTAAAGAACATGGTGGGGAATAGTCAGAAAGGGAATAAAGCTGGATGTAGAAAACCAATTGGGAATTCATTCAAGGTTAGGAGAAACCAAAATAAGCAAGGAATAATAGAAAGGAAGAGGAAAATAGACACATACAACAGGTATTAACGAGCAAGAATTGGTCAGACTTATTTATGTTTGAACTAGAGGCCCAATGTACAAATTTGTGCACAGGTGGGGTTCTTCAGCCTGATCGTCTTGCCCAGTCTCAATTGGGACTGATCAGGGCCTGCTTGGGGGAGGGACTGTGGGAGGTTGCTGCTGAGGGAGGTTGGCTGTGGGAATGCACTGAACACCAGGGGGAAGCTCCTGCATTGATGTCTGTCCCCTGGTGGTCAGTGCATATCATAGTGACTGACTGACAGGTCATAACGATCACATAGGCTTTTGTATATATAATTGCTGCTATGTACCCTGACTTGAAATAGAAAAACAGATTTGGAGATATGATGAGTTGTGCAGTTAGATATGTTGATTTTTTAAAAATTCTTTATTGTTGAGATTATTACAGATGCCCCTCTCTTTCTCCCCATAGCTTCCCTCCACCCAGATCCCATCTCACCCCAGGTCCTTGCCACCCTATTGTCTGTGTCCATATGTAATGCATACATGCATATAAGATTTTTATCTAATCTCTTCCCACACAACCTTCCCTCTGAGAATCATTAGTCTGTTCAATTTCCATACCCTTGATTCTATTCCATTCACCAGTTTATTTTGTTATTCAGATTTTTTATTCACTTGTTGATAAATATGTATTTGTTGTCACTTTGTTGTTCATAATTTTTATCTTTACCTTTTTCTTTTTCTTCTTCTTCTTAAAGAATACCCTTCACCATTTCATATAATACTGGTTTGGTGGTGATGAACTCCTTTAGCTTTTTCTTGTCTGTGAAGCTCTTTATCTGACCTTCAATTCTGAATGATAGTTTTGCTGGGTAGAGTATTCTTGGTTGTAGTTCTTGCTATTCATCACCTTGAACATTTCTTGCCACTCCCTTCTGTCCTGCATAGTTTCTGTTGAGAAATCAGCTGACAGTCATATGGGTACTCCCTTGTACGTAACTAACTATTTTTCTCTTGCTGCTTTCAAGATTCTCTCTTTGTCTTTTACCCTTAGCATTTTAATTATGAAGTGTCTTGGTGTTATCCTCTTTGGATTCCTTTTGTTTGGGATTTTCTCTACACTTCCTGTACTTATAAGTATATTTCTTTCACCAGGTGGGGGAAGTTTTCTGTCATTATCTCTTCAAAAAGGTTTTCAGTATTTGTAACATGTTTCTTTGTCTCCACATTTTAGCTGCTTCCCTGTGTTTGTTTCTATGTATTGGGTAACTGCTAATTCTTCTTGAGTTGATAGAGTGGCCTTGTGTAGTAGGTATCTTATAGAGCCCAATGGCTCAGCCTCCCCAATCACCTGAGGTGGACACTCTTTTTTATTTTTTAATTTCTTTATTGATTACGAGGTTATATATGTGCCATATTTCCCCATTACTCCCTTAGCCCCCTTCTCCCCACATGCCCTTTCCCCCTGTTGTCTGTGTCCATTGGTTAGGCTTATATATGCATATAAGTTCTTTGGTTGATCTCTCCCCATTACCCCCAACCTCCCCTACCTTCCCCTTGAGGTTTAATGGTCTGATTGATGTTTCTATGTCTCTGGATTGTTGTTCATCAGTTTATGTTGTTCATTGAGGTGGACACTCTTGGTGAACCCCTTTGTGGGCTGTGTGCACAGTCTCGTTGTAGTTGAGCCTTGATTGCTGTTGGTATCACTAGGAGGAATTTACCTCCAGGCCAGTTGGCTGTGGGGACCAGTTGTGACTACAGTGGGAGAACTGCTCTGTAGAAGACACCCTTATGGAGCAAGTCCATAGTTCTTACTGCCCATAGGACTTGCTTTAGTAGGGCTTTGATGTTCACTAAATCTGCCACTTGAGTGTAACACTTATGGATGTGAAGAGTTGTAATTTGGTATGATCTCACTGACCACTGGGTACACTGGCTTTTGGATTTCCAAGGAGGTACAAAGTCAGCCACTGCCTGGACCACCCAGCAGGAGCTATAGATTCCTCCTCTTTGTATTGGGTTTGGAAATGCCTAGAAGAGGCCCAGCTGTGAAGCAAGGCAGGCTGGTCCTGGCGCCGGCCTTGAGTCTTTTATTGATAGCTTTGGGACTCCCTGACCCACTTGCAGCATGTTTGGGATATTTTAGCCTGAGCAAGGATAGGATATTTATATACAAAAGCTGGTGCACACAGCTTGGGTGGGATTGTAAATTAGGTGGGGCAGGGTCTCAGTGAATCTCCAGGTTGGAGTGAACAGAAATGTCTGCCAGTCAGCCCTTCATGGAGGAGGTCCCAGCACTGGAACAATGACTGCTATGAGCACCTCCTTTTGGAAGAAAGCTGCTCCTGCATTCCTGCTCCAATGCCAGATGGTCCAGTTTCTCCCCATATCTGTCTGGGTCCCCAAGAACCTCTCCCAACACTGGAGCTCAGAGCAAGCGTGAGCTTGTAAATTCAGTTAGCGGTGCCATCCTTTTAAGAGGAGCAGCTGGGTCTCTCTAGCAGCCTGTGTGTCATCAGGCCCGATCCGTACTTGTTTTTACAGTTCGTAGTTCTTATTACCCATAGGGACTTCTTTCCCCATCTCTAGAACCCAGGGCTGGGGGTCTTGTGTGGGGCTGGGACTCCTTGCTCCTTCAGGTGGCCTCTGCAGAGATCTCTCTTCCAATTAAAAAAGTAGCATACCTGGGTGCAGACCAGCTTGTTCTGTGCCTCTACACCTCCTACAAGTCTCAGTGTGCTTTCTTCTTTACTTCTATAGTTGTAGGACTGCCATTCATCCAGCTTTCCAGCAGTTCTGGATGATAGTTGTTCTGTATTTTAGTTGTAATTTTGATGTGATAATGGGAGGCAGCAAGTACAGGCATTTACCTATGCTGCCATCTTGGTTCCTACATTGATTTTGAGGCATATATGGGACATAGGCAATTGAAGATCCTAGGAAATTTATCTGGTTTAGATATGTAGATTTTGATAAAATCAGAAAGTTCTTTATCGGGGTGAAATTTCTCTTGTACCTTTTTGCTGAGGGTGAGAAAGGAAGAAGAAAGAGAGAGAAGCATTGATGGGATGAAATAAATGATGAGATCTCAAACAAGATTTAATTTTAAAATTCTTAAATGCCTTTGAAGTGACTTGTAGAAAAATGTTTTGATTAAATTTCTTTTAAAGAAATAATTGGATTCTATTATGTACTAGATAGAATAGAATGAAAGTAAAAAGCCATGTGATTTTACAGCATCTATTTGGCAAAACACTAAAAACAATTATAAATAGAGAACTTGTTTTATGAGCTTCATCTTATAAAATAAAATGTAGAAAGAAAAACTCTAAATTGAGGCAAAAGGACAGTACCTATCAAAATATTTCAGCTGATACACTCATACATTTCATAAAAATTAAAATTGAGAATATCCTCCACTTAGTAGAATTTTCTCTGAACTTAGGTAACTAAGTACCTCTAAATATTTACTCAATATGTTCTATAATCTACAGAGAAAAGCAAATATGTATTCTTTTCAAACATATTCATATAAAATGTAACTGAAGATTGAAGGCAATTTTTGAAAAATTACAGTACAGTCTTCAAAAAACTATTAATGAATCAGTATTAAAGAAAGATGTATGTGCTATTTTTAAATATTTAGACAATATAAATACTTGTTATATTTTGCTTTAGTCTAAAGAACATAGTTATTTTATTTCTTAGATACCATTTTATTTTTTAAAATAATTTATGCCTAACAACTATTTTATACATCAAAAACAAAGTTATATATATATATATATATATATATATAGGCTACATATATATAGCCAATGGGTTGTTCAATGAATAAATATTTCAAAAATATAATTATAATTAATTTTAATGTCCTCTTTTATTCTCAGACATATTTTATTCCTGCTGAGGCTACTATAACAAAATATCATAGACTGGGTGGTTTAAACAATAGACATTTATTTGCTTAGTTTTAGAGCTTAAAAGTCTGCCAGCGTGGTCAGGTCCTGGGGTCTGGTGAGAGCTGTCTTCCAGGGTAGCAGACTGTGTGTCCTCATATGGTGAAAAGAGAAAGAGAGACCAAGCTCTCTGGTGTTTCTTCTTATAAGGTCACCAATCCTATGTGAAAGTCCCATTCTCATGACCTCATCTAAATATAATGACCTCTGAAAGTCCTCATCTCCAAATACCATTGTATTGTGGGTATTTGGAGATGAGATGTGAGTAAATAGATTTTTTGGGGGGAGGGGCACACAATTTAGGCCACAGCTTGGACAATATATTTTGGGGCACCATACTTATGAATATTATTATCATGGACTGAGAAACATCTGGCCCATTGCCATTAGATTCCAGATGCATAGTCCTTGCTTGTCTCCATCTGCAACCAAATAAAAGTAAATATATTTCCCTTTAAACTGTTTTCTAAGAGCAAGTCATTCTGTATGCTCTTCTCCCTGTCTGTGAAAGATCTCTACTCTCTTAGCCACTTGTGTGCTCCTCTTGGGGATATAGTCCCTCATTTCTATCCTGCCCAGGCACATGGGATTCTGTGACCCTCCCTCAAGTACCTTGCCTAGACAGCTCATCCTACCATTGCTACTCTACTGGTCAGATGCCGTGATGAATGCTGGGTTTTTCTGTGAGGTTTGCAACTGCCTTGGGAAGCTCGCCAATGGTTCTCTGTGGCCTGGGATAACCTCAAAATAATTTGAGTTTTTATTTTTATTTTTATTGTTCTTTCCCACACCTGGCATTTGCATGAGGAGATGAACACTGGACTCTTGTTCAGGGATTCATCACCATGTAAGGTGACTAGTCTCATCCTTTCTTATTTCTCCCTCCTAGAAGTTAACTTGATTTTTCCCCCCTAAAGAACTAGCTCTTAAGTCACTCCACATTATTTACATAAACATAGTTTAGAATTTGGCTCTCATGTTTTAAAATGCTTTGGGAACTCTCTATCAAATAGCATCACCCTTGCAATCAAATGCCTTGGGTTTCAAGATTACTGTGGCTAACATGAGCTCAAAAACAGCAATAAAAAAAATTAAATGACTTCATTGTTTACCATATCTACCCGTGTCCTGAATAATGAAAGCTAGTGGCTCCATAGGGGACGGCACCAAGAATGTTGGAAGGACAAACCTTAGTCATTACCTCAAAATGTCCTGCCAAAAATGTTGGAATTTGAAGACTGAACAAAATCCTTATAAATTATTCATCAAGTCCACCCTCGTGTCTATCGTAAAGTGAGACCCAGGCAGACTGAATAATTTTCATTTAAGACTGAACAGAAGAAGCAGGACTATAATGAATTCTACCTCCATCAAATACAGAATTCTTCCTACTGATTTACACTGTTTCCTTCTAGATATAGTTTAGTTTTTCTAAATAGCTCTCCAAGGGTGGCATCAAGAATTGGACGTGGCCCTTCAAATGCATTCAGAATATGGCAGAATTCTGGTAGGCTGCTGACTTCTGGGCACCTCGCTTCTCTAAGCACAGAATAAGATGTGGGTGTGCATTTGTGCTGACAACACTGTCAAGCCAAGTTTCCTCTTTTTTTTTTTTTTAAACACAACAACTATATTTTTATTGATTTTTTAAAAAACATATATTTTATTGATTTTTTACAGAGAGGAAGGGAGAGAGATAGAGAGCTAGAAAAGTCGATGAGAGAGAAACATTGACCAGCTGCCTCTTGCACACCCCCTACTGAGGATGTGTCCTCAACCAATGTACATGCCCTTGACCGGAATCAAACCTGGGACCTTCCAGTCTGCAGACCGACACTCTATCACTGAGCCAAACCGGTTCCGGTTTTTTTTTTTTTTTATTGATTTTTAGAGAGGAAGGGAGAGAGAGAGAGAGAAAGAGAGAGAGAGAGAGAGAGAGAGAGAGAGAGAGAGAGAGAGAGAGAGAGAGAGAGAGAGAGAGAGAAATACCAATGAGGAGAGAGAATCATTGATCGGCTGCTTCCTGCATGCCCCATTCTGAGGATTGAGTCTGTAACCCAGGCATGTGCCCCGACTGGAATCGCACCAGCAACGTTTCAGTGTATGGGATGATGCCCAACTAACTGAGTCCCACTAGTCAGGACTAGGATTCCAGTATTTCAACCATTCCTATGAGCCACCTTCACATCTTGGCAAAACTGTGTGAACCAAATCAGAATTTTCAGGGACAAAAGTTCTAAAACCATTTTATAATCAGTCTAATGCTGCACCTAAATAGGAGCAAGTTTAATGGTCTTTTAAAGCATGGATTTGTTTCTGCATCACACTAGTAATAGTTCCAATTGGTTTGGTTGCCTAACCCAGAATTTTAAGAGGGATTATTATCTCTTAGTGTTACTAACTCTTTCTTTCTCTGTTTTTGGCCCACAATGCAACAAACAAGTCAGAATGTTCTCATCTTAAGAAATGTGGGTCCCAGACAGCAAGTGAACCTTTGTTGTTTTATTATCTAAGTAGGAGAGTCGAGTTATTTATTCCAGATTAATCATGTACTTTTCGTGTTTCTGCTCTGTGTATTAATCAAATCTCCCTTAAACAGTAAGACCTTAAAATGTGTTCAATGCACACAAAGCAGATTCTTCCCTTTTCGTACACTTTTAGTCTCTGAGAGAAAAAAAATAAATAAATCTGTTAAGAACATTATTACAATTTTAAGGCCTGAGCTTGGTTATTTAAAAAACATATGGAAATACAAACGAGAAATAAATAGAAAATTTAATGCAAATGTAAAATAATTTATATAATTATTTCCTGCCAGGCTTCATCTTTTGAAATACGGTATTTATAAGGGTGCTTTGCTTTAAAAAACAACAATACATTGTATATAAACCAGAGAGCATGCATAGCAGCTCTGTTTAGAAAATAGCAAAGTACCATGTAAAAGGCCTCTGTTTAGTTAGCCCACCCACCAACTAAGGGGGAAGCCAACGTACAAAAGGAGGACTGAATCTGCGAGCTGTTCCCACTGTGTCAAACCTGGGATTTCATTCTCTAAACAGTGCTCCCCAAGTGGGGTTTTAGAGTAATTACTCAGTGCATTTATTCAGGTAGGTGCTTAATTTGAAAATTCAATCCAACATAGCATTCCTTGTGCTTTGTTTTGTTCTTAAAATATGTGCCGTCCTTCCCTCCCCCTCCCCAGCCCCTACCATGTAATGGGGTGAACTAGGTAGAGAGAGAGTAACAACAACCATTCTTCACTTTGCACTCTGTTTTCTAACTTTCACAATTTGTTTGTTTGTTTCATGCTAACTACAACCTTCTGTGGAAGAGAGGTATGTGAGGCAACTTTGGCCCCAAACATAAACCACTAGACGGAGTTTGCACAGGTTATTCCTGGCAGAGCCCAGGTGATGACCCAGGATTTCTGATTTTCAGCTTCCGGCTTTTTCTGTGAGATGACATCAGGTATACAATGTTTTTAGTTTTTGTTTTTTTAAGTATGTATTTTATTGATTTCAGAGAGGAAGGGACAGGAGAGAGAGAGATGGAAACATCAATGATGAGAGAGAATCATTGATTGGCTGCCCCCTACTGGGGATTGAACCTGCAACCCTGGAATGTGCCCTTTTTGAGAATTGAATCAGTGACCTCCTGGTTCATAGATTAATGCTCAACCACTGAGCAACACCAGCCAGGTGGTACACAATGTTTTCTTTTTGTTACTATTGCTGTGAAATTGGATGCATCAAATAATGTTATCATGAAAAGTTGACCTATTGCTTTGTGGAAAATGGGGTGCTGATAAGACATCTAAACTTGATCTCTAGTCCCCTAGATATCTATCAAATGAGTGTCCTCAAACTGAATGTATGTAAGACTCATTGTTTGGTAATGTGTTTCCTGTGACTCACCCAGTTAGCCCTGACTTCACGGAGAGCCCCACATGGAGGGCACTGAGCAGTTACTGCGAGGCCACAGGAGCTCTGCTTACTCCCTGCCGGTCACTAGGATGAATCGTATCCTATCTACTCTGCCTCACCTGTATGGTGTGCCGCTCAGTTGACTTTAAATCTCAGCCCTTAGATGCTTCCTTTTTCCCTTCAAAGTCCCTACCTCAGTGAGAGTCCCGGACCAGCTCTCCCTGACCACCTTTGTCCCCTTGTGCCTTACTTTGCATGAAAAAGCTAGAAGCCGGGTAACCATTTTTATCCTTGTGGTCAAAGCTAACAACATTTTTGCTCTGGATTCTTATCCTTTTCTGAGTAGAGCTCCCCCACACACTTCTCCCTGGCTAATATTAGTCACCACTTAGTGTTATGCATTATTATACTAAAGTAACGTGTATCTGCAACCCAAACTTCCCCTTCCAGACTCATCTATCTCACTTTCTCCTCAAGGTGCCACTTGGACATTTATCAGTCAGGGTCAGCTGGAGAAACAGATCCAGAAGGATATGACATTAAGAAATATATTGCAAAAAATTGGCCTATATGATTATCTAGGATAATCTCCCTTATTTTAAAAATATTTTATTGATTTCAGGGAGGAAGGGAAGGGGAAAGAGAGATAGAAATATCAATGAAGAGAGAGAATCATTTATTGGCTACCTCCTGCATGCCCTCTTTTGGGGATCAAGCCAGCAACCCAGGCTCTGACCATGAATCGTGAAACTCCTGGTTCATGGTTTGATGCTCACCCACTGAGTTATGCCTGTCAGGCGATAATCTCCCTTATTAAAGTTAATCTGTTAAGGACTTGACTCACTTCTGCAAAACACCTTCACAACAGCAATTTAACGTTAGAATGGATAAATGGGGTCTATAGCCAAGTAGATACAACAAAATCCATCACAGATGTCTACTAGGTGCAATGCACCATGAACACCTGCTCTTTCCCCTGACCACTCCTCACAAACTTGCAATGGCAACTCCATCCTTTTAGTTGTTTAGCCTAAAACATAAATTGAAGTTCTTTTCCTCTCACACTCTATGTATCTTTTTTTCTTATTTTTTTTAGTGTAAAAATATTTTTATATAATTAAAACATAGTCCAATTCTTAATTAAAACCAGTTTCCCAATTATGTGTTTAACTAGAGGCCTGATGCACAAAATCTGTGCAAGAGTATGCCTTGCTTCCCCCAGCTGCTGGCACTGGCTTCTCTCTGGCACCTGGGACCTGGGCGTCCCTCACAGCCCTGGCTTCATCTGGAAAGATGTTCAGAAGGACGTCTGTTCTAATGAGCATATTACATCTTTTATTATTATAGATTATTTTTTAAAAATTCAATTACTGCTGACATTCAATATTGTATTACTTTTAGGTGTGCAGCAGAGTGGTTAGACATTTACATAACTTACAAAGTGATTTCCCCATAAGACTAGAATGCTCCTGACACCATACATAGTTACTGCAAAATGATGGATTCTTTTCTCTATGCTGTGCTTTACATCCCCATGGCAACAGTCTCTTTAAGAGAGACACGAGAGTCAGAGGAGAGGCACTGTGACGATGAAGCAGGGGTTGAAGATGAAGGAATGGGCTACAAGCCAAGGAGTACAGGCAGCTTCTGGAAATTGAAAAAGGCAAAAAACAGATTTCCTCTCAGCCTCCAGGTAGAATCAGATTTGCCAACACCTTGACTTTAGCTCAATGAAATTAATTTCAGACTTCTGGTTTCCAGAATTAGAAGACAGCAAGTTTATGTTGTTTGAAACTGCTAAGTGTGTGGTGCTTCATTATATCAGCAATAGAAACTAACACACTTATTTCCAATGTGAGATGACATCTTCTTGACTTTACATTCAATATGTCCACTTCTCACCACCTCTCCTGCTTCCACTTGGTCCTAGCATCATCATCTCTGTTCTGGATGATTTCAACAGTTTGCTGTTTTTATCCACTATTCGTCTACCTCCTGTCCCTGTCCACTGTGGCAGTTTTGTGAGAATCAGAAAAAGGTGCTCTTCCCTTAGGAAGACATAGCCAATGCCAAGGTACATAAGGTAACGAGCAGAATGAGACTGAATGTCCTCGTACAGAACATGCCCTGCAACTGTACATCGCAGCCCCACCTACAGTCCTTTCCAAGAGCCATCTGAGTAACCCCATTGAAAGGTAAGTTAGATCTTGTCATTGCTCTGCTCAAAACCCTCACAAATCTCTCCAACTTACTAAGTCCTTCTGAGGGACTGTGAATGCTATGTCAGACCTCATCTACTATTCTCCATCTTACTCACTGTTCCAGCAAAACCAGCCTTTTGCTTTTCTTCAAATGCCACAGACACATTGTCACCTGAGATTCTTTTTCTTGCTGTCCCCTTAAGTTGCTAAGAATTTTGTGGAATATCTAAATGGTTGGCTCTCTCCCCCTCTTCAAGTTTTTTGGTCAAATCATGCTCTCCTTAACTATATTATTAAAATTTGTAAACCACACTATTCCTATACTTTCTAATTCTTTATCCTGACTTTTTCTCTCTCTTTCAAATGTACTACTTTCTAATACTCTATTATTAGTTAATTATTATATTTATCATAAGTTCTAAGAGGGCAGGGTTTTTTGTCTGATTTTTTTTCACTCCTGTATACTTAATACCTAGTATTTAATAGGTATACAATGAATATTTGAATAGAGAATAAAAGAATCCTTTCTATTTCAATCTGAGCTTTTCCAGAAGTGGTACAAACCAGGTATTAGTACTTTATTTGGGAGTTTATCACAGGAAATGCTGTTAGGGCTATGGAGCAATAAGGCAGAGAAGGGAAGGCAGCTGATGAAGGGTATGTTTTAGTTTAAGCCCACTGGGGGACCCTGGGAATCAGTGAAAGGCATGTGCCTCTGTGGGGGAGGAAAGATTTTCCTCTTCCCTCTTTATGTTCTGTGGCTGGGCCTGAGAATTAAAGTGACAAAAGATGGACTGACAGGAAAAAGACAATACATTTTATTTGGGGTTAATATTTTTAAGTGGCATGAGAGCCTTCATAGAAAATAAAATGAAGAGCCAAAGAAGTGGATTGCACTTATATACCATTATAACAAAAAATGATAAATTGTGGAGATGTGACAAGACAAAGGTAAAAGGGTTTGGGGCTAAAGGAGGTAGATTGTGGGAAGGTGACTAGGAAATATATGGAGAAACAAATGGAAGATAAAGTTTGTTTGCACAAATTCATCTTGCATCAACTTCCTGTCTCCAATGATAAGAATGTTCTCTTTTTAGTACAGTGAGGGAATTCCTCCCACAAAAAAAAAAATAAAATAAAAATTTATGTCCTCCTTTTAGGTAGACAGGGAAGGTCAGAGCTGATCTTTCTTGGGTGTCTTCAGCTCAAAATAATCAATATGTCGAAGTGACATATTTTGGAGTGGCATGTTCACCTCAAAATTATTACACCCAGGAGGCTAAGGAGCTGGGTTCTTTATCCATCAAGTTCCAGGAAGGGCATTGATTCTCTGACTTTTCCCTTCTGCCACATGCATGGGGCAGAGCTGACTCCATCCTTCAAAGTCTCCAGTCAAAGAGGTCATTGCCAGTTGAAAAAGTCAAGCCTATTCTCATGAGAACAGTAAGGCCTGAAGGTAGATGAATGGAGGAGTTTCAATAGCATCTTCTATGCTTTTCCACCAGGAGTGAGGAGACAAATCCCTACCTGCCAAATAAATAAGTTATGGATATACCAACTTTATTATCTTATAACATCATCTTCAATTCTTATTGTAGGCTCCCTCTTATCCATCATTCCTGGTTGAGGCATGGAGATGGGAGATGCTGGCAGAGGAGATAAGGACACCCGGTGGCTGTCCTTTGGGGCTCAAGAAGGGAAAGTCTTTCTCTGCGAGACCTGAAGGAGAAGCCTGAGCCAGGACCCAGTAGAATAGATGGAGTGCTATTTGCTGGGAAGACCCTGAGTTGATGTTCTGGTTGTTTATAGCCAGCATCCTGCCAGACATGCTATTCAATATTCTGAATATTAACCCTTAGAAGATGCCTACTCATTAAGCCAGAGCTGGAATCTCAGAAAATTGCCAGTGCAATGAAGAAGCTCTGGAGCAGACATGGGGATCTGGAAAGCAATAGAGGCATCAAGAAGAAGAAGTAATGGGTTGAGGGGATGAGTGGGTGGGTGGTCTGGGTAAATGCCTAAGATGAAAATTGTTGTTTTGGGTGCTTTCATGTCTTTCTGCAGCCTGATGTGTTGATAGATCAGGTAGTTGCAGGGGTCTGGGAAAGGGTTCATAAGTAAGATATCTTACAGACAGGACCTCCTTATTTTGAAGTCTTTCTGATACTTCAATCTACTGAGAGTCAAGTACATCCAGAATCTACAAAGACAAAACTTCTCTGGTGACTATGATGATGCAGATTCCATCTACAACAGGCCAGCAAAAAGTGGTGGATGCTGTCCTTTGGTCTGACCCACCATAAGCATTTCTTTGCCATGTGAGGCGAAGGTCAGAGTACACCCACCCTAACATCCAACAGAATGTCTTTAGGCCTGATGTCATCTTTGCTCTAAGTCCTCATTTCTCTGAGGTGCCTGGCTGAAAGCATGGACTAATTTGGATGGCTGTTAATGACAGTTAATGCTGCCGTAACAGAATATAGAGAAAAGAAGTGAAAAAGAAGCAATGAAATCTGTAATGAAAAACAGATCACTGGAGTCCCACAAAGAGACTGGAATGGCAGGAGGCAGTGCTAGGAAGCCCTAGGCGGAAATAATGAAGTCCAGGATAAGGGGCTGTCACAAGGCATTCCTTCTTGCTCCAGATAAGTTAAAACAGCTTCCAATGGTAGAAAACATCACTTTGAATTCTCATCAAAGTAGGGAAACCACTGTCTCAGGATTAGAGCTCCAAAGGTAGCCTGACCAGTGTAGCCTCCTGGCCATGACCATGTCTAAAACGGAAAGATGACTTTAGCAGCTGTTCTCACAAAAAGGGTTTCAGTGCAATGAGGTTATAATGCCGAGAAGCTAAAGCTGAAACCTTGAATATATATTCTCTTTAGAATAAAAGGAAATGACTACAAGCCTGGCAATAAATGTGGCAGCTTACTGGAAAGGCAGGGTTAAAGAATGGGGAAATGCATGTTAGAGCCTAAATTAAAAGCAGGTGCCGGGCCTGTATCGGGGAGTCCTAGAATGTCAGAGCTGGAGGACACCCAGGGGAAACTCATCCAATTCTCATATTTGATGTAGCAGGAAAGCCAGGTCACAGAAGTTAAGCAACTCGTTCAGTGCCACACACAGTTAATGTCAAACTTACCTCCTAGTTAAAACTTTACTTCTTTTTCAGAAAATGCAATTTCTTCTTTTCAGAAATTTTAATGCCTGTGGCATAAAATTAATAAAGGAAACATTTTTCTTCCTTTTGTAAAATCTAAATTTGAATGGTCACACCTATCTGATCATTTTTCTCTACTACTGTACCTTCTTAAACCTTATGTTTGGCCTTATTTTAATGAGGTCTGTTGCACTTTCCCAGTATTGTAGGTGGTTCAAAACACTGGCTTTTTTCCCTCATTCATTTAATTATTTCCTTCCCTTCCTACAGCTAAAGCACCAGTGTATGCTCTCATCTTATGATTCTACCTGACTGTATCAGTGGTCTTTTACACACACACACACACACACAGACACACACACACACACACACACACACACACACACACACACACACACACTGCTTCCCATCTCTTTTTTTCTATTAGCAAACTCAAACATTGAGGAAATCATCAGGTCAAAAATCTTTAATATATTTCCATACTCAGAAGAGAAAGTATAATCTCTTCAGCTAACAATCTCCACCATCTAATTATATCCTCCCTTATCCAACTACTGTAACAGCTGTCATTACTAACTGATATGAGCCTCTAGCACCTTCTATCTCCTTAGTGTTTCAGAAATAAACTACACAGACACTTTCCACACACAAACATACGCACACTACACATAGTCTCTACCAACAGAATGGCTTTTCTCCTTTTTTTTTTTTTTTTTTTTTTTTTTTTTTGCTCTAGCCGAATCCCATTTTTGTTTCAAAGCCCAGCAAAAACACCAAATGAGATAGCATCACTGGTCATTCCAGTTTGTCTGTGTTTTCCACTCCTCTGGATCCGTGAGTATATATTGTATTAGTTTGCTAGTTTCTTAACTGCTCTCTATGGATGTCTTACAAAACACTGTCCAACACCTCCACAGCTTATAGTGTAATTGAAACATTTTTTTGTGTGTTCTTTTCATGATGCTCAATAAAAGTCTACCAAAGGAAGAATCAATGAGTCATGCAGCACAATGCCTGAAAAAGGTGCCCTGTGTTTGAACGCTTTAAACCTATTAATATAGAGTCAGTATGCTAGATCGGTGGTCGGCAAACTGCGGCTCGCGAGCCACATGTGGCTCTTTGGCCCCTTGAGTGTGGCTCTTCCACAAAATACCACGTGCAGGTGCACATGTACAGTGTGACTGAAACTTCGTGGCCCACGCGCAGAAGTCAGCTTTTGACTCTCAAAAGAAATGTCAGTCATTGTACTGTTGATATTTGGCTCTGTTGACTGATGAGTTTGCCTACCACTGTGCTAGTCAGTGTGCCTTGATGATGCGGTGATAAGGAAGAACCTCCTCTAAGAGTACACCTGCAGAAATGCACATAGAAGTCCCCCATTAGATTCTCAGTTGTCATTTGTCTTGGGAACTCTTTATTTCCACATGCAGCAAAAGGGGGGCTGACATACTCTCTAAAAATCATGCTCCTGAGCCAATAATCATTCATTCATTTATCCAATTAGTCATTCAATCAATAAATATTATTTGAGTTTGTTCTATGTGCCAGGCATTCTTTGGAATTCCTTTCCCTCATTATCACTCCCTCTCTGGACAATGGTTCATGTGGTGATTATTTTTCACTTGTACAACCTACAAGGTGGAAATAGGCTATTTCCCTTCCCTGGCTCTGGGTTGGCCTCATCCTTTAGCATCCTGGCTCCCTGAAGAATTCAAGTCAAACTGCGTGAGCCCACTGGTCCCACTTGATGTCAGTTGTTAGGGGTTTCCTTGGCACTGTGTTAGCGTGAAGCTGGGATGGCCCTGTTCCTGCCACAGGAAGTGTCTGACTAGGTTTTGCTCCTCATGGAGAGAAGCACTCAGTTTCTCTCTGATCTGAGCCATCAAGTTCCATCAGCACATCTGGTGAGGTTATTTCCCCTTCACATTCTGTCCTGATTTCCTTTCTAATTTTATCAGAAAATCTTTACCTTTAAGGTTTAGTTCTATTGGGCACCTAATCTTGACTTTAGAGTGTCCTAACAGTAATAATAACAGTAACTAGCATTAATTTAGCAACTACTATGTGTTAGACATTGTTAGCACATTATTATTGTTATTATTATTATTATTATTATTATTACTATTATTTCATTTAATCCTTGCAACAACACCTGAAGTAGACATTACTAATAGGTTCATTTTACAAATGAGGAAATTTATGCCCATAGAGTAACAATACCTGTTTATTATATCAGGTGTGTGTGTTTTTAAAAATGCCTTTTAACAACTCAAACCACCAAATAACAAATTTAATGATCCTTTCTCAGCCACCCTACTACTAAATAGTCTTCTTCACAAATGCAATTTCATATTAAAAACAGATATTTTATATTCAGAGAAAGTCTCTCAGAATTATTATTATCTTCCCTATAAATTTAATAGCCACACACTGCAGAAAGCCTACTTCCACCATGATCAGGAATATTTAGAATATTTTTAACTTTGAAATTTAATGAGCTAAGCAGAATATAAAAGTCATTTCTCTAACATTAAAATTTCATTAAACGTCCGGCTTCAATCAGTGTTACTAAAATTATTTTCTCAGGTTATTGTTTTATGAGCATGTCAAGTACCTATAAATTCTATAAAATGAATGACCCATCAGGTATAGAGCACTCTAAACTCTATAGACACCCTCCCCCAACAAACACACATGGAGTCACCCACATGGAGTCTTCAGGAACTCATAAGTGGGCAACTGTAATAGTGGAAGAAGCTTTGAGTGAAAAGAAAAGAGAGGTTACACATTTAAAATTATACTGGAAATCAGATTCTCATCTCTCTGGTTTTGCCACTTTTTCTCTGTGCTTTCTACCTTTCCTAGCTGTGAAACTAGCATAGTAAGGAAGAGCCTGCAGGTAACTCCCACATGAAAGCTGTCCTCATGAATGCCAATCAGGAACCAGAGGAGAGGTTCAAGTGCAAAAGCGTTGCCAGCAAGTTGCCTGAGCTTGTCCCTAATTTAGATTTTGTTCCAATGCATGGAAGAGCTCAAACATGAGTTTTCCTTGATTGTCGTACTGGGAGACAATGCATTCAGCATCCTTAGAATGATGCACGAATCAATGATTGGACACCAATAATGAAGGGTGCTTTTGCCTGGAGTAGCTTCATACATAATTCATTAAGAAGTTTAACATAGAAATAGGTAACAGCTCAAAGATTTGAAAATTTGGAGTCCTAGGCCTCTCGTTCCATCTCTCAGGACAGATGTTGCAGGCTCTAGAGAAATTATACTGTTAGATCTGACTGATGAATGCTGATATTTAGAATTTTTCCCCCTTGGACATTGAAAGGAGGTGATGATGTTGATATGATTTTCCCTGATGCTGAGGGAACACACATTGAATTTGCTGTAATATTATTCCTTTGGTGAACTTCCTTTTAGATGATAGTTCAAAAATGAATTAAAATTACATACTCTCATTAACAAATTCTGAACATTTTATAACCAGTGCCACTGGCCACCTCCATCGCTTTTATTTAGAGTCGCTTAACAAGGATATGTTCTTTCTCTTGCCTTTTTCACACTTACGCTGAAAGCTTAACCAACTCCATTCAGAACGAAAAAAAGGAACAATGTGGTTTTGTACTTCATAACAGCGAGTACTCTATTTACCAGTATAAGAAATAGCTTTCCACGACTCTCAGAAACATCCATCTCCAGCCCCATCTCTCCTAGCGCTCGCTTTCATAAGGTTCATCCCTATGTCTTCATCGTCCATCACAAGGAAGAGAACGGAGAGCTTTGGTACTAATATAGTTTTAAAAGAAAAAAAGTGTCCTTGTTTTAATGAAAGAAGTAGGAACTCAGCCGTGGAAAATAATGTATTCAGGCACATTGCCCAGCCCCTTTCTCCATGCTGTTCACAAAAAGAACCAAGTCAAGGAAAAAAAGGAAAGTTCTAGTCCGAGATCCTCCGAAGTCTGGGTTACAAAGAGTCACAAAGGTAGTGATTGAATGCAGGTTTTCGACTCCCATAGAGCTCAGCCTCCCAACTCCTGTCACTGTGTTAGTGCCAAGTTAGCCCATAGCTTTAAAAGGCCCAAGTAAATTTTTGAAATTTTATGCCAGTTGAGTGAGTTATTTAATTTCTTAGTTTATCACTCACAGCCAGTCCTGAAATGGTCTCAGCCCACACTGAAGGCAATTAAGAAAGACTGTCCTCCCCTAAGGCCCTTCATTCCATACAGACTCAGGGAGAAGGGTTGAATTGCCTTGTAGTCAGCCATGGAAAGCCAATGTTCTGTTTAGGCTGTATAAAGTGTCTAGGCTGTATAAAGCTCTCATACACATACTTGGTAATTCTTAACCATGGGAAGCATTGATTCTGAATCATAGTTGTTAACTCTTTAATTATAGAAAACTAATGGATTGTCATTTAACAAGTAAAATTCAGTAGAATGGAAACCTTGAGGATGAAGCATTCTTAAGAAAAGGTGTAATTAAATAATAAGGAAAATGTTGGGACCCAGTACTTTGAGTTATTTGCTTTAAAAGATACCCTTTGTCCAAAATGCAATGTATATTTATACGAGGATAGAGTGATATAACACAGGAAGTTTCTATACATTTTATTTAGGAATAAAAATCTGCATGTATGTAAGCCATCCATATGATTTCAAAAATATGTATCAAATTAGTCATGTATAACTTCAAACATAGCATTTTTTCATTTTAAATATATTTTTATTATTGAAAGATTTGCAGATATCTCCCAATCCCCCACTTCCCTACCTCTTCCCAGCCCGTATCCTCCAGCCCCTGACTCCTGCTTGCCCATGTCCATGGGCTACAAACATAGCATTTTAAAAACTTCTGAAGTTCAGATTCCTTTTGTGTAGTTTTCAAAATATGCCACTGTGAAACACAATTGTCATTAATAACATTTACCCTAAAGAAACCAAGAAATGTTAAAGGGACTTCTTTAAGAAGAAGAAAAGACAAAAAATATGAATAATGACATGGCAATATACCTATCTATCAATAATTACTTTATTTTTTTTAAAAAAATATTTTATTGATATTTTGCAGAGAGGAAGAGAGAGGGATAGAGAGTTAGAAACATCGATGAGAGAGAGCCATCGATCAGCTGCCTCTTGCACACCCCCTACTGGGGATGCGCCTGCAACCAATGTACATGCCCCTGACTGGAATCGAACCCGGGACCTTTCAGTCCGCAGGCTAACGCTCTATCTACTGAGCCAAACCAGTTTCGGCAATAATTACTTTAAATATAAATAAATTAAATGCTCCAATTAAAATACATAGAGTGGTTGAATGAATGAGAAAATAAGACCCTTCCATAAGCTGTCTACAAGAGACTCACTTCAGATCAAAAGACATATACAGACTGAAAGTAAAGGGAAGGAAGGAGATAGTTCCTGAAAATGGAAATGGGAATAAAAGCTGGGATAACACTATTATACCAAATAAAATAGACATGAAAACAAAGGCTATAACCAGAGACAAGAAAGGACCCAGCAGTTCCCCTTCTGGTATTTATTCGATGAAACCCAAAACACTCATTCAAAAAGCCATGTGCATCGCTACGTCCACTGTAGCATTATTTACAATAACCAAGGTATGGAAGCAACCTAAGTGTCTGCCAATAGGTGAATGGATAAAGAAGAGGGTATATACAAAATGGAACTGATTTAGCCATAAAAAAAAAAAAAGAGAGAGAGAAAGAAATCTTGCCATCTGCAACCACATGGGTAGACCTAGAAAGTACTGTGCTGACTGAAATAAGTCAGACAGAGAAAAACAAATGCTATGTGATTTCACTTACATGTGGAATCGAGAAAACAAAATTAATGAGAAAACAAAACAGAAACTCATAGATATAGAGAACATTTTGATGGTTGCCACATGGGAGCTGGGTAGGGGGGATGGGTAAAAAAAAACAGTGATGGATTGAGAAGTAGAAATAGATAATTACAGAATAGTTATGGGGATGTAAAGTGCAGCCTAGGGAATTCTATATAATAAGAGGCTTAATATGCAAATAAATCAAATGGCAGAACAACTGAACAACCGGTTGCTATGATATGTGCTGACCACCAGGGCGCACACGCAGAACAAGGTGGGCATCTGCCACAGTGGGATGGTGGAGCAGGAGAGTGGGCGCACCAGACCAAGGTGGGGAGCTGGTCACTGTCAACAGGGTGAGCCTCTGGTGGTTACTGAAAATTCTTTGCTCTCATGTTTTGCTGTTGGAGCCACCACCCACACCTGCTGCCAGTTCTCGGCACCGGCCCTTGGCACAATCAACAGGTGCAACTGGAGGCTGTAGGCCCTGATTGCTCCTCAGGGTTTCTCCACCTCTCCCTGCTCCAGAGAGGTAATCAGGGCAGCAGCCACCACTTGCACTGGCTGCTGGCACTGGCCCCAATGGCTCTGCGCTGTCAGTACATGTGAGAGTGGCAGGAGGGGTTGGGCGGATGATGTGGAGGATGGGCCGAGACCCACCCCTCTACCCACTGCAACCTCACAGCCCATGAATTTGTGCACTGGGCCCCTCGTATAGGCACTAGTACTGTATTGTAACAACTATGTACGTGTCAAATGGGTTTATTGGGGATTTATTGGGGATGATCACTTTGTAAGATATGCAAATGTATAATCACTTTGTTCTACACCTGAAACTAATATAACATGCCTACACCTGAAAATAAAAAATTACTAAAAAAAAAAATAAAGAAACCACTGGTATCATAACTTACATGTGACCTGCCCGGGACAAAGCCAGTAAACAGGAAAGCATATATTATGCTGGTTCAGAGTACTATGGTGGAGGCAGCTAGACTTGGCTTGGTCATATTCTGCAGCTTACTAATGCTGAAGTACCCTGAGCAAAGTGACTTATTGAAGCCCAGATGTTTTTCACCTATAAAGAGACGAATATAGTATTGATCTTCTAGGTTATTGTGAGGATTAGGGTATTTAGCAGAGTGGCTAGCACCCAGTAAGCCCTCAACACATCTTTACTCATTTTATTAGCAACACCATGCTTCTCAATCTCCCGAATAGTGATTCAGATTAGTGGAGAAGAGAGAGATTCTTAAGGAAAAACAGAAATGGAAAATCTCCTTTGAGAAACTTCCACAGCATAGTGATGGTTTTAAAAATAAAAACTGTAACTTTGTTAGTGTGGTTCCACACAGGATGTCATGATAAAAATAAATAAATAAATAAATAAATAAATAAATAAATAAACAAACAAATAAATAAATAAATAAATGAAAGAAGAAAATCTTCACCATGACTAGAAAAAGGTCTCTTGGGAGAACTTAACAAGATAGCAAAGAAAAGATACAGAGTGAAGAGATGCAGAGTCTGAAAGTCATGTTTGGGAGAGAACGGACACACGCAGCAGTGACAGACATTGGCTATTAGCGACAGAAGGAGTCCAAAGAAATAACAAACCTCCCGGTCATGACTGATGACAATACTATGCCAGAAAGCTTGTAAGACAATTAATGACCACACAACTGCAAATCACAGCTAGACCTGCATGCAAGAATTCAGAAAATGCTCAGTACACCATAAATCCAAAGAATGTGTCTGTAAGCAAATGCACAAACTACTCAGCCTCTACTTACCTGCCTGGTTGTTAACACCTGCCATTTGGATTGTGGCTCTGAATCAAGTATCTACTATGTCATGCTATCTTAGACCTTGGCAAAGAATGAAAACACAATTATTAGTGCTGTAACTTTAAAGCAAGTTTTTCATTTTGGTGCCAGCTGGTACAGTTTGTTTTGCTTAGGAAGGAAAAAAAATTCTTCCTTTGTAGAAAGAATAAAAATTTTAAAAGATATTAGGTTACAATTTCTTAGGGTAAAAAAAAAAAAAAAAAGCAGTTCCATTTTTAATACGTTCGCCCTCTACCCTTGAGTGCTGGGCTTAGGCAGTGCGGTGGGTACAGCATATTCCGTTCTCAACCTCCCTAGCATTTGAGTCCAATTAACAGGTGGATAAGACATTTATTTTTCTTAATAGAGTTATATGTCTGGAATTTATTTAGTGGTTTCGGGGGAGACTAGAAAACAGGATTGCAAATAGGGTGGGAAAATAAGCCAGAAAAACCAAGATCATTTCCAGTTGAATTATGACCTCAAGTGGATTCAGGAGAATGGAATTTCCATAATTCACAATCCTATTATTGGTTATTTCTGGAGCCTTGGGGGCCGAGGGCAATATCCTCTGTTGAATCCCTTGCCTGTTTCCTGGCCTGCTGGCCTTTACCCTCCATTCTCCGTCAGTAATTAATTGTTTTATATACTAACAACTTCCTAGAAGTAATTGAGGTGGCTTGGTACAAATGCCAGAGAAATGGACTCATTAAGGAGCAGGGCTGTGCTACTACAAGAAGCAATAGTTGTACTAAGATACTAGTCTGAGCGGAATTAGGACAACCGGGCAGAAATATAAGCGTTCACACTCCCAGCCATCGCTGGAATTGCCTCCCCGTGTGGTGGGGATCAGTAAGAGTCAAAATTAGCCACAAGCTCTGGGGGAGCAATTGCTAAGAGGACATAGACCTGGTCCATAGAAAGTCTGATGGAGCTCAGAGGAAGTAGTGACAACCCATAGCTGCCACTCCAAACAAAAGGAGAAGAAATCTGTGAAAACAGAAAGGATTCACATAAGAGAGAAGTTAACACACCTGGAAATGTATGTTCCCTATGAAAAAAAGCCCTCCCTCAAGAGGTTTCTGGATGCAATATTAATTCCAGACTGGGGCAGGAAATCACCAAATGTCACCCGAATGATCTGGAAGTGAATGTAGCCTCCTTGCATATAATTTACTTTCAGGAAAACAATTTACTCTCAGAAAATTCACTTCAAAAATTGGGAGAGGGAGAGAGAGAAAAAAAATAAAATAAAGCATATGCAGAGCAGCTTAACTGCCTGGGCCCTACAGAGTCCGGGCCCATTATAGGCAGAAGGAGAAAGAACGGAGCGTTTTTTGTCGGTTTGCTGCCAGTAAATGGTGGAGGAGCCTTTGCACAGAGGCTCTGGTGCTCTGCAGGGCCCCATGGAGCCGCTTCCCCTTGACTTTGCCGGGCCCCGCCCCTCTCAAGCACATCTGGCAGGCACTGTCTGGCACAGGCTCCTTGGAGCAGCCCAGCAGGCTGTCTGCAGCCTCCACTGAGGGACAAGGCGGCTTTTCTTAACTGTCCGCTTCCTTGGCTTCCGAGTCCTTTACCCTGTGTCTGCAACATCACTCTCTGCGAAGTGGGAGACGTGCAGACAGGGTGACATGTCCCAACGCAGGTCTGGTGTCCCAGGCCTGCGCCGATGGCATGTTATTTCCGCACAATGAGAACACATGGGCCTTTGTGCAACGTGCATCTGGAAAACTTCCCGGATCATGCATCTGCCCTCTGATTTACACCTTGCAGAATGAGGCTGACCCGCAGGAAAGCCCGAATCTCGAAGCAGTGGGTGGGCTGCCCTCCCTCCCCCAACCCCTGCCTCCTTCTTATTCTCAGAAACAATCGTGGGTGTTCCCACCTCCCCAAAACTCCCTCCTCTGAAAACGAAGGGGGAAAAGCTGCTTCCTGGCTGAATAAAGCTGAAACACCTGTGTTCTAGAAACACACAGATGTAGACAGGCACTCACTGCTGCAGACCCATCTGCCCAACTGCCCGGCTGGCTGTTTGGGGTGGCGAGCAATTAGGGCGAGAAACCCACACCATAGGAAAAGATTTCTTTGCTCCTCATTATCCCCTTCCCTTGCAATCCTCCTTCTCCTCTCTCACTGGCACTCGTTAGCTTTTAAAGGCACAACAGGCCGTTCTATTTCAGGTGCTATCTTCCCTTATGCGACCTTTTTGATCTGGCTGGAAGAACACATGGAAAGAAAAACAATGCAACACTCATAAAAAAGTCTGTCCTCTCTGTTATGGCAGTGACTCTTCAGCTCGCATGGAATGTGTGCTGAGCTGTCTCCATTCTGAAAATGTTTATTGAACAGGAACATGCTTGGTATTGTGCTAAGTACCGGAGCTGTGGCAGCTGGCAAAGCGGCCTCCTCTGAGCTCCTGGATGAATTCAGTAAAAATGCCGACCCTGTGTGCTGGGAAAACAGCGTCCCACTTAAATCCACGTCGCTTTTACACTTACAACCTGGTTTCTTTTTCTCTCGCAGAGGGCAACATCCTCCGAGAACATACGTTTGGTCTGCATTGCTTAACACGGCATCTAGCATGGTTCAGGCAGCTAGTAACAGTTCTGGGAGAATAAGATGCAAAGCGTTGGCATCCCACATCAGCAGGCCTCTAAACTCTGAGGATTATGCAAATGAATGTTCTATACAGCCATCAAACCTGGGCTGGGACCCAGGGAACGGATAGGTGTGGGGAGGAGACGGCGGTTGGCAGTCAGGGCCTCAAAGAAATCTGTTTTGGGACAATACTATTTGGTTGTTTTCTTTTTTAAAATACTTTTTATTTGGAGATAATATTTGATGACGGGACAGATACAGAGGTAGCACAGAGAGTTCCTGTAGACCCTACAGAAAGCTTCCCCTCACAGGAACATCTTACATAACCGGGGACATGCATCCCAACTGAGAAGTTGATATTGGAATACTGCTAAGGAGATGACACTGAATTCTCTGGAACCTCTGTCTGTACTAGGTTCCAATCCAGGCTATCCCATTGTATCTGGGCTCCTTTAGTTTTAAAGGAGGTATTTATCTGCGCTCTGCTCCGTGGGTGTCCTATTGTGATGATTTCAGCATCTCCAGGAGGAAGTGCGGCCCCTCCAGTTCTGCAAAAAACAAAACAAAACAAACAAACAAACAAAAAAAAAACGCTGAAAGGGGAGATGGGCACCCAGACACAGTGGAAAGATGGGGGAAGCTTCCACGATTTTCTTCTTCTTCTTTTTTTTTTTAATCCACCAACAGGGAACACAGAAGCGACTGAGAAAAGTGGTTTCCTGACCCTGTCTATCTTCTCAACCCTGGGAAAAGGAAAGGTCAAGTACTCGCTTTTGATAACCCTGCTAATCTCGAGGGTCTCAGCAGCCAATTAGTCTGCCTCAGCCCCTCATTCCTCTCTCTCCATTTCAGAGATGGGGAAAATGAAGCCCGGCTTCCGGACCGCCCGGCTCAGCCTCTGCACGACTTGATTCAGGGGGAACCCAGCTCAGTCCCGGGTCTTAATGGCTGGCTGACCCTCATCCTTAGGACGGGCAAGGGCTTCGATTTGCAGGGATCGAAGGCAAATGCGTCCACCAGGAAAAGTGTGGAGCATTTGAGACGGGAAATGGGGCCCCCCGCGAACATCTGGGCAGGGTGCGGAGGGGGCGGGGTCCCTGTTCCTGCAGCAATGAACTCGGGCTGGCACGCAGCGGAGTGGAGTACTTTTCAGTTGGTTTCAACTGCAATCGCCAGGCAGCCAAGTCGTGTGGGACTTTCCTACGTGGGGTGGTTGGAAGCCAGGGGCTGGGACTGGCCCAGGTGTGCCGCGGGCCTTGAAGGGCAACGGGCTCCGGAGGCACATTCCTCCGAAGAGGCTCCCCGCCTTCTGGACCCCCCGGACCCCGAGCTGCAGACCTCAGGGGAGCTCACAGCGACCTGGTGCACGTTCTCTGAGTCCAGACTTCAGCAGCAGGTATTACCCTGCCTGCAAAGGCCATCCGTCTTAGTCAGAATCACCAACAGGTCTCCCTGCGCCCTCCTCCCTGCTCTTTCCACTGCTTCCCTCCCGGGGAAAGAAGCCAGGGGAAGAGCAACGTGTTCATTCCTTTCCGCCAGCAATGCTGTCCGGGAGGGGACCCTCATGCATCAGGGAGGCCTCTCCTGCAGGGCCCTGTGTGGCAGAGAGCTTCTCTCTCTCTCTCTCTCTCTCTCTCTCTCTCTCTCTCTCTCTCTCTCTCTCTCTCTCTCCCTCTCTCTCTCCCTCTTTCTCCTTCTCTTCCCCCCCCCCTCTTTCCATTAGACATTCTTTTATAGTTTCAAATTAACACTGAAGAACAATGACATAGTGATTCACGGCGGCGATAAACAAAAAAGCAGGGACGCCTCCACAATAAAACTCTATAAAATGCCCAAACTGGCACGTTTTAAATGACTCTTTGGTAACAGAGGGGAGAGGGGGGGGGAAAAAAAAAGCCTATGAGGTAAATCCTTCACCGGGGAAGTCACCAGGGAGACTGGTAAAAATAAATTGCACAGCTCTAATTTTCCTAGCAGCTTCCATGCTATTCTTTGAAACTGAGTGCGAACCCCTTGGCCTAATCCCAAGAGCCGATCTATAGTAAATAGTGCACACTTAATGCCTAAGTTCCTTTTTAGCACCATTCAGACAGTGACTTCAGCCGCAGAGCTTAGTCATAGCAGACATTTTTGTGGTGAAAGCATTAAACCCACATGCAGCTCTCTTTCTGTGGCCACTGGGGGTCATGCTCCCTTCCCATTAGCTGAATAAATCATAAAGTCGGCTCAGACCACCCAAGGAGCAAGACCAGAGAGCCACAGGCGATGCCTGCAGCCGCTTTTTCTTTTCAGAATCTCCAGGGAAGAGGGAGAGAGGGGGAAAAAAAGAGAGAGACAGAAAAAGAAAAAGAAGAAATACTGCACAACAGCCTGGCTGTAGGAAATAGTTTGATTTTTTTAAAATGTAATCTTTTTGAGAGCGACCTGGAGACTTGTTTACTTGTTTATTTATTTGCTAAAACCAGGAAGCCTGGTTTAAAAAGAGAAGTAGAAAAATAAAGTCACATGCATGCCTTTTGTCATACGCTGGAGTTTGCTAACCAAAAAAAAAAAAAATTTTTTTTTACCCTTTTTCCCCCCCCCTCTGTGGGTGTTAAATTAAGGAAGGCCACCCTGTGTGGCCGGGCTCTTCAGGTGGTTCCGATAAGACATAATGCAGACACAAGCCAGGGGTGGGTGGGGAGTGGGGTGGGGAGGGAGGATTGCGCATCCGGCTGTGGGACGCAGCCAATCGGGATTTAACCAGGAAGCAAACGTGTCGTCTAAACGCTCCCTGTGTCAAATGATTCACTCCACAGGGAGAGAGATGGCCCGGGAGGAAGGTCTGTGAAGTCACGAAGTCACGTTCCAATCAATCAGTAGAAAGATAAGAAACAGGAATTTTAAACACAACTATTAGCCAGCCCCTTCAGCAGAGCAAAGCTCATTATGCTAAGCAGTCTTTTTCTGCGGGAGGAGGGGGAAGGTTGGCCAGGAGGAGGAATTGGGAGTTTTAACTTCATTTTTAAAAGTGTGCTGAGATTGAAACAACTCTGCTTCAGTCTAGCAGGCAACTGAAATTGGGACTGTTTCTCCCCCCCGCACCCCATCCCCCAAATCTGTTTCTCCTCTCGCCATGTAAAATTTGGCAAGAAGAGAGGTATGTATCAGGTGGATTCTGGTGATTTCCCAAAGACTCCTGGACAGGTAGAGTGCCGGGTCCTGAGGGAATTTGAAGCCAAATGAGGTTTGTTCACTTGTGTCTCCATGAACAGTTCCCTGCATGTCTGACATGTTTGTGATTTTGAGACTTGTTTATAAGTTTTCATTTGTTATTTAGGAGAACGAGGTTCTTAGTAATAAACCTATATTTAATCTTTGCGGAAAGTCAGGTAACACAAGCAATCTCTCCATGACTGTCCACACAAAACTCTGCCTAAAGTCTCTCCCAAACCCTCATCTTCAGTAGCCTTCTCACAGCTCAAGAAGGGATAGCCCATGGGTCCACACTGCAACCGTTTCATGGTGCTTTTGTGACTCATGTCCACCAAAGAGGAGGGCAAGATCACTTATACCAATTATGACTTAATAAGTGAGTCACCGGGTCATAGTGAAGCAATTCCAACTGTCAACAGTCCATGTCCTAGAAATCATAGCAAGAAGGCAAGTGAAACCACCTACTGATACCTACAGCTCATTCATGATCATTAAAATCTTCATTTACTAGGTGCTGTTGGCTTTACGTAATTACAAACTCCCTTCCATGGTGCTCCAGAGCACTGTAAACAAAACCCTTTGCTCACAAACTCAATGACTTCCACTTCTCTTTCTTTATGCACGTCTTTTCCACATCATTGAGAAATGAAATATTCCTGAACAGATGCTCTGAAGTCTCCTTCCCGGGTCGGAGGGCCTGGAAGAATTAGACCAACTGTAGGTAGCATGGCGTCTAGCTGCTTTTCTGTGACCCCTCCCCCAATTCCTCTTGGAAAGAGGTCCATGTTCCTCTAATCACAATGGACACAACATAGACAAAGTGGCCTGTGTGGGCATCTGTGGGGGTCTCTGCATTGCTGCAGAAAGTAAATAATAAATAAAAAAAAATAGAAGAATACAAACTCTACTGAAAACCAATGAATTTTAAGACAAAAATCATAAACAAACTCCTTTCATTTATCAATAGTTATCAGGTACTTGGAAGATTGGTTCTTATGTCATATTAGAGGCCTGGTGCACGAAATTCATGCATGGGGAGGGAGTTCCTCAGCCTGGCTGGTGTACTTTTGCAATCCTGGACCCCTTGGGGGATGTTGGGCCTAAATCAGCAGTCAGACATCCCTCTCGCAATCCAGGACACTGCATGCACCAGTGACCATACTTTTCATACAGGTGAAATGCATTTTGTATGGGCAGCTACATTTTTTTGCCCGGATTATAAAAAGTAGCATATAACATGATCCTTCTGAGGCAGTAGTACCATTTTCCCCATCTTCTGGGTGGAAAAACTGAAGCAGGGAGAAGTTAAGTAATTGGCTCTGTCACTCAGTTATAAGTGTTAGAATCAGGGCTGACCACAAAATGTGCAAGCCAGAGTCCATGCATGTCATCACTGTATCATCCCGTTTTTTCAGTGTTAGAGTAGCCTTGCCAGGTTTTAATTTTTAAATCTAAGATACTGTTCCCAATATATAGGGTAGGGCCCCTAGGCCTGGCTGGTGATCAGTGAGATCTGTGGGGCAATAGGCGGCAGGGCGATTGGGGAAGGGGGTGCCTGCTGGCACCAGCCTTGGCTAGTGGCCTGGTACTGCCAGCTGGCCAGCCCTCGCCCTGCTGCCGGTCACCTCCCTCTCAGGGGGACAGATGCTCAATGCAGGAGCTGTCCCCCAGTTGGGGGAGCTCCTTCATTGAGTGTCAGCCCCCTGATGATCATTTTGCATCATAGTGACTGGTCAGTTGTTAAGCCATTTGGTTGATTTGCATATTAGCCTTTTATTATATAGGATAATTTGCAACTTTTTCTCATTTAATAATCTCAGCCAGAATTGGTTTGCTTTTGTGTGGCTAAAAATGTGTATGAGCATTGAGGGTCAGAGGTATGAACTATATCATTTGGATGCACATGGATTGAAAATTTTTACCCTTGAAAGTTGTGTGATCAAAAATTGAGAAATTAGCTGAAACCAGTTTGGCTCAGTGGTAGAGCGTCGGTCTGCAGACTGAAAGGTCCCAGGTTCGATTCCGGTCAAGGGCATGTACATTGGTTGCGGGCACATCCCCGGTAGGGGGTGTGCAAGAGGCAGCTGGTCGATGTTTCTCTCTCATCGACATTTCTAACTCTCTCACGTTCTCCCTTCCTCTCTTTAAAAAATAATAAAATAAAATAAAAATTGAGAAATTGGAACATTGAGTCCTTGCAATGAAGACAGTGGCATTGAAATGGATTACTTTACAGTTTCTATGTGTCCATTATGAGTGGCTGATGTGTCTTTCTTCCCCTTCTTTCTGTCTCAGCATTAGAGGGCTATTGTTTCTGAGTATCCCCACACCTTCTAAGCAAGTTTCTGATTCACCCCAGCCTCTATATAGACACTCAATTTTTGAATACAGAAACTTTGGGCGTAAGTAGCCAAGTCCCATGGGAAGCATCCAGCAGCATCATCATCTCTCCACTAGTATTTCCACATTCATCCCAGATATTCTTCATCCTGGGCTTCATCTGTAGCAAAACATCAGGGGACCCTTGAGTTTAGGCTTGCTCTCTCTAAAGTGGTCTAAGACTATCATTACTATCTAAACATACCTTCACTGCTGGGCCTGGGTAGTCTTTTTATCCTTTCAATGTCTTGTTTTATTAGTAGACATAAAACCTCAAAAACATACATGGAATGTGGAGGAAATGGTCACCTGTGTTCTGTTTCAGAAAGGCCTGAGGGGGAAGGGAAAGAGAAAGGTGATATCTGTGGACAAGGTAGCAGATGGAACACATGGTCCCCATCCTCAAGGGGCATTTGGTCCTTTAGGCAAGATGGATATACAAACTGATTATGCCATGACAGTGTGAAATTGGATAGAAATTGGATTATTATAATCTCTGAAAGCATAATAATCTGGCCACTCAGTATATATATATATATTAGAGATCCAGTGCATGAGTTTGTGCATGGGTGGGGTCCAGCCAGCCTGGCCAGGGGTAGGGGATGTGGGCGGTTGGCCGGCCTGCCTGCTAGCTGAACTCCTGGTGGAGGGGACAATTTGCATATTTGCCTTTTATTATATAGGCTATACACTGAGTAGCCAGATTATTATGCATTCAGAGATTATAATAATCTGTCCACTCAGTGTATACACCACATAGAAACAAAATAGAGGTGGTGGGCAGGCTAAAGGTTTAGAAGAGTGAAGGGATAAAGGAAGGAGCAAGATAATCAAAAGTAAAAGTGAAGAAATATGTGCTAAGAAAATGACTCTCAACTCATGAATAGAGGCAAGGAAGTAATTGTGGAAGCAAAGCTATGGATTGTGTGTAAGCAGGGTGGTCATGACTTTGAGTTCTTGCTCAGTGTTCCTGCTTATATTGGAAACAAAGCTATCTGTGGGTTGGGATGGGATTAGGTAGAGAATAGAAGATTAGAAGGATAGACAGGGTTGGTCTATCCACTAGGAAGAAGAAGAGAGCTGATCAACAAGGAGTGAAGTGATAGATAAATGTCACAAAAATTCTATATGAGTCGGGAAGGCAAGAGATTGCAAAATTGCCCAATCACGAGAAACAGACTTTAATTTGATCCAGGTTTTGGAGTTCAAAAGTGTCGTAAGTATGTTAGATAACTGACTAGGAGGTCTAGGTTGGGCAAATGCTGTTAGGATAAAATTAAAAATCCTTAAACCCTGACCCACCAACCCTTATGACTTGTGCCCTGCTATTATGGCTCTATCAGCCTTCATTTTTTGGCACAGCTTCCCTGCCCCAGACTCATTGGGACATTTTAGTTCCTTGAATATGCAAATGTCTCATGCCTCAGAGGTTTTTTTTTTTTTTTTTTTTTTTTTTAACATGACGATCTTTCTATGGGAACACCCTTTACACTCTGCCTGGCTAAGCTTCTCCTCGTTCATTTTCTATTTAAATGTAGAAAGTGTCTCAGAGACAAGCTTCTCAGGGAAACATTATTAGTTCCCTACCATGGTAGGCGCCCCCTGCACCTGCACTCTATTCCCTAATGCTCATCATGCTTGAAATTACTCACCCCCTACCTCTCTTCCCCTACATATTGCAAGGTCATTGAGCGTGTTTCTCCTATTTACGACTACATCCTGTGTCTTTCACGGTGCTCTGCTCACAGCAGATGCTCAGTGAACATTTGTTGAGAGAATGACTACGTGAGTTGATAATCCTAAAGGACACTCTCAAGGCTCCGAGGCAGGAAATCAGAGAGAGAGAGCGTGGACAGATGGGGGTACACTGGAGATCAGATTGCAGAGTTGGAGAGGTTTTTCACAATAACATTGCTCAAGGTGAGCCCAGAGGAGAAGGTTGCTCGAGGTGAGTGGTCATCTTTGGAGATGAGAATGAAGAAACTGTGAGGATGGTGTGTTAGATATTTTTGTTGTTGTTGTTCAAGTGACTATTGAGAGCACTCAAGATCTTGGTGTAACTGTGAACTGTGGTTGGAAAACAGCATAAAAATCAGTCTAAAACATTTAGTTAATAATGGGAGAATAATGGAAAAATCAGTAGATGACATATCCAAGGAAAACTGGGTAGTAGAGCTATATGGCTTGCAATTCAAGGGAGAGAGAGTGACCATCACTAAGATTTACAGCCTAGCCCAGCTTGTGTGGCTCATAGTTGAGCAATGATCTACGAACCAGGTTTGATTCCTGGTCAGGGCATAATATCAGGTTGCAGGTTTGATCTCCAGTAGGGGGTGTGCAGAAGGCAGTCGATCAATGATTCCTAATTAATGTTTCTATCTCTCTCTCCCTCTCCCTCTCTGAAATTAATAAAAATATATTAACTAAAAGATTTTCCACCTATTAGAGTAGGGTCAGCTAGATTGGGGTATTAGCATAGTGTCATTAGGATGACTACGTATTTGATAGAACAGTGCATATTATTTAGAAAGACCTTAAACAACAAAATCTTAATCTAAGTGGCCTTTTCTGTTTAACAAATGGTTAATCAAATCTTAAATTAGATAGAAAACTTTATTTTGAAAGCATTGTTATTTATTTATTTTCTCTTTAGCATTTATACTGTTCATCAAAATATATATTTTACATATTAACATCTGTTTCCCAGTAGCAATAACCTGGATGAAAAGTAAATTTTGGTCTGTTTTGTTCATTGCTGTGTCCTTAGTGCATAACCAGGGCCTGATACATAGTGAACACTAATAAACATTCCTTAAATAAATGAAGTTCACTTAATGAAGGATTTGTTTCCTTTTATTAATTGTCAGACAAGTTCAACTTTGGTAAATAAGATGTATCTCAATTTTTAAATCATCTCTAAAGTTACTTTAGAAACATTACTGTGTCTATGAAATATTTGGCATTTGTTGTTTTCAGTTAAAAAACATATACAGCGTCCCAAAAATGTGCACACACACTTTGAATAATTATAAAGGCAGTGTTTATTAAAATTTCATTTAAAAAAATTGGCTATCATGTGTTAAAGTGTGTATACATTTTTGGGGGGACACTATACATACGTGTGTGTGTGTGTGTGTGTGTGTGTGTGTGTGTGTATGACAAACCTTTCTGAGAAGTGATTATTAGATTCCAAGCTCTATAATATATGCATGTAATATACAGACACATCTCTGTACTATATCTTGGTTATAAATTGTAAGCATAATGAGCAGCTTCTACCCTTCTCATCAACACAGATTTAATATGCCCATATGAACTTGAAAGCTAACTGTTCATGAATCATTGCTCTAAGGTGTTGATTTCTTCAATGGCACTTCCAGTAATTTCCTTAGAATTCAAGCCCAGTTTAAAGAAAAAAATCACAGGTTGTGTTGCTAAATACTAAGTTCCTTATTTTCCTGAGTTTTTTTAGAGAAAAAAAATCATATATTTATGAACTAAGTAATGCATGGTATCAAAACCAATTACTAGCATAAGCAACGCTCTAAAGCCTAATTTATTTCTACTAACAATTAAAATAGTGCATAGGAAATTCTACTTTTGTGGTACCACCTTGGAGCACAAGCCATTCCTCTCTGCTTTCAACATGGAGCAGAGTGGAGGTGGTCCTTGGAAGGCAAAGAAGCTCTTGCCACTGCTCTCATGTTAGTTTGTTTTTCTCTTTTTCTTTCTTCCTTTCTTTCTTTCTTTCTTTCTTTCTTTCTTTTTTTTTTTTTTCTGTGACAGAGCAACTACAATACATCTAGGAGAAGAGGAAATGCCACTGTACAAAGGGAACTCACTGTACAAAGGCTCACTGATCTGGGATCCTGATGAAAGAACTTGGCATTCCAGGTCTTGAATGGTGCACCTAGGGTGGCTAGACTTAGCAAATAAAATTACAGAATGACCAGAAAAAATTATAATTTTAGATAAACAATTTGTAATTTGTTGTGTAAGTGTGTCCCAAATATTGCACAGGACATACTCATACTAAAAATATGCTTTTGATTTTTTAATCTGAAATTCAAAGTTAGTTGGGTGGCCTTTATTTAACCTGGCAGGCCTAAGCTCTTCCTCATTATCCTGCTACAGCTTGGAGCATTGAGGCCCCCCACGAGCCATGTGGGTGCCCTGAGTGGACCTCTTTGCCTGTGTTATTAGGGGTGAAAGGGAATGAATGAATCCTCAAAGAGTGAGTGGGCATCGTAGAACATTCATTTTCATTGCTAGGCCTTTGCTTTTGATGCATCAATTAAACGAAGGTAAAAATGAGGCTTTGACAGTGCAAATAGAAAAGGCTTTCACAGATGTAATAGGCAATGATGCAAAGCACCATTAGAGAGTCAGCAGGCAGATTCGACGGCAGCCAGCGGCCTCATCCTCTGCCCACTCACTTCTTGTGCCTATGTATTAAGGGAGGTGGGGCAAGATTGGAGAGACTCAACTTGTAAGCATATCTCTGACAGTTTACTTTTAATAACATTGTTTGTATTGTGGGAATGAATAGAAAAAGAAGTCATCAGTGGCAGTTTTCATACTCTTAAATGCCACCAGATAGCTAAACTATGCAGGAAGCTCATTTTGTAAGCACACCAACTCCACATTTCATTTGTAAACTGGGGGCCAGAGCCCCCCAAATAATAGGACTTTTAACAATCCAAGAATTGGTGAGTAATGGGGGTCAAACTATTTTGCACAGCAACTCCTATAAATTACTGGCTCTGAGAATGTTTTCTTTGTGGATTCGTGGCAAAATCTGAGCACAGAAAATCCAGATAGAGATTGTTGATTATTTATGTTTTATTATAAAACTAGAGGCCCAGTGTACGGATTCATGCACTGGTTGGGGTCTCTCAGCTGGGCTGTGCCCTCTTGCAATCCAGGACTCCTCAGGAGATGTCAGAATGCTGGTTTTGGCCTGATGGCAGCTGGCCAGGCCAAAACCTGCAGTCCAACATCCCCCAAGGGATGTAGCAGTGTGCAAAGCATCGGGAGGCCGGGGAGGAGCCTGAGCTGGGCTTAGTGCTCAGCACTCTTAACTGTTTGCTGCCCTAAGCTTGCCACTGCTTGCAGGCTTCTGGCTGCATGGTGCTCCTGCTGTGGGAGCACACTGACCACCAGAGGGCATCTTCTGCATTGCGCATCTGCCCCCTGGTGGTCAGTGCACATCATAGTGACCGGTCCATTTGTCTTAATGGCTGCTTAGGCTTTTATCTATTGTACTATGTATAGATGATTTCTTTTCAGCAATGTTGAGAATGCAAATATAGGTCCTATTCCCAGGCTTTCCACTCCCTATATAACTGGACAAGGCATTTAATCTCAGGGCTTCACCTTCTTCTTCTTTAAAATGCAAATAATAATATCGATGCTCCATCCCCATGGAGTAAGGGATGCCGTGATAATGCAGTCCAGTGCTTTGAGAAACACCATGAAAAGCACTGACATTCACTCCCCCTAGTTCATGCTAACTAAATCACGGCACAAGTGATTTAGAGGAATTACTAAAGTGGAGCCTGATTCAATTCCAGTAGTTAGTTCAAGTGTTGGAGCAGCATAAAGGTGGGTGAAAATACTGCCTTGGAAAAGCTTTTGTTCTAAGAGTGATGCTTACCAGACCATGCAAAACTCTGTTTCAGGTGTCTGCTCATGTACAAAAGAAGAAAAGGCATGGCTCCTGTCCACATAAAGGTTCCAATCCATTCGGAAGAGAGAAAACAAGACACGGTCGCTGCTAAATAAAAAATGCAAGATAATGCATGACTGCAGTGCTCAATGAATAATAGTGGCAGTAGTTTTCCATTAGAGATTGCAGCAGAACATAATAAATGTGGGGCCATGATTTCATAGAGTTAGTCTTCAAGATGGTTAGAGAGGACCTTAAAGAATTAAGAGGAGAAGGAAGAGCATTCTAGCCAGTTGCATAAGTTAGGAAAAGTCCTTGGGTGACCTACTGAAGACAGTAAGACTAATTGGGCTGGATCAAAAGTCCCTTCTAGGAATAATGCAAATAAGATTAGCACATAAAATACCATGCATGTAAAATAAGGCTGTGTAGATCAATTGACTCAGGTAATGGAGCGGGGAGGGGGGGGCAGTCTGGAGTGCCAGGATGGGAAGTTTAGAAGTGATATTCACAAATACAAATGAACCATGTATGTCTATATGGAGATTCACACAAATATATATATATATATATATATATATATATATATATATATATATATATATATATATATACACACACACACACACACACACATATATTCTCCATTTTGAACAACTGCCATCTACTCAGAATATGAAAAACTTCTACCACTTTTTTGAAACTGTAGCCATCATTAACAAAATCTATCACAGCTTTTGGATCTTTCATTTACCTTTATAAGAGTCCTGGCTTCTGCAGCAATCCTTTTCCTGATTCTGTGTTCCTTGTTATTGGTTTTTATGTGCTGCTCCAATTTGAAGTTCTGCTGCAGAATATTTTAGTGTCTTCCACTTCCAAAACGTGGTTCACTGGATAGACAATGGCCACATGATCTGTGCTGTCAACCCTTCTTCATATATGTCTCACCCAGGGAGCAATCTCCATTTCAGTGCTGTCAGGTTGGCTGAATTACAGACTTTTGTTAATTCACTCCTGCTAGTTAATGTTACCTAATGGCATAAGTGATTTTGATGAATTACTAAAGAGCCCGAATCAATTTCTGTAGCAGGTCCAAGTCTTGGAACAGCAAAAAAGATTGGCACAGATATTGCTTTGGAAAAAGTTTTGGTTTTTAAAAGTGATGCTTGATAGAATGGTGTCTCACTTTGTTCACCAGTCTCCTGAAAGACATCCTGGCCTTATGGATTTAATTTTATGCATCTTGGTCAATCAGCAGACTGTTAGATACAGAGCTGCCAAAGAAAGAAAATTCAGTGATGATTTTTAGCTATGTTGCCAATGAAAATCTTACATTGACTATATCTAACTTCCTTTGTTGGGTCTTTGAACATGGCTGTGGAATATGGATTTAATAAAAACTGACCTATTACACAATTCTGTTTTAGTCCATTGGTAATGAGGAATGGGCTGTCTGTGATGATGTCAATTGTGACACAAGTGGACAAATCTTCATTAAGTAGCTTGGTGATCTTCATGAGTACAAGTTGGAGAGCCAAACTTTTAAAATAGTTGCCAAGGCCCATGAGGACAAAAGCTTGACGAACATTGAAACCAGTACTGGCATTCTCCGCACTTCTGTGTCAACCAACATTATGTCTATATTGTATTAAAATCAATCTGCCCTGTGATTTTAGAAGTTGTGCTGCAGGTTTCAGATCAGAATGCCACGTAGAAATCCAGAAGATGTCATAAGAAGTCACATGTCATTGTCTCATTCTCACGTATTACAGAAAGGCTTCTGTAGACATTTCAGTAAGTCTTCCATAAAGGACTTCATGGGTGAAAAGCTTGTGAGCCGAGCACATAGTACATGTTATAGGAGCATCTGCTACCATAATTATCATTTAACATAAAGTGTCTCAGTACATTTGTATGGCTTAGGGTTTAGGAACTCTATTATAGGTTGCCTTGGAAGACTACTTCCTTAAAATATATTTAAAACCTGGTGCATGGTCATTTCTTTAAACCCTGGAAGTTTTTTATTTGCAAAATTAACACAAGAAATAAATTTGTATTAATAGAAGGAATATTTTATTCTTTGTCCAAAATGAGAGTGTCTCCATTTTGATTATTGGTTATGAACATATCTGCTCTTAAACATAGATAGAAGGTTGGACAAAATCTTAAACTCTCTGTTCCTTGCACATTTGCTTCCTGACTTCATGTCACTTTGCAGGCCTTTACAATATGTATTTTTGCTTGGATAGTAAGACACTTAAAGATTCTGAAATTTGTGTTTTCCTATTACCAATGAACATTTTTTTCCTTTCACTTAGCATTACTTGAAATGATCTCTCAAGTTCCTGTGGCATAAACTGTTGTCCTGGGTGTTAGGTACATGATGTCCATTCAATCCCTTTTGCAATGTAACATACTTTCATATTCCGCACAGGGGAAGTCAATGGTACATAAGAGGAAGTGGGTGAGCACAGATTCCAAAAAAGTTTTTCAGTAGCACCAGCAGCTCTTTTACTCCTTCTCTGTTCTTGTTCTTATCTGGAATGCAGCTGTGATGGCTGGAGCTACAGGGAGCATCTCACAAGCATGAGTGACTATGAGAATGGGCACTAATGAAGATACAACAGATGTGATAAAATGAGCCTGGGATGCTAATGACATTGTGGAGCCTCCGAATGATCCCCGGGCAGCCTATCCCTGGACTAATTTTACATGAGAGAAAACTAGACTACTGTGTTATCTTAAGCATTCGTACCTTGCATCTTGATTATTAAGGACCTATGATGATTCCTACCTGACTCCATGTGCCATCTTTTTATCTATGGGGATGCTGTTCTCAAATCTCCAACATTGGCCATTTCAACTCTGTGTTTCTTTAAAACATTGCTTTTAGTCAGAAAAATAGCCTTGGAAATAGACATAAAAGAAAAAGTAAATAGAAAAGAGAATATCAAGTTGCCGAACTTGCTTTAAGGATTCACTTATTTTGAGTGATTAAACTCATCCATTCCCTTTGAACCTAAAGCTATATCTAAGCATGAAAGGGCTAGTGATTTCTCACAAGCTCTGAACATACCGTTTATTCAATTCACACATCTAACAACAGTAGTCAGAGGGATAAATATATAAAGATTTTTGCTGAATGGACCACTATCTGGAAGAATCTTGTCTGATTGGTCAGTCAATCCACTTCTTTGGCAACTGGTTTAAGAATAGTTTTCTCAATAAAATAGAAACATACCTCACCTACTGGAAAATTTGTAAATACCAATTTAACAGTACAATTTTAGGGATGGATTCTCATATGTTATAGGTATTAACTGCATTAGAATTTATCTAAGGCTTACCGATAAACAAATTGGCCTCACTAATGTTTCAGTTCTCTTTGCTTTGTTTTGAGTAAACCCAAAAATAAATTCTGTTTCATCCTAGAACATATTTTTCTTCTCGGGTTCCCCAAGGAAGAGAGAAACCAAGGATTAAGGCAAAGGCAGGTTAAAATGTCATCTTTTTATTGATAAGGTCTAGGTTGGAGAATAGGTCTTTAATACTAAACCCCAGAATTAAACTGATCAATCCAGCTAGGCACAGACACAACTTCACAACTAGAGGCTGCCTCATATGGTGACTGGTCCTTTCCCACAAGGAGTGCTGGTCATGTATACTTAAAGCATGAAAAATCAGAGCAGAGGCTATGTCTCTGCATCTGGCTCCTAAGTAGAAAAGGGGGAAAGAGAGATCAGGTTCTGCAAGTTCAGTTCTTTCCCCCAATTCATCAATTTGATTAGTCTTTAATCTTCAATGACAAGCAGAGAGTGGTAGCTGGGAGACAAGAAGTGGGAATATAGCGAAAATCTCTTCTTGTTGGCAGCCCCTCCAACCTTACCTGCCATACAACAACCTTCCTTATTTCCAAACCAGCATTCCTCATGTGGCTGGTTAAAGTACTTTCCATTTGAAGTTTCTAGTGATTTCAGGTTTCATATTCATTGATGGGATGACAATGCTTGGTCCACAAGCTTCAAAGCTTTTTAACAACTAATAACTGAAGATTAACTTGAGACATTTCCTGAAAAGGTGTGAGCCATCCCCAAAGGAACAAGGAGTGATTCATCAGAAGGCTTGTCTGAATCAATAATGAGGAAATCCAAGTGCTCTGAGGCATCAACCACACTGAAGACTAAAATTAACGTCACTACTGCTAGAGGAGAAGGGGCCAGCCTCACATTGCTAAATCCAAGAACTTCCCTGTTTGTGCTGCCTTAGAAAGATCAGGCAAGCCAGGAGAGTGATGCTGGAGCTAGAGACCAAGCTGACCTCACTGGTTAAGAGATATGTCAATATTGGACTAAAGTTTTAACTGCTGCACAGTTGTCCAAATTCAACACACAGATGTCTGTTGTATTTCTCAAATTATTAGGTAACGATATCCACACTTGGAATTAAACATATTGTTATAGATACATTGACTTTCCCATCCTTATGCTATTGAACTTTGAGAAGCAAGCATCTAATGCATTGCTATTCTTAAAAAAATAAATTAAAAAATACCAAGGCAAATGTTTTTATCTACATAAGCTATTAAGAAGATCTTAACTTTATAGCCTTTTGCATAAAATCTACCTAACTCCGTGCTTTCAGCACTTCTGTGCACTCTATCACAGAGATTTCTTGGTATATGGTTTTTGATCTTACCTGAATTGCTGCTCCTCAACTACAACTTTTCTAAGAGTAATGTACATTTGGGGCATATGAGTATATTTGTAGAACTAGTAGTTGTGGTAACAAGACTAAGTTTACATGTCTGTCCACATCAGCACCATGTACTCAAGATGGATTTCAGCTGCCAAAAAGGTCACTCCAAACTGCTTGCACAAACCTGTCTTTATGCCCCTGTTTATTATGCTCCATGTAGTAGATGTCTTAGGCACTGAAACAGCACAGCCGTATATCAACAGCTCTCTGGTGGTTCCGAATGGTCTAAACAAGAGCAAGGGTGCGCTGAACCTCCCATGTAAACTTTATACAACAGATTCAGCAGAACTGTAATTATTTACAAAATGATGGCATGAGAAATCTCTGGATTTATATCTTATGTTAAAGTAACTTAGATGGTGTCCACATAATTCTTGAAGTCCTGGTAGGTTTGCAATTTAATTTGTTTTATTTTGGTTGCACTTGATACAGCTCTAAGGCTATTTTCATTGAAATTTCAAAAAGAAAACAACTAAGAGTGAACAGGTTTCTAAAATGCACGTGGCCATGCAGCCTGGTGTGGACATGGTACCATAGCAACTTGAACTTATTCTTGTGTGGGCACAAAGCATTGTGCATTGGGTGTAAAATGTTAGATCCATTGTTTTTTCATTTTTTATAAAATAATTAAAACAAAATCATTAAGAAAAAATATAGCATTTCAGAGGAATATCTGTAGACAGGCTAACTAAATCAGGCAGATTTTAGAACTTTTTATCTTCCCTCTTTTCCTCCAATTTGTTTCATGCCCATAGTAGTGAATCTAAGCACAAAGCTCTCTTTGAGGTCAAGGGGACTCCCTGTTTGTACTGACGTCATAGGGTGAAGATGAAAAAAAGAAATGAAGTTTCTGAGAACATGGAAAAAGCCCAGTTTCAATTATGATTACAGTCCCAAAGTTAAAGTGATACAATGACATCAACATATACATATATATACTTAGAGTTGCTTACATACCAATTTGTAAACTGCATTGCTGAGAATGTCATTAAAATTGTTTTGTCATGTATTCAATACTCAGTTTGGAGGAAGAATTTGTTCTCCCTCCAAACTGAGGCTTAGCACCACTGAGGACTTGAATGGGAGAAAAATCTACCTCTAAGATGGCATAGTTACAAAATTAATGTAAGTCAATTATTTCTTCTTTTCTCTTTTACTCTTGAGAAGCTAAAATTTCTGCCAAAAAAACAAAACAAAAACAAAACACATACAAACAACAACAAAATACAATAAGATTATATATTACCTTTATATAATCTCCAGTATCCTTTGCTCACACACCAAAATTACTTCTGGTATGTTCTATGGAGATATTTCAGTGGGTGGTTAGCCATAAGAGCATGAATAATCTGCTATGAAATGCTATCTTATTACTGTCAACATACTTTTCAAGCTTTAACTAAATATTGCTCTTAACCCTACTGTAGGAAAGAAAAAGATTATTATCATACCGTCTTCTCTCAGCAGTAGAATTGAAAGAGGAGCAGTTAGCTAGTTAAGAGTTTTACTCTCAGCAAGAGAAAGCATCACGGTTAGAAATAAGATTAGACTCGAAGCCTTGTTCAGCAACCAGGCCCAATTTAGGATTGCCTATGGATTTAGGAGGATGAAGGAAAGACTCCAGATGATTGCCATTATTCTCCCAAATCATTAACTGGGGATAAATTAGGTCAGCTCTTCCTGAGAGTACTCATTTTTTTTTTTTAGACACTGAAGAAGTCATTATTCATAGTGTACCATAGCACCATGTTGAAAACATCACCTACTACTGGGAAGTGCTTTTACAAAATTAGATGTATGTTTATTTATTTATTTATTTTTTAAATATATTTTATTGATTTTTCACAGAGAGGAAGAGAGAGGGATAGAGAGTTAGAAACATCGATGAGAGAGAATCATCGATCAGCTGCCTCTTGCACACCCCCTACTGGGGATGTGATCGCAACCAAGGTACATGCCCTTGCCCGGAATCGAACCCGGGACCTTCCAGTCCGCAGGCCGACGCTCTATCCACTGAGCCAAACCGGTCCCGGCTAGATGTATGTTTAATCTCCTCTTGTGGCACATAAAAATTTGATCAATCAATCCTGAAAAATCGCTGAACTCAATTTATTCTTTTAAAAGTAAATTAGTTAATAAATAATTTCTCTATCTAGCAATGAGCTTTTCTCTGGGAAAATAAGAAGCCAAAGCCAGAACAAGAAATTAGGGGATGGAAATATATAGAGCTGGGAAACTTGAGGCTTGTTTTAACTAAAAATAAATGCATTTTTTAGAACTTTGGAACTCACATTATAGTTTTGTGCTTTGTTTCTTAAAATACAAAATAGGAATAATGGTGGAGCTTAATTGGAAAGACCGGAAAAAAAGTAGTAAAATAGGTGTTTATATTCTGCAGACCAATTATTCTCAGAATCTTTGAATTGTCACATTTTATTATTCTGCAGTTGATTTTACATAAACTATCATGTCTTGTAAAATTTTACTTGGTATAAATTTATTCTGAAGATTAGAGTGATATATATAATGGTACATAAACTTTCATCTCTTTTTTATTTTTTAAGTGAAGGCGCTATCTTGAGAGATAAGTTCATGTCTTGTCTTGAAGTTATTAAAGATCCCCTAAATCTAGTCTAAACAGGTGTCAGGAAATCAGGTTGGTCTTCACTACTTGGCATAAACTTTATTTTATCACCTTCTAAAGCGAAGTTCATAAATAATGGAAAATGAAAATAGCTTTGTTTTATATGTATAAAAATAATACAAATAAAATAGGACAATCAAAATTGAACTCTTAAACAAATGTAAACCAGGGGTGCATCTGCTAGAAGCAATAATTGTCTGTCAGGTACAAGATAGGCATTACGTTGCTCTAGAGTAGGGGTGTCGAACTCAATCAGAGAAGGGGCCAAAATCTAAAATCCAGCCTAAATCGCGGGCTTAATGGTTTACTGAACAGTCATAAACTGTCATTGTGATGGAAACGCAGCGGAGTGCAGTGATGACAACGCGGTGCTGGCCACATTGCAAGGCCTGGCAGGACGGATTTGGCCCGCGGGCCTTGTGTTTGACACATGTGCTCTAGAGATTTCACCATCTGTTGAACCAACAGAAACCTCAGTGGGAACAATATCAGATTTTTTTTTAAGCTAGACTTGAGCCAGGACCGGTTTGGCTCAGTGGATAGAGCGTCGGCCTGCGCACTAAAAAGTCCCTGGTTCGATTCCTGTCAAGGGCATGTACCTTGGTTGCGGGCACATCCCCAGTAGGGGGTGTGTAAGAGGCAGCTGATCGATGATTCTCTCTCATTGATGTTTCTAACTCTCTATCCCTCTTCCTCTCTGTGAAAAACCAATAAAATATATTAAAAAAAAAAAAAAAAAAAAAAAAGCTAGACTTGAGGGAGGAAGGGGAGCTCTCATTTGTCCAAGGATCTATCAATTATACAGTCTAAGGGGCTGAACAAAGCTATGGAAAAAAATAATTGAAGACATTGTTTCTTAAAGAGCATTAACTCTAATCCTTTCTGTACTCCTCATCATTCTTCTCCATCTCTCCCCTCAATTCCTTCTAGCAGATTGTGGGCTGGGGTTCATTGCCTCAGAGATCATGAGGAAAAGGGTGAAAAGAAGGAGAAAAATGTTGCTAATTTTCCTGGCTTTGACTTCCCCAAAACAAATCAGTTGGGCTATTTATTGTAGGTGCTCCTTAGGCATAACAAATATGAGGCAAGAAATACTCTCTCAAAGCTAAGGTCATTGTTACTGTTGTTTCCCTGAAACGTCGCCTGAGCCAGAGGGAGAACTTTGGAGAAGAAATTACAATACATGGGATTCCAAACCTGTTTCCTGGCACAGTGAGAGCAAGATCAGAAGGCTGTGGTGGATAGAAATGTGGGGCCTCTCAACAGAGGGCTGAGTCATCACCTTCGCTGGGCTGAGTCATCACCTAGCACCTTGAGAGGAGCAAATCCATCCATCACTGTTAGGTGAGAACTTTGGAGCCTCAGCGGGCAGCAGCTGGACTGGCTTGCCCTCCTGGCTTGCCTTCCTTGGCTATTTGACTGTTCTTTGTGTATACCTTTAAGCTACTCAAAAACCCACTCCAAAGGCCCAGGTATTACCTGGAGCCCTGTGATACTTCAATAAACCGGGGAGGTGCCACCTATGTGCACAGTGGGGCTAAATAATAAAACACTGCGATCCCTTTCATCATGGCCTGCTACAGTCATTTACTTTTGAAGGAATTTAATTTCAGCCCTGACTGGTTTGGCTCAGTGGATAGAGCATGGGCCTGTGGACTGAAGGGTCTCAGGTTCAATTCCAGCCAAGGGCACATGCCCGGGTTGTGGGCTCGATCCCAGTGTGAGGCATGCTGGAGGCAGCCAGTCAATAATTCTCTCTCATCATCGATGTTTCTGTCTCTTTCTCTCTCTCCCTTTCTCTCAGAAATCAATAAAAATATATTTTAAAAAAAGAAAGACACTTAATTTCATTTGTAAGTTTTTGTATACGTGCATTTGATGTTCAATTCACTCCAAACTAAGTAGCAGGCATGGACTCACAATGAAGAGCTATCTCAGCAAAGGCGGCGAGCTGCTTAGATTGTACACTTGCTTCCTCTGTTCAGCTCCTTCCAGAAATCGACTAAATTCTGAAGTAGATTCACGAAGATCACTACTCCCCGCACTTCCTTGGAAAGGCGAGACATGGTCAAGCATTCTGGATTCACAGGTCATCGCTGCCAACTACGTGCCACGGAGATGGATACAATCTGCCCAAACTTCAAAACCAGATTTGCTGAATGTCATTCAAATCTGAATCATCCCGGAGCGAATCAGTGTTGAGGTTCAAATCTGGAACAAGGCTCCACCAATTTGAAGGGGAAAGGATCACATTTTAAGTCTGTGATAGCAGAATTCCATGCCTGCAGGTGAATCTGAGAAGGTGCTCAGTTTGGAATTTGCCTAAGTCCTCATCGAGGACTATTTTAATCTCACCCCATTGAAGGGGCTGGTCTTGCAGGCTCCTCTGCAGGGACTGTTTCTATGACCCACACATGCCCTGGCTAATTAGACCCAAAGACTGAACTTGACTGTGCTCTACCCATAAATATTTGTATTTTTCTTCTCTGTGTTATTCTGATTAATTAAAAATAGTTTGGAAACGAGCATGGTGGAGACAGTTTTTCTGAACATCCAATACACACGTTTACTAATCTCAACCTCATGACCCCTAATATGATTCTTGCTAGCATCACCCTCCCCCCCCCACCCCCTACCACTGCCCCTGCCCTGTGCCCATGTTGGTCTGTTTAAAACTGGTGCTCCTCTGATGTAAACATTCTATGGTATGGTGGACAGTGTAGTACCAAACAGTATATAGAGTTTAAAGGTTAATATTTTTTTAAAAATGTGAACCCGAGTGATGATAACGTTGCACTGGAGAGTTTAATATGCCACAGTCGCCAGCGTCCGCTGCGCTGTTCACTCCAGTGATGCAAACATTTCTTTGCAAGTATTTACTGAGATATTGTAAATTACTGAGCTCCAGCAGTGTACTTTCTCTCCCTTAATCTTGATCTGATCCCTGAGGGGCTATTTATTACGGATATATACAACTTGTCATTAGAAGTGAAGCTAATGTAATATGACACAAGTAGCACACATTGTTTAAATGTGTTCCAGAAAGTTAGCAAATTTAGTTCGGAGAATACTTACATTGCTCTTCTGCCTGAAAAGCAGCAAGAAAGGAGTGAGGAGGGGGGGGGTGGGGTGGGGCAGAATATTAAACACTGCTCACTGTAGGTGGCCAATTAATACCCTGTATCCAAGCTGGAACAAATCCTTCCACTATATACATAAAGCATATAATCTCTTATCTGCTTAGGCATTATCAAATAGTTGAGCAAATCCTAGTAACTTCAAACACAGGTTTAATGGAATGCAGCGCCAAAACAGGCAAAGTCAAGAATCAAGTTTTTTAAGAAGATAATCTGTTTTAGAAGGTTTCAAGAGAACTACTTTGCCACGCCACTATAATCTCATCCCATGAGGAAAGATGTCTGATTTGGCAAAACAACATTACATGTGTTAAAGCACAGCACACAACTTTGCTTTCCCCAGATCAAGGTTATAAGCAGGAAATCATTTTAGTTTCTTAGAAGTTGAAAGAATACGTAGCTATTGGTCCAGTTTCCAACCTTCGGTCACCAGATAATATTAATTTGAGAGGAAATTCTAATAGATGGCCCTATGACATGAATGGTATAATCCAGCTGAGACATGTGCCAGTATTTTTTAAAACATATTTTTTTAAACATTTTTTTTTTTTATTGATTTCAGAGAGAAGAAGGGAGAGGGGGAGAGAGATAGAAACATCAATGATAAGAGAGATTCATTCATTGGCTGCCTCCTGAACATCCTTTGTTGGGCATCAAGCCTGTAGCCCACAGCATGTGCCCTGACTGAGAATTGAACTGTGACCTCCTGGCTCATAGGTTGATGCTCAACCACCGAGCCCCACTGTCTGAGTCCATGTGCCAGTATTATTTCAACATTCTGTTTTGTATCATACCATAACGTTAAAAGTAATTCAATTCATTACATCACAAGCATGAAAAAAAAAAAAAAGTCCAAAACACCACCATAGCCAATAATGCAACTCTGACAAAACTTCAGTTTCACTCATTTGTACATTTACTTTAAAATAAATCCATTTCTCCCCCAGTTACATGGTCCTTTCCCCTGAGCAACTGGAATATATTTTAAGTGTCCTTTCATCTTTTTCATCTTCATTTTGGATTCTGCTCAAGCATTCAGGGTGGTTTAGATGAATGATCAGAAAATAGGAAAAGTGATGCCGAGACCGGTTTGGCTCAGTGGATGTAGCGTCAGCCTACAGACTGAAAGGTCCCGGGTTCGATTCCGGTCGGGGGTACATCCTAATGGGAAGTGTGCAAGAGGCAGCTGATCGATGATTCTCTCTCATCAATGTTTCTGACTCTCTATCCCTCTTTCTTTCTCTCTATAAAAAAAATCAGTAAAATATATTAAAAAAAAGAAAATAGGAAAAGTGAGAGAAGTCTCCCTTTTAGAGTGAGGCAGACACAGCGTGAAGCTAGAGAGAACAGCAGAGAGAGAGAGAGAGAGAGAGAGAGAGAGAGAGAGAGAGAGAGAGAGAGAGAGAGAGAGACAGGGAGAAGGATACACAAGTGCATGTAGAAAACCGATCTTCCCATGAACTTGAAAGCAAAAGCCGAGCGCTGTACTTGACTTATTAGTGTTACATTTTACAGCTTTTATGTAAACCAAAATATATAGAGCCAAGAGATAGTTCCTAGCTAAAAGCAAGAAGGAGAAGAAAAAAAAGAGGGAGAACCATCTTATATATTTTTAAGAGATGGATTTCTCGGTAGGTTTTGCCTAGCTTAAGGAATCTGGTGCTTGTGGGTGATGCAAGATAACACTTTCTTGTAATTTTATATAGTAAGCAAAGATTTAGAATATTTATAGACCACCCTGAGTAAGAACGTCACTGGATTCTAAGAGCATGCTCATACCAGAACATTCATCTTTTGAGCGGGGGAGGGGTAGCAGGGGGGAGGGGGGGAGTGTCTATCGGCCCTCAGGCCATATATGGCTGCAGGGGAAGGTATGCCTTTGACCTCCCAGTGCCTGCAGGATTAGAGCACAAACTCATTACAGCCAGCTGACTGAAGGGTTTTCTTTCTTTCATTTGTTATAATGACTAACTTTTTATCAGATCTGGCCAGCGACTAGGCTAAAATACTAAGGTTCCCCGCATTCTAATCTTGGACCAAAAGAGATTGTAAAGATATTTGTGTTGCTTCGAGTGACAGTCTGCCAGGGCGAGAGGCCACAATTCCCTGTGAAACAAAGTGTTCCAATCGTGTGCACACCAGCCCACTGCATTGCCTTGGTCTCTGGTGCTGCTAGCTTGCTCTCTGCTCGTGGGCTCGCATAGAAAGGAGCCTGTGTAGCATATTTTGGACCGTACACAGCCAGACTGGTGTAAGTTCCTTTTTCTGATTTATGAGTAGGTCTTGAAACAGTCAGAATTTCGCCTATTAAAATTGATATAAGAATGTTCCGAACTTTCAGTCAAGAAGAATTCCTTTCATTTTTATTCTATGCAATGTAATTGTAATGAATTACAGTATTCCACTATTTATATTCTCCACATCCACTTTCACAGAAGTTCCCTGTCATCCTGCATTAGTTAACAGATGCTGCAACGTCTGATCTGAAGGATTTCGTGGCCCCTGCGTATTTTTCCCATTACCCAGGCAGCTAGATCTGCCCCCATTAGTTATTTCCTCCATGGGAATACAGGCCCTGTTGCATAAGCATTAACTCTTTTGTGGTTTCACGTGCTGAACCGTGATGCAGCAGTAAACAAAACAAATGGCACATTTGTCTGAAGGTACGCTCGTTCCTACTTGCATACAAATTTAATGGTCATTCAGTTCTCCAGTTAGCTTTTTTTATGAAAGAGTAAGAATATTTTTAAAATAATTATTCACAGTAACTACTTTTTTTTTTTTTTTTTTTTTTTTTTTAATCAAGCAACTGTTTTCAGCAAAAGATGCCAGGCAACTTAGGCAGCCTTATTTCCTATCAGGAGGGGCATATGGCTAACAAGACTATATGTTTACCTGCAGGTCTTAATCTACCTGCGGTGTAGAAGCTTCTAGACATTTAATCTTAGGGTGTCAGTTCAATTTGTTTTTAAGTGAAGAAAATGACCTTGGTTTTCTTCCTCCATGGATTGCTGAAGTAGGTATTAATAGTATGTCTTCAGTCTAACAACATTACTGGCCAGAAAGCCTGGTTTTGTGCAAAAGTCTCTTTAGGGTGAAGTGCTGCAGCCATTGTAATTCATAGTCTGGTTTATTTTAACGGAGTGCCAGGAGGTTTCAGTTTTGGTGGTAATTCACACTTTGTAGGTATTGGTTACAATAAATGGGTACTTATTTTCAGGATAGGCAAATATGCCTTGCCACCTCAAATTTAGGAGATTGGCATTTCCAAACCAAGATTGGGTTCCTTGACCATGGTTGAAAAAAAGTGGGTGCTTGTTTTATTTACATATTTGACCATACAGTTTGATTAAAAGGTCAACAGGATGTACTTATAAGTTTGTGCACATGAATCCATTCATTGATTCAAGAATATTTTTAGTTGCTCTCGCCCTGGAATTCCAGAGGTTCCTAAGGATCACTTCTTGCCCCACGGAGGTCCTGAGTTCTTGCTAAAAACATGCTCCCGCCACGTACAGGTTCTCTGTACGGGGTGTGCCCATGAGCAAAATTATCCGCATGGACACAAAAGAGTCAGACCCCAGGACATCCTTCAGAGGTGAGTCACCCCTACCTCCCGGCGCCTGGCTTTGCAGGGCAGAGGATGGCAGCAAAAACAAATGTCAGGAGCTGATCTGAACTCAGTCCTCCCCCTTCCTGGCTCTCAGCCAGGAGCTCTCACATTTTAGGGACTTTCTGAGGATTTGAAAAGAAAAGATATTCTTTCCATCTCAGATGGTGGGAAAAAATCCACAATCTTCTATTGCAAAGCTTTGTGATCACACAAGATTTGTTTCCCAGAGTTGTTTTCAAAAAACCAGGTAGAGCAACAATAATCCCGAGGCTATTCAAATTTTCAAAATTAAAAAACCACAAAACTCTTTGGATTGCATATTTCAGATTAAAGTTTTTAACCTCCAAAAAACTCATGGAGAAAGTTATGGCATATTCAGAATCAGGGACTTTCAAACAATGAGTGAGGGCCTCTGTAGGAGGTGAGGCTTGAGTGGAAGTGGGTGAGGGGCCAGGAGAGAAAACTCTGCCCCTTCGACCAACCACATGACTGTCTTTGTGTCTGTTGCATATATCCATTGAAAGTCATCATAAGACTTCATTTGCAGAGGGTCCTTCTACTTGAAGAAAGAAATGCTAGATTATTGTGTTACCAGAGGAATTACACAAATCCGGAATAGCTATTTTTAGCAGTAAGATTCCTTTTCCCCCAAATCAAAACAGACTATAAGCATTTTCTTGAAATTTGAATAAACTTTCAGTATTCTTTATGGGAATGTGAATCAGTTATTTCTCCAAAGAAAAAACAACTTAGAAATAAGAGCTTTAGCAAGAATTTTTATCATAAAACAACTAAAAAGAGAAGTGTGTTAACATATTCTTTGGGTTATAAATGCAGCATAAAACACTTTTATTGTGGAAAAATTTGGATACAAAGAGAAGTATTCAAAATATCTACTGTAATATCAAGTAAGTTCATTACTTGTTTGTGGATATATGGATATAGGAGCATAATTGATATAATCATGAATGTACTTTTTTGGCCTGGGGATACAAATTAATATTATCTTGTACAGTTACTAACATTTTTAAAAAAATCTTTACTTAGGGAGGAAATAGAAAATATAAAGTTGAAACAAATTTGTCATTTATCTAAAATTTTAAGAAGTATGAAACAGGGACTGAAGTTCTTTACAAATTCCTAAGAATTTGGACAATCCCAGGTAGCAGGTGGTCTTTGCCTTGAAGCTAATGACTTCTTGGCTGCCCTTGGCCTCTGGGTATTTAATCTAGTCTATTTTAGGCATATCATCCTAGTTGGTTTATCCCCACTTTCCTAATTTCTTTTTCCATTATCTCATAAAACAAGTAGTTATCAAATAAATAATGGGCAGTTTCTACTGTGAGAAGAAAAGCCAAATAATAACATAGAAAATAATTCTCTTAATGAACTGCTAAGCTTAAATTAGACTTCCTGATGTAAACTAAAATAAAATTTCCAAAACTTATGATAAATGAATGACTATTCCACATGCTATGCAAGAGTTTATCTAGTCAATTTTGAGAGAGGGGAAAAAAAAAAAAAAAAAAAAAAAGCATGATTTCCCAATCAGAGGCTAGAGAAAATTAGTTCACATAATGCTGATTGTGGAAGTCTATGAGGATCTTCTCCAAATATATTGTAGACTAAGTATCATAGAATTGTTAGATCTACTTCAAGTTCACAGCTACTTCAAGTATTTAAACACTTTGGAATAGGAAACAATCTGTCTATCACAATACAGAGCAAATTTAAGAAATTAAAAATAGCCCAGTGGTACTCATAATCTCATAGGTTAAAGTATTTTTTTTTATCCAACCCAAGTGTCCATGAATAAACAAATGGATAAAAAAAGCTGTGACATATATATATATATATATATATATATATATATATATATTATTTGGTCATAAAAAATAATGAAATCTTACTATTTGTGACAGCATGGATGAACCTAGAGGGTATTATGCTAATTGAAATAAGTCAGAGAAAAACAGTAACATAAAATTTTACTTATGTGTGGAATGTAAAGAATAAGCACACAAGTAAGATAGAAACAGACTCACAGATACAGGGAAAAGACTAACAGTTGCCACATGGCAGAGGGATCAGGATTGGAAAAGGTGACAGATTAAGAAGTACAGATTAGTAGCTACAAAATAGTCACAGGGATGCAAAGCACAGCATAAGGAATATAGTTGATTAGAGGCCCAGTGCACGAAATTCGTGCATGGGTGGGGCCTTGAGGGGGGTGAGGGCAGGCAGGGACCCCATCAGCCCTCCAGGCTGGCAGTGGGAATCCTTGCCAGTCCAGGATCCAGATCCATCCTGCTGATGCTCACGCAGGTTGTCGGAAGCCACCTGGTGGTTGCTTTTATATCCTTTCTTGCTTGCAGTGTCTAGAAAGGGGGAGTGGCCACAGTGCCCAAGGCTGACTTCCAGGAGGCTGGCGGTGCTGTTGAGATCGTGCTGGTGGTGTTGACATCGTGCTGGTGTGGGAGCTCAGTGACTACCAGGGAACAGCTCCTGCATTGAGCGTCTGTCCCCTGGCGGTCAGTGCGTGTCATAGTGACCAGTTGTTCTGGTTGTTCCTGTCATTCGATAGTTTAGGCTTTTATGTATATATTAGATGCCCCTTGCAGGAAGATTCCTGCAATAGGGCTTCCTGCTGTGGTCTCTGCTGTCCTGCCTGCTTCCCTTCCTTCTCTGCTGCCTCGCTTGCTTGCTTCTCGGAAGTTTCGCTCCCTTCTGCAGTGCTTGGCTTCCTTCTATGCTGTCTTTTGTCTTCATGCTGGCCTAGATATGCAAATTAACCGCCATCTTGGTTGGGTTAATTTGTATACTCGCCCTGATTGGCTGGTGGGCGTGGCTTGTGGGTGTAGCAAAGGTACTGTCAATTTGCATGTTTCTCTTTTATTAGAGAGAAACATGCAAATTATTACAATATTGTAATAACTTGTATGGTGTTAGGTGGGTATTGGAAATATCAGGGGGAACACTTTGTAAAGTATCTGATTGGCTAACCACTATGCTGCATACTTGAAGCCAATACAAAATAATGTTGAATGTAAACTGAAATTGAAAAATAAAATTAAAAACTATTTCTTCTCTAGCTTCTTTGAGCTAGTCTCATTCTGTCTCTTTTCTCTGTAACTTTTCCCTTAACTAGATTATCCTCTACCCTGACCCCAAAACCAAATAAGTACAGTTAACTCTTAATTATCATATTAGTTTAGTTTTAGATTTCATGTTCTCCCTAAACCCCCTCCCCTGCCATCCCCATGCTGGGGTGCCTGCCCTCCCATTTACTCAGAAAGTAGCCTGTAACTCTAGTCTCATAACAATGCATTAAAATCACCTTTTATGTGTCTCTTCCCCACAGTACTGTAAATATTTAGAACACATCATTTTCCCCAGCATCCAATAAATTCCAGTCATTGAGTAGGTGCTCAACAATATTTATAAAATAAGTGAATAAACAAGGGAGAATAAATAAATAGAATCGAATAAATGAATAGGAAATCTCACCTAAATGGAATGTTGCCATTATAATGACAGCTTGGCACTTTTGCCAGTTACTTTTGCACAATAGCCTAGGTAGGACATTAAACTCCACATGACCAGGTGAATTCCACTTGGTTAGCTGTAACCATTAAAACATCACCTGCTGTCAAACATACCTTTCACTCTCTGTGTGTTATTTAAGAGAGTGAAGGCCCTGGGCCTAGAGCATTTCTTTTGGATAAATGATCATTAAGGGTTAATGACCCAATGCCTTGCTTTAGACCAAAAATTAAAACTATGTCTAATCGGTCATTAGTCTCCCCCTACATGGCCTGAAACTCCATGATTATTGCTTAACTTAAGCACAAACTACAATGCAGGCGGAACATTGTCTATCTCTGTCCTTTAAACATAATGAGCATGGGTTTCAGTGAATTTAATCAGTTGTTTACATATGAGTTGGTTCTTGGCAATAACAGAAATTGTTTCCCTGACTTTAAAAAAATGTAAACATAGTATTCTAAGAGGTCAAATCATATTGTTTATTTCTTCCATGATCAACGTCATTATAGTTGATTGAATATTTTTTAAGTCACAAATTGGATAAAATTTTATTTCAATATTGGGTTATGTTACTCTCTATTCACCTTTTCTCTCTTACCATAAATCTCATTAGTTTCTTCAAATATATAATAGCCATTGTCTCATGACAGTGTGACCCATGCTTCTTCAGGCAGTTTGCTATTGTATGATTTCAGAAATACCTGAGATTTCTTAAATTAGTAACAGAAAATGTATCGTAGATTTTCCCAAAGTTATGCTTTACACACATCTATGGCAGCATAAAACTTTGTTATACTTCTTCAGTCTACTTGATAATTTTCTGATTAGGCCATCCCATGCTTGGAGGAAGCAAAGGAAAATTCTGAAGCCTGCCAGAAGCAAATAGATTGTGGATTTCTTTAAAAATTCTATTTTTTTAAATAGCTTATTTTTTTCCTGATAATATAAACGATTTAGACTAACAAGCCACTCATTGATCTTTGACCTTTTCAGCCACATCAAAAGCGTCTTAAAAGCCAATTAGTGGAAATGCAGAGAAAAGGTCATTTTATTATAGCACTCAACGTTGGAACCACAATATTTTACATAGATTCAAATTATCACATGGCTTTCATTAGAAAAATAGAAAGAAATGCTTCAATCCTAAAGCAGGTAGATATTTTGCATGCACACATGATTTTACTCCTCCTCCTACTGGATATAGTAGTTTCCTCAGTACTGTCAACACACACAGTCTCTGGTAAACGCTCTCTTGAGAATCTCTTTGATGTACAACAGGGATAACACTGATAAATGATGTCTATTGATAATCCCCAAGCCTCATTTTAGTTGCTGGTTTTAATTGCTTTCTCAAAACAGCCCTTTACCAGCAGACTATTTTAGGAGTAATGCATGTAAGATTAAACACTGGCTTTTTTTCCTCTTTCCTCCTTTTCTTCTCTGATAATGTTGATTTTAGGCAGGATAACACAGAGAAAAGGGAGAAAATCAAGGACTTGGTTGGCTGCAGAACCTTGGTTAACTCAAGGTAAGCCCTCAGAAATTAAAGCAATTACATTATTAAAGAGATTATTAAATATATTTGTAATTAAATTTCTAAAAGTCTGGTGCCACAAGTAACATTCATTCATTAATTTTTCTGATTTAAACTTGAGGATTTGTAATTCACAAGGCCCTGGGCCAGATATACTTTGGAATGTATAATAATAGAAAGGTATGGCTATTGTCTTTAGGAAATTATAGTCTTCCAAAGGATGCTACAATTTGGTAAGTCCCTCGATATATTGTGCTGGGGTATAATGTCTTTCTGCTAGTTTAATAAGAAGAGGTAGAAATCATTTTGATTTTGATAGCTGGCATTTTTCTATGTTGCAGAGAATCAATTTACCTTACTTTTAAAATGAGAGTATCTGATTTTTCTACAAGGAAGGCATTATCTTTATATATATGGCAGAAAAGTAAATAAAAATAAAAATACAAACAAACCCAGGAACAAAAACCTAAATATATCCTAAAATGAAGCATAACGACATAATGCCATAATCTAAAAAATATGTGGAACTGGTAGAATAAAGTCTCCAAGGTCACTTGTAACATACAAGTATCAGGTATTGAAAAACTGTATTAGACTTTGATTTTCTGAGCAGGAATTTCCAGTCTTTTCCTGAATACTTTTCTTTTAAAGTACAAGCAGACCACACTCATCAAAACCAGATGCTAATGTCCCTCTGCTCAGTTTCAGTTATCAATATCAAGTTTGAAAGATACAAAACATTTTTGTAAAAAATTAACTATGCCTATGATCAGGGCGTATTCACCAGAGTTGACATGAGCTAAGGTCCATAATGCCTTTGAAACAAAACAAAACAGAAAAAACAAGGTCATTCAGACTGAGTTTTCTCTTCAATCTTTTTAATTCAAAAAAATTATTTGTTCAAAAAATTTCCCATACATGTGCAACACACACACACACACACACACACACACACACACACACACACACATTCTTGTTAAGATCTGCTTAAATATTAGGTCAGGAGAAAGTCAAGCTTCCTGATTTGGTCTTTTGGAAAACTGCTGACACAATGATCAGCCCTTCAAACTCTTGGTTGGCTCTGTTGGTCAGAGGGAGTGTGCAGTCAGCAGTCAACTGGTGTTGCCATTCCCACAGTTCTGGAGTGGATGGGGTAAACCACAAATTACAGCTTCACAGCTAGTACCAATGTGTTGGTAGAAATGGGACCATATTGTACACTTACATCTTTAAGAGAATAATGTATCCTTGAGGTCCTTCAATGCTATTCCTTCAGTCATCAAAATTCTAATGCACATATTGGCATAGCATTGATTAAAAAAAAATACCAAATAGGTGTCAATATTCCAATATAATATATGAGATCATGTAGCATGATTGAATATCACATCTATATTAAGTGTGATCTAAACATTATTTGGAATTTTAATCATAGGAAGATAGGTAACTGCTATGCTAGGCACTAAATGTGCAGTGGCAAATGAAACAATCAAGGAACTCTGCCTTCATAGAGTTTACAGGACATATAGTTCACTGACATAGTCTAACACACACATAAATAAATGAACACATCAAGAACAAATAAATAAATAAAATGGTAATATGTGCAATGGAGAAAATGAAGAGGGCATAGTAGGACTTATTTAATTTTGTAAGTCATGGGTGGTATGACAGTGAATTATTTGTGTAGACTTGACTGGGCCACCGGGTGCCTAGATATTTGGTCAAACATTATTCTGGGTGTGTTTGTGAGGGTGTTTCTGGATGAGATTAACATTTGAATTGGTAAACTTAATTAATAAAGCAGATTGCTCTCCTCAATGTGCATGGACTTTATTAAATTCTTAAAGGCTGAATAAAACAAAAAGTAACAGAAGACTTTGCCTGCCTGACTAGCTTTGAGCTGAGACATCAGTTTTTTCCTGCCTTCTGACTCAAACGGAATCATTGGCTTTTCCTGCATCACAAGCCTGATGACATTCACACTGCAACTACCCTCTTACCTCTCCTGGGTCTCTAGCTTGCCAACTGCAGTCTCCACAATCACATGAGCCAATTCCTTATAACATACCTCTATCTATCTATCTATCTATCTATCTATCTATCTATCTATCTATCATCTATCTATCTACCTACCTATCATCTATCGATCATCTATCCATATTTATGAAAATAAATATTTGTAAGTACACACATCTTATTGGTTCTGTTTTTCTGGAGAACCCAGTTTTTCTGAAAAATAGTATAGATGATATCCTTTAGGAAGTTTCATTTATTCTGAGATATAGAAGATAAATAGAAATTAACAAACTAAAGCACAAAATGTTTGTAAACCTCTTGAATTGAAAATAGGCCTCAATGACTGAAATTTGGTGTAAAACACTGTACTATATGAATTTTATCTTACGGTCTAAGTGAATTATGAAATGTTTCATGACTTGTGTTTATACTTTATAATTTAAAATACATTTTATCTTTAAAATTAATTTGGACTTTAAAGTAGATCACTGGAATGAGTGATTGGAGGATACATCAAAGGGGGTGAGTGAGTTGCAACTGAGATAAGACAGGAGGGGGCACAGTAGAGATGGTGAGAAGTAAACAACAACTAGATGGTCTTGGGGGTAAAATCAGCAGAACTAACTTATGACTAAGGAAGATGAGAAGAAGGTAATGTGAAGAATGATTTCTCTGTTAATGGCTTAAGCAAATAGCTTGAAACTTTTAGACAGGAACAGATTTGTAGATGAATAACAATAGTAAAATTTGGGACATATTTATTTTCTAAATGTGAAATAGTGATTTCCAAAAGAATTACATATAAGGATCTGAAGCTCAAGAGAGAGGTCTTACTTGGAGAAGTACCTCTGGAAGCCATAGGCTTACAGATGGTATGAAAGGCATGGCAATATTTGAGGTCATCTAAGGAATGAACACAGAGTCAGAGAAAAAAGCCTGTAGGATTGAGTCCTGAGCAAAAAAAAATAAAGTTTGGGAAGAGAAAGAGCATATAGAAAACACTGAGGAGTGGGCAGTAAGCGATATCAGAGAGTGTGGTGTCACAAAAGTCAAATGAAGAAGAGGTATTGTGACTAATGGAGAAAGCAAGAGTGCCAAGTAAGATAATGGAAATTAAGAGGAGAACATAATGAGTTGGTAGATGGAGATAACAAGGAGTGGGAAAGAAACCATCAAGAAGAATCACCATATCTAGTAGAGTGGAAGATCAGCCTAGCAAATAATTCTCTCAAGCCTGATAGGATCATGTCACAACCAAAGTAACAGATGAAAAGAAAATCTGAAAAATGAAAAAGAATTTTATTTGTATTTATTGATTTATTTTAATCCTCACCCAAGGCTATAGTATTTCCATTGATTTTTAGGGAGCGTGGAAGAGAAAGGGAAAGACATAGAGAAACATCAATGTGAGAGAAAAACATTAATTGGTTGCTTCCTGCCTGAGCCCCAACCAGGGTCCGGTCTGGGATGGAGCCTGCAACCAAGGTACGTGCCATTGACCGGAAATGAACCTGGGACCCTTTGATCCACAGGCCGATGCTCTATCCACTGAGCCAAGCCAGCTAAGGCTGAAAAAGAATTTTATACATAATTTCTGAAATTGTCAGCTTTCTAAGATGTTATATCAACTCTACATGTATCATTTCATCATGACTATTGTGTTGGAAATATATTTTATTAGGTAATTTTTTTTTCTTCTCTATCAACACTGCCTGCAAAAAAAAAAAAAAAAAAAAAAAAAAAGTGTCAAAAGTCCTGAAAAGTTTCATAGAAAAATCTAATTCAAGTGAAGATCTTAATTGCGATAGAGAAATAGGCCTGAATTTATATCCCTTCTTTAGATAGCTAGAGAACTGGCATAAGTATATGGAACAATTGTTCATAGACATTAAGGTAATAATCCCTGAGAGAAAGAAAAAAAAAAAAGCAAGGTAAATTTCAGCCTTGCCTGGCTCTGTGCCGAGAGGCACATTTGTATCATGGCTTAAACAAAGGGATCTCAAGCAGAACATGGGTGTGTTGCTGATTTGAGGAGACAGAGTTAGAAGTTCAGAGAGCCTGAAGCAACAGATTTTGGGGAGCAGATATTGAAAGGTGGGAGACACCCATGGGAGAAGTCAGGAACTCCTCTTAGGGTTGTCTTAAGCCTTTGGCTGAATATTAAGCCATATATACATAGTGAGAAAGTCAGTAGGTCTGGGCAAAGAGCAATCAGGGATTTGTAAGCTGAATAATTCCTAGACATTAACCATGAGACATTCATGTACAAACACCCAAAGTAGAGAATCTTCTTTAACACTTGAGAAATTCAGTAGAGAGCCCAGAAATATCATGCCTAGTTAGGAACCCTAAATTAGCACTAGAGTAATCCTTATTAATCTTAGTAGCAGGTCTTTAAAAGATCAACTAAAATGCCTGCAGAACAAAATCCAGCACTCTTTAAAAGAAGACAACAAATCTCTATGTTTATTAATGTAACACTGACAATGTCTAAAATCCAATTAAAAGATTTCTCCAGTTTGGCTCAGTGGATAGAATATCAGCTGGTAGACTGAAGGGTCCTGGGTTCTATTCCAGTCAGGGAGTACTACCTTGGTTGCAGGCTCCTCTCCGAATTGGGTCCTGGTCAGGGCTCATGCAGTAGGCAACCAATCAATGTGTTTCTCTCACATTGATATTTCTCTCTGTCTTTCCCTCTCTCTTCCACTCTTTTTAAAAATCAATGAAAAAATATCCTTGGGTGAGGATTAAAAAAAAAAAAAGATTTTTAGATGTGGGTATGAGAAAAAAACATGGGAAAATATGATTCACATTTGGGAGAAAAATTAGTAAAAAGAAACTAAGAAAAGACAGAGATGGTGGAATCAGCAGATAAGGACTTTAAAAACATAATATCTAAAATGCAAATTTAACTGAAGGGGTTAACAACACATTAGATACTTAGAAGAAAGTACCGGAGAACTTGAACACTGTATTTCAGCACAAATTAAAACATTGAACTAACAGAGCTTCAGTAAACTGTGGGAAAATATCAAGTAGTCTGACATCTCTATAATGGTAATCTTAAAAAGTGAGGTAGAGGAGAAGAGAAAACTTTTTGAGGAGTGGTTGAAATTTGTCCAAATGAAAAGTAAAAACTTACAATTCTAAATGCTTTAATAAACCCTATTCAGCATAAACAAAAAGGAAACTACATATAGGCATATAATATTCAAATCACTAAAAACAAGTAATAAAGTGAAAAGCAGTTAGAAAAAAACAACAACCACAACACGTACAAAGGAACAAAGACAAGAATGCCTACGGGCACCTTGAATGAAACTGTGCAAGCCAGAAAATCTTTAAAGTGCTGAAAGAACGAGGAAAATGAGTCATTCTAGAAACATTCTTATAAAATACAAGCAAAATCAGGCAAACAGAAGCTACAAAATTTTGTTGCCAGCAGACCTGTTCTACAAGAAATGTTGAAGGCAGTTCTTCAGGTAAAAGAAAATTGTTAACAGATGGAAACTTATGTCTATGCCAAGGAATGAAAAGCACCAGAAATAGTAAATGTGAGATTAAATATTAAAGACTTTTTACTTTTCCTAAATTTCTTCACAATATAATTGACTGAGAAAGGAACTGCAAAAACAGCTAGAAAACAGTTAGCAAAATGATAACAAGCATGCACCTATCAATAATTACTTAAAATGTAAATGGACTAAATTTCCAATCAAAAGATGTAGAATGGCTGAGTGGATAAGACCCATCTATATGCTGCCTACAAGAGATACGCTTCAGATACAAGGACATACACAGACTAAAAGTGAAGGGATGGAAAAAATTCAGTGCAAATGGAAACCAAAAGAAAGTTGGAGTGGGTATACTTACATTAGACAAAATAGAGTTTAAAACAAGAACTATAATAAGAGACAAAGAAGGGTGTTATAATGATATAGGGTTCAATCCAACAAGGAGATACAACTTTCATTAGTAAAGCACCGATGCTTATAAATCACATTGTTTTACGGATCTCCCTATTAGAAATTCACTCTTCACCACTTATATATTTATATATTGTTATAAGTACACCAGAAAGGGGCAAGGCTACAGCCCATACACACCTAATTGTAGATGTGCCAGTGAAATGTCACATATGTGAAGTGCATACGTCATTTATTTCACCACAGAAATAAAATCAAGAACTGCTATGGGAAAGGAGGATGCATATGTGCTTAAACTGCTGCAGACAGGATGGCAGAGCAGAATAGCATTTAGGTGAGAAGGTCATATAGCAAGGCTTCATACAGAAGCTAACTTGATGTGGGAGTCAAATGGGTGTTTGCTATTTGGACCAGATGATAAGGAAGGAGAGGGTATTATAGACATAGGAAGCAATATTGCCAAAGGCATAAAATGAAGGAAACAATGCTTGGTATGGATATTAGTATAGGATGAGATATGGATCAGTAAGGAGGAGAGCTACTTGCAACAAAAATATCAAAAACTGAGAATAACGGAGGCTGGGTCATAGAGAATGTGCATGCCATATTATGCTGAGTTTGGACTTATTTCTGCAAATGATAGGGAAATTACTGAAGCATTCTGAGCAGGCAAATAGTGAGAAATAGGTTTATATTTTAGAAAGATTGCTCTGAAAGCATTTTGCAGAGTAAATGAAAGCACGGAGTCAAAAGTAAGACCTAGCCTTAAAAAAATCTATTATAGTAGCACAGCAAGAGAAGGCAAGGACCTAAGGTCATTGTAGTGGTAGGAAAGGGGGTTGGAGAATGTTTGTTGATCATTAGAACTTGGTGCTGTTGGAATGTAGCTGGTGACAGAAGAGAAACAAATCAAGGTAACCCAGCATTTGGACCTGGGGCATTCACTGGGTGAAGAGCAGCACAATAAGAAATAAGCCAACAGGTTTCCAGTGATTTTGGAAGACTGGCGAGGCTAGCAGACAGTGATATTGTTGAAATAGCATGTGGAAGGGGTGGTCTTATGGGATGTCCAAGAAGGGTGTTTCATAGGTATTTAGCTTCCCTGGTTCTGCCTACTGGCTAAGCATCTATCTCATTGACACACACACACACAGTACTGCTGACGAACCCAGCTCAGGTAACAAGCGAATGATCTTCTTTCTCCTGCAGATGAAAACATATTAACTTTGTGACCCATAATTCAGTGTAGTCTACCCAAAATTCTCAAAACATTCTTTTGCATTCTGATTATTCTGGGTTTAATTATCATGCTCTCTTAAGCAAATCTCTGGACCTCAGTTTTCTATGAGAAAGCTGAACTCAATGCTTGCTACATTGTCTTTCTGGTTCCTTTACCAACAAAATCTGTACTGTGCTGGATGATAAAAAGAGGCCTTGTTATGTTTAATATTGCCACAAATTGTTCCATTCCCATTCACAAATAAGCATAATAAGCTCTGAATTATCCCTTTTGGTACTTTTGCTCCAATTTTGTGTTGTTGTTGTTTTTTTCATGCAGATGAGTTAGGTCTGCTATAGGTATAAACTGAATGCTGAATTCGGTGATGGGTTTGTCAGTAACAAAATTCCAACTCACTTTAGTTCTCAACTAATGGTCTCTCTAGAAGGTGGTTGGGGACCATATTTTTGTACGGGTCTGGTCTTCCAAATATGTTGGCAGTTCTTGGCCTCCACTCAGATTCTGGCTGGTATGGAATTTGTTTTTCTTTGAAGACTACTCCAAGACCTGAGTAGAATGATTTGTATGTAGGTCTGTTTTGATTTTCAGGTGGTATCATACTCCCTTACAGAGACTTTGCCAGGAATAACCTCTGTTGGAAGGAGAGGGGAAAGAGGGATGGGAGAAACAGAGCATATCAGATTGATTTTATATTTCAGAGTATTGAGAAAGAAAGCAGGACTTACTGTGGAATTCACTTAAATAAATATTCCATTGCCTACATAATCACACTCAAGTGTTTTGGTACAAGATGGGAAAGATATAGCTTGATGGTTATTCATAGATGGCTACAAGTGCAATATTGGCTCACAGTGTGATTTTGATGCATAAAAAGAAGACCATATTTAGGCTGCATTGATGGAAACATTGTACCTGAGTCATATATAGGGTACAGTTTTCCCTCTAGCTGCTGCTGCTTTAAGGGACTGCATTTAATTAAGATACCTCAATCTAAATAAAAAGGATGGTGACAAATTAGAATGTGTCTCAATATGACCAAGAAGTAGCCCTAGTACAGAAGATATGATATTTGAGGAAGAGTGAAAGGCAACATATTTATCTCAGACCTTTGAAGGATTAGATTGCATTTTTAAAAGTGTGTTTGACCAACACCTGAGTCAGAATCACTGGAGGTGCTTTTTAAAATAAAAAATTTATTGGATTCACCTACAAATTAGAGAATCAGGATCTTTGGTGCCAGTTGTGAGAGGGAAATGCTTCTTAAAGAAGCATCCAGATTTATGAGAACTCCTAAAATACAGAAGCTGAGAGCAATCTTCCAGGGGTTGATGGGCTGCATTACAGCGTAGACAGAGAGGGTAAGGCACATGATATGGACCCAAGGATGGAACTAAAACCATAGGCAGGCAGATTTCACTGCAACTAACCCCCTGAAATCACCTGCACTTCTTCATCAGAGATGGTTTTAGTTTTTTCTGTGTACCCTCATTTCTTAACAAAGTACATTCACTCCATGGGTGCTAAGTAAATATTTGTGAAACATGAATGAGTAATTATATCTAATTAGGATGACTGCATATTATGGTTTGATAGAGCAGTTCTTGTTTAAGCTAGTGTTTATCATTTGTCCCAGATTTCTCATTAAACAAAACACCAAAGTATTATTAGTTTAATGAAAATAAGATAGGATGGGTCTAGCCTACTTCCACTTGTGAGGTGAATGCAAGTGAACAGAGTTCCTACTTTTATTGTGTTTTGTTAATCCTCACCCAAGGGTATTTTCCCATTGATTTTTAGAGAGAGTGGAAGGGAGGGTGAGAGAGGGGAAAGAAGGGAGAGAGAGAGAGAGAGATGATAAGAGAGAAATATTGAATACAACTATTATGCTGGGGCCCATTCACTTACCAAGACCAGTTTGTCATTTAATAAACATTTCAAAAATTATATAATTTAATTAGTCTTAGTGACTTTCTCCTTTTACTTTCCAATTTGTCACAGTTTTGATGATGTATTGAGTGGTCATCCTACTTTTGGTGGCTGATGAGAGCTGGGTTAGGGTGCCACAAGAAGTAGTAGGTGTCCTGTTCCAAGAGATTTTGAGGAAACCAAAAAATGAGCCTGCTAAGGGATGCCGAGGATAGTGCCTCCGAACTGGGTTTCAGCAACACAATATCTTGCCTGCAGAGGAGGGAAACAAATCATCTTTTATTAATTTTCACCCATCAAGTAACAAAAAAAAAAGGAAGGAAAGAAGGGTAGGACAGAAGTGGAAGGGAGGAAGGGAAAGAAGGTGGGAGGAGAAAGTGAATAGGGAAGGAGGAAAGAAAAGAGGAACAAAATCCAAGCTGCCCTCTTCCTCTTGGACATAATGCTGAAGGGTTACTGCCTTCTGGAACTATGTCTAGTGTTTGTGAGTGAGCTCCAGGATGGCCTGTTTTCATGCAATGACCCTCATGGTCCAGGTCACTGCAGCCGAATAGGCACCAGGTGCCCTGTGGACATGCAGAATCAGCTGGAGTCAGAAGGTCACACAGCCAGTGGCACCACGGAGTGAGGGGAGGCTTTCTTGGCAGTTGTTAGGAAAACTGCAGACAAGACTGTGTGGGCATCGCACCGGTACTGCAAGTACTGCCAGTGAGAATCACAAGTGGCCAAGGCCTCTCCCCTTGCTGCTGTGGCTGTTACTGTGTGAGAGCTAAGAGCGTACTGCGTGGCGTCAGACACTGAGCCCAAGCATGGTTCCTCACCTTACAGCCCAGGTGATCCTGAGTGATTCCCTGCACATGTCTAAACCTGTATCTTCATCTGCAAAGAGAGATCATGTTTCTTACTTCATTCTATTTGGGAAGGACTAAATGAGAGAATGCATGGCCAGTGGTTATTGTCTGATAATACTGGGCAAGCACTCATTAAATTGCAGTGTATTATTTATTATTAACATTATTATTGCTGTTATTTAACATTATTATATTATTACTATTTCTATTGTGACTAGGTGGCATTCTGGTTTTCCTCTATTTCCTTCAGATTTTCAATACTATGACTATTGCTTCATTTATTCACTGAAATAAATAAAATTAAATTTACTATTAAAGCCCTACTGTATGCAGAGTTCTGAGAGTGTTGGGATTGAAAGATGAATAAAACAAATGGAGAAACTAGGCTTTTTGCATGTTTGGGGACAGTCTACGCATAAGTAATATAAAGAAGTCTCTGCCTTTTGAACCTCTATTCTAACAATAGACTGAACTCGAGAAAGAGTGATTTTACATTCTCTGGGACAGTTCACCATTTGGACATGCCAGACTTTTACTTTTGGGGATGATGTATGGACACACATGTGCGTTTTCTCTGTGTGTACGTTGGACCTTACTATGGGTTAGACTAGGGGTGTCGAACTCAATCAGAGAAGGGGCCAAAATCTAAAATCCAGCCTAAATCACGGGCCAAATGGTTTACTGAACAGTCATAAACTGTCATTGTGATGGAAATGCAGCGGAGTGCAGTGATGACAGCGCGGTGCGGGCCACATTGCAAGGCCTGGCGGGACGGATTTGGCCCACAGGCCTTGTGTTTGACACATGTGGGTTAGACAGACAAGTCAGTCTTGCCAAAGTTGTCTCAGCTGGTAGCATAGTGGCAATGGCCAGGCATGATTTTAGGCAAATGCGATTTAAGTGCGGGATCTGTTCCACCTCAACTATCTTCCCCACTCTACATGGCCTGCAGGTGACAAGGCTAGGCCTGTCACACCTCCACAGAGGACTTTTTACAAGTTGCTCCTTTACTGTGAACAATCATCCCTCCTCCATGGCTTGTGGAGCACCACTCATCTTCCAGCTCAGCTCCTGTGTGAGCTGCCTCCTCTGTGAAGTCTGTGACACACTGGCCTTCAAGGAGGGTGGGCCACACTCTGTTGGCTCCACTGTGCTTTCTATAATAATACAGGAAATACCTTTCTTTTGTGCCCTGCACTGGTTGTGTCTTTCTGCTGATCATAGGCAGAAACTAATTCTCATTTATTTTTTTATCTCTGGCATACAATCCAATGCCTAGAACATAAATGGGAATTGAATAAAAAATTGCTGAATAGGTAGGTGAATGAATGCATGAACGAACAAACATACAAATGAATGAATGAATAAAAGTGATGATTATAGTAGTACAGATATGTAGGATTAGTTATTCTATCTTGAAACTTTTCCTAAATTATCAAAAAAGTATCTAGGAGTGACTTCTAATACTTTCCATTTCAGAATCTTGATTCTCTTACTCTAGCTGAACTCTCACAAGAATTATCCCTTACCTACTTTTCCTAACCAAACTTTGAACATTCAACTAAATGTTTCAGAAACTAAAAACCATCTCCCCCAGTTGCCTTTGATAACTGTTGCCAGACATTCTCATTCACCTGCGAACCCTATAGATATGTCATCACTTTCAAGTTCTTAAAAACCCCAACTTTCTCTCGCCATTGCTTCCAAACCTGATGACAACTCTAACCCTCCAAGACCACAGCCTTTCCACCTGTCTCGACCCTATCTCTTCTCAAATACTGATAACCCTGGCCTCTAACTCACACCTCCTGCTATAGTTTTCATTAATCCATTTTCCCCTTCAGGATCTTTCTCAGTTTTGTTTGAGCATGTTGGCTTTTACTTTTCACCAACAGTCAACACTGAATTCCATCTGGCCTCTCATCCACCATCTGACATACTCTCTTTTGTTATTAACCTCTTATCCCTGTCCTGCTCCCCAGGTTCTTTTCTGGCCACATTTAGACACTCACAGGTCTTCCTTATTTCACAGTTATCGCTGGATTCCATGCACTTAGCTAACTGCCACTCAATATTCTCCTACCATTCATTGTATCTCAGCCAATGGGGCAGTTCCTTAATTCCTTTCAATATGAGATTCCCTTGACTGAGAAATGCAACACGTCAGTTTTGGAGTCAAATACAAGGTCAACTAATTCTCTCTAGATGTTGATGATTGGTCCTGTACATTCTTTTTTTCTTCAGCGTTAAATGGTTGATCCTGTTCATTTTTCTATGTGTGTTTGATCGCTTCCTAATTCGTTATTGATTCGACACCTTATTAGTGCCATTATATCCAAATTGGGAAATATTCAAGTTGAGATAAAAAGTACAAAGCACTTAGTGCAATGCCTGGCATATAAGAGATCTTTAAATATCAATTCTCTACATTTACCATTTCTCTTTGTCCTCAACCATCATGAGGATTTTTTTAGATTTTTTTAATTTCTCAGGTAGAAACTGAGCAGAGAGATTGATTAAATCTTCCTAGTTTTCATGGCTACTCAGTGACTATATCAGAACCAAGAGCCAGGCTTCCAACTTCCAAGCACAGGCAGGGTGTTCCACCCTTGGCTTCTCTGCTTCTAAATGATACTTTACATTAAACTCCAAAGAGAGTTTCAGATTTAATAATTATCTGGAATACAGAGATCATTAACCATAGAGTAAGACTGAAAATTTGCCCCAATTTTTTATTATTTTATTTTTCAATTACAGTTTATGTTCAATATTATTTTGTATTGGTTTCAGTGTTCCCCCTGATATTTCCAGTATCCACTTCTATGCCCTAACTTAAAACTAGTGAGTACAAGAAATAGTAAATTTGCAAAATAGAAAAGAATAATTACTCACATGCAAAAGTAAACTTACTTTACAAAGGGGAAAAACACTGAAAATGCCTCTAAAGCGTAAGTATCCGGTTACCTAAAATATCTTATGTAAATTATGCAACTTATATAACTTTGGGAAAGTTTCTTTTTAAAAAGATATATCTTATTGTTATTTTACAGAGAAGAAGGGAGAGAGATAGAGAGTTAGAAACATCGATGAGAGAGAAATATCAATTAGCTGCCTCCTAAACCCCCCCTACCCCTCCCCCCCCCCCTACCCCGGATGTGCATGCAGCCAAGGTACATGTCCTTGACTGGAATTGAATCTGGGACCTTTCAGTCCGAAGGCCAACGCTCTATCCACTGAGCCAAACCGGTTTCGGCTGGGAAAGTTTCTTAACCTCTACTGAACTACGGTAGAGGTTAACCCTAACCTTAACCCTAACCCAGTGCCTGATGCAATTATATGTTTGGCCCATAATGGTGCTGTTTTCCTCTGCTTTCCCACCCCCACCCCCAGCTTCTTTGTTAAATTCTTTGATTACAGTCCAGGAAAGCGATCTTCCTTGGATTCTGAAGTTAGCACCCATACCACAAATGTTAAAGCTTTTCTGCAGGGGGTCGCATCTCTGTTCTTTCACTTGTTTGTCATAGAAAAAAATAAAATAAAGGAAACATCTTCAATGCCCAGCTTTGAGGAATTAAACACAAGATAGTAAATCTATTTAATGTGATACTGTCCATCCTAAACAAGGTTAATATGCATTTGTATTTATTAATATGAAGAGCAATTCATAATATATCATTAATTAAAAACAACAAGTTCAAAACAACATATATAGTCTTATACCATTTAAATAAGTCTTTGGCATACAAACTCATAGGTACTTACATATAATCATATGTATCATCACTGGATTTCCTATAGCTGGACATTGAGGATGTTTCTTCAGTTCTTTTTATTATGACCAAGCTAAAGAACACAGATTTGTTTTCCTAAGGAAGTTTTAACACACTATGGAGGTTATATATTAACATTTTCAACCAACAACTGATATCTTAGTGTAATGGGATTGTGATTGATTTTTAAAAATTTCAATTTACATTATGTACTTATAAAAACATCTATTATTTGCTTAATAAAAAATAATAAAAAAAGGCAAAATCAATCAAACTCTATATTTACTGAACTACATCATTTACCCTGGCAGGTCAATATAGCACATACAAGTTCCTCATGCTTGGCTCACATGCTGACATGATAAAATACAGCAGTTCCCCTCTTAAATGCACAGAGAAAATGTCTGCTATCAATGTTCAGCAGTTTACCAATCACAATTGTCTTTGTGTTTACACAAACTTTAACTATGACCAATGGTTTAAATACCACTCCATGCCATCATCACTAGTCAATGCACAATAGCCTGATTCCTGGGGGGGAAAATGTGTACAGATTCAAATAAACTTGGAAAATCCAAACAGAGTCTTTTGTTAGTGACCCCTAATGACCCACAATCAAGGCTAAACATCGTGGCTAAACAATTATCTTTGGGAATTGAAATGTAAACAGAAAGAAAACTCGCTGTCCGTCCTTACTCTGTATGGCTATTCCTCTCTGGCAATAATACACCCACATACATCCTATCAGTATTTGAAAATTCCTATTAAAATTTTAAAAGTTATCACTTTCTCATTCGGAAAAAAAATATGAATATCATTATATACTGATGTGCCCAAATAAATTGCCTTTCCCCGAAACAATATCCAGTATGAAATTACATAGGAAAGTGGCAGGCTTTGTTCCTATAACCAAGCATATAAAATGCATCCCGAATGTTAGTTACTACTTGGCTCTTTCCACTTTTGCTTCTAAATCAGTTTGCCTCCCAAACATCGTCATATGAAACGCTTTGCATAACTTGGGTATACTCATCTGCACGCCAGTCCTTAGAATTATGTCCCAAGAGCTGTTTAATGTTACAAGTTCTGGTGCTGATTAAAAGTTCTAGAAATAAACTTTAAAATGGGTGGAGGTACATGTGTGCGTGTGTTTAGAAAAAGGGATTTCACCAAGAATCCATTTTCTGCCTTTGCAATGTACCCTAAGGAATTGAGATGAGTACAAACCCGAAGAAATGAGTCTGATTCCCTGAATAAACCCAAAGATGCTAGATTAAAGCTGGTGAAGATACTGTGTGTTAAGAGTCATAAACGTAATGCCTCATATATTTTGTTTTGTACAGACATTATTTTGGGACTGATTAGCTATAAATTTTGCTACACACATCATGATTAAGGAACCATTTTAGGAACCTCCCTTTCAAAGTCAGATGTTTTAGCCACACAAAACCTTAACAGAGATAGAACTAAAATTTCTTTCACTTCATTTCTCGACAATCATAAACTTGTGAAAATACAGATAAACAGAATTGTTAGAGGAAAGTATCACTTCCAGCTGATGGTATTAAAAGGATATCAGCTCGATCTTGCCCTGCCTCATGACTCCTGTTTCTTACTTTCTAAAGAAATGACACTATTTTTTAGAAGTATAAATGTCCTTACATGGCACTCATAATAAATGGAGAGCAAATCACAATAAAAGAGGAAATAATAAATGACTATATTAAACTCTAGCCCTTTACTTGGCCATCTGTCTTCAATTTCAAGCATGTTGTTTTTGAATGGTATCCCATTGTAACCAAATATAATAGGATAGGCAAGTTAATGAACTACGACACAGCCTATCATAAATGTGATGTATCACCAAGGCAAAGCCACCCAAGATGCAAAGCAGCTACTGTTTTTCTGTGAAGCTACTAACTTTTAGTTCAGTGCTCTGAGGAAACAGTAGCCTCATTTATCTCTGTGTTTGTTGTCCAGTCTCAAACAGCTGCCCTCTCCTTTTCCTCCCTTCCTGACTTTGACCCCCAAAGAAAAAAAATGAAAGATATGGGGAAGCCACAGAGAGATGTAGGTAAAGAAGAAAGAGGTAATATTTGGATTCATCTGAAGGAAAAAATACATGTTCATCATTTTCATCACCAGTTAAGATTCCTTGGTAAATTATAAAATCAGCTTTGCCAACATAAAAACAGTTGTTGGCCAATTCAGTTATTGACCAACTGTGTCTTTGTGTACTCCTCTCCTGAAACTAAACCCTTTCCTCAGAAAACACCTACTTGCTTTACATTCTTAAAATATATTTAAAATATGTGTACAACACTATTTTGTGAAGCACTGGATTTAATTTCTTGCTTATGAAAAATATTTAGCTGAAACCAGTTTGGCTCAGTGGATAGAGCATCAGCCTGTGGACTCAAGGGTCCCAGGTTCGATTTCAGTCAACAGCATGTACCTTGGTTGCGGGCACACCCCCAGTAGAGATTGTGCAGGAGGCAGCTGATCGATCGATGTTTCTAACTCCCTATCCCTCTCTCTTCTTCTCTGTAAAAAATCAATAAAATATATTAAAAAAAAGAAAAATATTTAAAATATTAGAAAGGCAATACACAGTGTCAGAAACTAAGAGACTTAAGAGAAGACATTGGAGGAGGCTGAGTGTCTTTTCATGCACTTTTATTTTTGTATATAATAGATTGAGTGAGTTTGATTTAACAGAATAATTTATTATAAAGCACTTTAATGTAAGTGATTTAGGATCTCTTCCTGAATGCATCTCCTCTATTGGACTTTACCTTTTCCAGCTATTCCATTTTCACTCAAGTGAAAAACTGTCCTCCTTACTTATTGAGCTGACTTAGGACAGGAAATGGATTCCTCATTCATGAGGGCTGAAAGGCAGTACACTCCCTTTCAAGTTTGAATTCTCTATTTTCCGTGGGGCGTCGTTTTGTATGCAGAATGTGGTAGAATGCTGAGATTTCCAGTCTCCGGTGTACTCACCGGTTTACTCCCCTCCCCTTGAGTGTGAACAATACTGTGGGTATGGCAGATTCCACGTGCATAATTAGGCTGCCTTCTATTGCAAAGGTAAAAAGACTTTGCAGATGCAATTAAGGCTCCAAATCAGATGCTTTTCAGTAAACAAACGGAAGCTCCTGGACAAGCCTGATTTAATGGGGTGAGCCCTGAAAAGAGACTGGGCCATTTCTAAAAGAAGAGATTCAATATGGAAGGGCTTCTCTTACTGCTTTTGAAGGAGAAAACTACCATGTTATTGAGAGAGCCAAGTACAGGGAAAGATGCTTGGCCCCAGGAGCTGAGAGTGACCGTGTCTCACAGCCTGCAAGGAAATAAGAACCTGAGTCCTTCAGCTGCAAGGAACGGAATGAAGTCTTCTGAAATCTGAATGTGCTTGGAGGAGGATGCTGAGCCTTTGATGACATCCCAGCCCAGGACAATACCTTGATTTCAACCTGGTGAGACCCTGAGCAGATGACCCATCTAACTTGTGCCTGGACTCCTGACCTATGGAAACTGTGAGATAATAAACTTGTATTGTTTTAAGTGACTAGAATATGTTAATTTGTTATATAGACATAGAAAACGAATACACATGACATATGATCCCACTTACAGGCATTGCAAAGTATTTGTTGATTAATTTCCTATCAATCTTCAGCCTTACACTTATCCCCATGAATGTCACTATGTAGTACCACTCATGATTCATAACTGCAAAGACAAGCTTACTTGAAGAATGTTCATGCTGAAATCTAGATGTGGTCTCCCCTTCTAGTTTACAGATGGGGAAACTGAGGTTCAGAATAAATAACTAGCTTGAAGTTATACTGCTACTAAGTAGAAAAAAATTGAAATCTATTCCAGAGTCCTTTCCACAAGGGCAGAAAAACTAGATTAGGATTTACTTTGGGTTTAATTATAGTGGAATTAATCCCTCCCACTTCTGAGTTATGTTAGCACTTCTATGTGTTCGTATCCGCTGTAACACCCAATACCATCATTTATAGCTATGCTGGGACCTTTTTCCCATAGTAGAGCATCTTCTAACTGATAAGTATTTAAAAGATACTTTGTGAATTGATGAATGACTTTAATGAGGCTGAATTGACTGTGTAGATAATAATTAGAAATATCAATATCTCTATAAATTATAATGGAGTGAAAGAGTGGGTCAGGCAATTAAGAAAGAAGAGGGCTTTAAAACCAAATGCCCAAGGAAAAAATTATGTTTCTAAGGAAATACATACAACATATATTGATGAAATACTTAAAAGACTGTGATATATACCAAATTACCAAATAAAATCATCATTAATTGAATAAAATCAATTACAGGACTGTGATCTCATCTAAAATGTTGGTAATGTAATCACCTATCACTTTTTAAAAATATACATATTTTATTGATTTTTTACAGAGAGGAAGGGAGAGAGAGATAGAGAGCTAGAAACGTCGATGAGAGAGAAACATTGACCAGCTGCCTCTTGCACACCCCCTACCCGGGATGTACCAGCAACCAATGTACATGCCCTTGACCGGGATCGAACCTGGGACCTTTCAGTCCGCAGACCAACTCTCTACCACTGAGCCAAACCGGCTTTGGCACACCTATCACTTTTTACCTTCCATATCATGCTCACTGTAAAGGCTAAATTTGAAAATATCTAAAAAATAAGGCCAATGTGAAAAAATGCAATTGTCAGTCTCAGATGACTTTAACATCTCTTCCAAGGGAACTTTGACATTACCTTAGATTGGAAAGAACTAGAACCCCAGACGAACCCTAAGTCAACTCTTGCTTTAATAAGAGATAGATGCTCATTGATTGAACTCTACAGTTTTCTCAAGGCCCTCGTCGTGCCATCGTGATAATAATCAGGAAACAGAGCTTCTCGAAGGAAATGACTAGTCTTTCAATTCTATATCCTCAGAGTCTAACATACTAAATCTGCATAAAAATGGGGGTAAGCTATGTATTTTGCTCCCCTTGATTCTTCAATTGTTGAAAGTTCCAAACTAAGTTTGTTGAGTGTGACATTTTCTGTGAGATGCAGGCATGCTGGGGGTGAGCGGCAGCCAAAACAGAACAGCTAGTGGCTCATGGTTGCATGAATTGGACAAGTTTAAGGGATAAATGTTTCTTGGTGGGAATTTTAAAGGGTTTATGTATTTCTTCTGTCTGATCTTCTATTGACTAAATGGCATAAAACATGCGCATTCTTGGAGCACATTTTTCTTTTGTTCCACAAAAAAATTTATGTGAAGGAAAAATGCTGACATTTGCAGTTGATTTATTCTTAATTTCAGAAAAACATGGCCAACAAGGACTGTATTGAAGTGTGAGTACAGTAATTGAAGGAACAAAATAAAACGAGGACCAAATGTCATCCAAAATAAACTCTCCTGGAATGTTATTTACTCAAGTTTTGGACTTTAGTGTAAGTGAGCCCACAAGCTGAAGTCCCAAACTAGAGTACATTGACTAGCCCCAGGCCTAAGGTCTAAAGGGGAGCAACCCAGGAAAGAGTGTTGAATAATGGCTTATGCATCAATGAAGACACGTCCCCTCTTTGTTAGTTTTGTTAGCTCTGGTTTGTAGTTTAGGATTCTTGAAAGAGACAATTATTCTTTGATATCCTATTATCCTTAGAGTGATCATTTATCAAGACTGATAGAGGTGTTTGTTATACTGCTAACCCTCGGGTGGTAATCATATTGCAATATGTAAATGTATTAAATATGTTGTACACCTTTAATTTAGACAATGTTTTATGTCAATTATATTTCAATATTTAAAAGGGAATATTAGTGGCTTGAAATAGTTAATATTAATTCCAAAGATGTTTAAATGATCATTGTCTTATGCATGGATATGGCAAGCCTATCAAAAACTTCAAAATGGGGTTGCCAAGTAAACCACAGAAGGCCCAAACTTAAATTTCAGATAAATAACAAATAACTTTTAGTATAAGTATGCCCCAAATGTTTCATGGACATACATTAAAAATTATTCATCATTTATCTGAAATTCAGTTTTGTGTTTTTTTTTAAATATTTTATTGATTTTGTCCAGAGAGGAAGGGAGAGAGAAAGAGAGTGAGAAACATCGATGAGAGAGAGTCATCAATCAGCTGCCTCTTGCACACCCCCTACTGGGGATATGCCCTCAACCAAGGTACATGCCCTTGACCAGAATCTAACCTGGGACCCTTCAGTCCCCAAGCCGACACTCTATCCATTGAGCCAAACCGGTTTCGGCTGAAATTCAGTTTTAACTGGGCATCCTGAATTTTTATTTGCTAAATCTGACGACACTATAAAAGATAGCAGGATGAAATTTCTCTGCACTTCCCAGAGTGAACATTTTATTTCTAAGTCACTAGCTTGAATGGTTTTTGAAAAGGAAAGAACAGTAGAGTAGTCATTTACCAATCAGCTTCTCTATTGTTCTGTGTGTACTACCTGGACAAACATTAAATTCCTCACAGGAATGTAACACAATTAGAAAATGATGACCTGGAACTTCTTGGCATTCAAGTGTATGCTGTACAGATTTGTCCATTAACTCACATATCAGTACAAGCCACAGTCAGACCCTGTTCCAGACAAGATGAAAGAACTTTGAGCAAGTTGGTGGTCAATTTATTAAATTAATGAATGGAAAATGAATGATGATTGCATAGCTAAACATGTTGCACAATAAGAGGACAATGGATAGAAAATAGACAAAGAAAGAACTTCCTATTTCAAACATGTCAGTTTTCAGATGAGGGAATAAAACCTTTGTCTAATATAGTGATAAAAAGAGAAGGAAATAAAAGTGCCTCATTAGCCGAAACCACTTTGGCTCAGTGGATAGAGCATCAGTCTGAGGACTGAAAGGTCCCAGGTTCGATTCCGGTCAAGAGCATGTACGTTGGTTGCTGGCACATCCCCGGTAGGGGGTGTGCAAGAGGCAGCTGGTCAATGTTTCTCTCTCATCGACGTTTCTAGCTCTCTATCTCTCTCCCTTCCTCTCTGTGAAAAATCAATAAAATATATCTTTTTAAAAAAGTGCCTCATTATTTAACCCAACATGGCATGACAAAGGTAGAGAGAGAATATAAGTATAGTTCATCCAGGAGGCACTCAAGATTTAAAATATTACAACAGGGTTTTACTAAAACAATGAATTTGACAGAGAATTTAGTTGGTTAATGAGATTGAGAAAATTTGGATAAGATTTTCTTAAATGTTCTAAAAACCAAGAGGCCCAAATTTTTCTCTCAGCTATTTATGTATCATGCCTTTCAATTCTTAAGTAGTTTTATAACCTGAAACTTCATGTAAGTTTTTTTTCTTACATGTGTGTCTGTTTATGCTGCAACTGAAGATTGATTAGAGTATTTTGTAGGGCAGAATATTGATATCCAGGGGAATGATGAATCAAGACCTCTCTTGTCTCTGGAACCGTGCTATTGTTCCAGGGAATGTCCATTTTCTACAAAAACCTGTAATGGTCACACATTTGTATTTTTGTGCGGACACACACGTATGTCAGAGTTCTGTGATGCGGAGATGGTTGTGTTATGTTGCTCACTAAAGAAGCAAAGCTAAGTCACTGCTCAGCACACAAAGAGGGAAATGCAGAATGAAAAGCTCCAGGAAAGTCAGTGAGCTCTGTTGGCACTCACTTGCTATTGGCCTCAAAGCTCTCCGATTATACGCTCCTTTTATTGGATTATTACTTTAATGGGACTTTTTAAAGGGCATTTTAATAGCCTCCTTGTTTCAGCAGATATACATTGAAAGGCACTTGGAATACCTCCCAGTTGCAACATTTTTGATCTTCACATTTCTTAGAGTTCTGACAACCTACCAGGTAACAGTTAGTATGATATTATGCCAACACATTCCAGAGCTGGCAGTTGTTAGATTTGCCAGTGCAGTTTGTTATCCAGATCCCATGGGCCTGAGATTTATGGCCTTTTCCTTTTACCCACTTCTCCATAGACCCTTCCCCTGCTCTCTTTTTAAGTTTTTTTTTTTTTTTTAACTCTTTGACTGACTACACTATAGATACGTTTTTTAGATATATAGTGATCATCCACAGTCAACACATAACCTAGTACTAAACAAGAATTAATCACAGGCATTCTTATATTATGAATTTGCACTACTCTGTATAATTTAAGGAACCAGAGATAGCTTATTTAGGGCAAAGATATTTGTTTTCTTCACCCAGAATCACAGATACATCTTGGGTGATATCTATAAACCTCCTGAAAAGCTACATCCTGCACAGTGACTCTGCCATGGTGATTACAGATGTCTTCCCAAATAAGAACTTGAAGTTTGGGAAGGGACAGAGAAGGGAAAAAAATCAGAAAATGATCATAAAGATGCTTCAAAGAGGCCTTTTTTAAGCAGCTAATGTTAACAAAGGCCAGATAAGTGTAAAACTCTGTGGGTATGACCTGGCTTCAATCCAAAATGTATTTCTCATTCAGCCTTCTCTTGCAGCCCGAATAGGATTCAGGCCAGCTCCTGTTTCCACAGATGCTTACCAGAGACTGTGGACTTGGTAACTCGGATGATAGTCTCCCCTTGGAAAAGGATTCTCTGCCAACTTCTCCTGAGAATTGCATCCCTTTTCTCGGTTGGCTTATTATCTTTTCCTTTGGTGTCCTACAATTTGTCTAAGAAGATAAATCTATTATTTTCTAGCATGTCTAGAATTTACCTCATCTCTTTAATCTTTCTTACTTTTTGCTTCTTCACCTATCTGTACTACATTCTTAGGAATTGCTTTACAACTATCGTTCAGTTGATAAATTTTCTCCTTAGTGATGTTTCATATTTTTTAACCCAATCATTTAATATATCGATACTTATGTTTTTCATCTGTAGACATTCTTTTTGGTTCTAGTTTCTATTTCTTTTTTATAGTGCCTCGATATTTTGTCTTTGCTTCCTACTTGTATGACTTCATTTAAAACATACTTATTTTAGAACATCATTGCCTAACCATATTTTCGAAGTTTTTGAAAATCTTATCCTATAAATTGATGAATTCTTCAATTAGTGACTTATCTTCAGCAGAGTTCTATCCAGCATAATCTGTTGTGACTTGGCTTGAGGACATGCCCCTCCAGAATTATTTTGCAAAACAAACTTGGAACTAACTTTAATGTTAAGTCTTTTGTTTTAGGGGCACAGATTATGCAAATAATATAATTTGAACATCAAACTCAAATGTGTTGTAAATCCATGGGATTAAATTCTTAGGAGACTCTTTTTCTTAGTAATAATACAGTTAGAAACAAAAAAACGTTCTTTTGTTATGTCTTTCTGTTAATGGAAAATTTTATGCTCAGTTTTCAACTGTGGGTTCAAACTTTGAGCATCCATATTTTATAAAGAACCAAGTATTTGCCTTACCAGGTTTAAAGTAAATGAATGCTTACTACCAGATAGACAACTTCTCTTTAACCTGGGGATAGTTATCTGCTTATCCCTTTGGTTTTCAGTTCCCTCTTTGTTTCCAATACATATATTTGACTGATATATATTATTTTAGAAACTCTGCTAAGTGTTCTTTTTCATATAACTGTCTACTATGTGACTACACACACACACACACACACACACACATATATATTATACATAAAAACACTTTATATGCAAATGACTTCAGTGACAGTCACCATTCATATTGCCCTTAGAATGTGACAGGAACTATGCTAAATTATGTGCATTATCTCAATAATAACATTTTAAATAGTTACTATTATTATTCTCATTTTACAGTCAAGAAAAGATAAATTTTGAGGGTTTGGAAAAATGTCTTAAGGTGACAGAACTCGTATGGGAGCCCAAAGTTATCTCGAACCAGCAGGAGATGTTCTTAATCATCATCCCATAGAGTCCTCACATGCATGAGCCTCCCTCTGTGAGACAAGGTGTCTCAACATATGCACATCTTTTCTCTGTTAAAACTTTTTATTTAACAAAATATTTATAGTTCTATAAACTGTTAGAGAGTGTATAAATGTATTTATATTTTGTCAATCAATGCCACTTCTGTATTTCAAGTCAAGTGGAAAATATATCATGGTAATTATATGTTAAATTACTTTTGCAAACTGAATTTTGAAGGAAGTAAAAATATAATAACTTATTTTTTTTTCTTCATGCAGGAGAATTATCTGTTCATCTAAACAAATTTTGCAAATCAGTAGATTAACCTTTCACATACAAAATTTTAATAATTTTAGTAGAAATATTGCTTCCTTCTTTTTAATTTCTGTCATAGTTTTTATGGGATTAGCCAGCAATCCAGACTCTCCTTTATAAGCTCTGAAGTTCCCCAAATTTGTGGCTTTTTTGAACACTTTTGAAATAAGACAGTCTCAACGGAACCATTCTGACTCTATAAACATTTTTATATCTTTGAAACAAAATAAGGAGTCATCAGAATCTCATTTTCTTTTCTTCTAGAAGATTCCCCTGGTTGGCTAAATTTAGGGTAAAAATAGATTTATAAAGGAGGGAGGGCTACTGTTCAGTAGCATCAAGATTCAAACAAAATGGATAAATCAACTTAAGAATTATACCAAACTCCTCCATTTTAATTTATCTTTGTTATTATAAACCGCAAAGCAATGAATACTAAACTACAGGATATAAGCACTCCCCAAATTAACTCATAATAAATTACCTTTCTATAAATTTGAATATTTACCATATATATATATATATATATATAATGCACTTTTTTGCTAATATGATTAATGAATATGATTTTTAATCGCTAAAATTGTAATAGTTGGTGAGATGGAACATCTTTTATAATATTCCCTAGCACTGACATTCCTTCTATCTATAATAATAAAAGTATAATATGCTAATTAGATAGGATGTCCTTCAGGGACGAAGCTGGGGGCTGCAGCCGCCAGACTAAGGCAGCTGCTGTGGCTGCGAGGGAGAACTCAAGGTAGCTGCAGTTGAGAAGGCCTACTCTTGCACAAATTTCATGCATTGGGGCCTCTAATTGTTGAATAATTGTCCATATTGATTGCCCATATAATTAATTGAGTCTGGATATATTTCCCACTACATATTTTGTATAGTAATATTTAATAATTAGTTTTTTAAACACTTCCCAGCTAATCAGTCATCTTTTGATTTTGGGGATTTTCTACATATACAGGCTTCTAATTTTTATATATTCAAAAATATTAGTTTTATTTTTTATGATATTTTGAATGCTTTTAATTCTTCTCTCAGCTGTTAGAGAAACATATTTGTTTCTATTTTCTTCTGGCTTTCATGGTCCCATTACCACTCTTATTAATCTGGATTTATTTTAACATCTAGAAACAGTAAGAACCCTCTTTTTTTTGTTTCTAAATATATAAATAGTCTTCTCTAGTATCAATATTTTTACATAATACATTCATTCTCAATGCATTGGACATGCCTCTTTTTAAAAATAAGTATTAACTTAGTATACATTATAGAGTGCATCTAGTTTTCTGCTGCTATTTTAAAAAATATATGTTTGTTTACTAACCAGAGAGATAGAGAGAGATAGAAACATCAATGATGAGAGAGAATCACTGATCAGCTGCCTCCTGCACATTCCCTCACTGGGGTTTGAGCCCACAGTCTGGACATGTGCCCTGACTGGGAATTGAACTGTGACCTCCTGATTCATTGGTTGACACCCGGCCAATGAACAACACTGGCTTGGCTCTGCTGTTATTTTATTTATTTATTTATTTAATATATATTATTGATTTTTTTTTAATTTTTTTTTTACAGAGAGGAAGGGAGAGAGATAGCCAGAAACATCGATGAGAGAGAAACATTGATCAGTAGCCTCCTGCACTCACCCCCCCCCCCCCCCACACACACACACACATACACTGGGGATGTGCCTGCAACCAAGGTACATGCCCTTGACCGGAATCAACCTGGGACCCTTGAGTCCGCAGGCCGATGCTCTATCCACTGAGCCAAACCGGCCTTGGCTCTGCTATTATTTTAAATAATTACTGAGTCAATTCTATATATACTGGGTGGCCAGATTATGATCTCTGAATGCATAATAATTTGGCCACTCAGTGTATATCCTACATAATAAAAGGCTAATATGCAAATTGCCCCCTCCACCAGGTGTTTGACCAGCAGGCTGGCCGGCTAACTGCTCATGTTCCTCCCCCTGGCCAGGCTGGGCCGGACCCCACCCATGCATGAATTCATGCTCTGGGCTTCATATATATACTGAGTGGCCAGGTTATTATGTGTTCAGACATCATAATAACCTGGCCACTCAGTGAAGATTTTAATGCTTTATAGGATGTTTACATATCTCATAGGTATGTTCACCAAGCATATGTCCAAATTCCCTTTCTTATTATTACTCTACAAAAACAGCATTTTGAGTTATTTTTAGCAGATTAGATCACCATCATAAGACTTAGAGACAAAACAGAATCTTTTCTATATATTCAGTTCTCATTGTGAAAATCAAATCTTTTGTTATGTGATACCATGGTACCCTCTGGACATTTGCACGTAAATAAATATTGTGGGATGTTTCATCTAAAAAGTATTCCATGGTCAAGAACATTTGGGAAATATTGCCCATTTCACTCCCTTCTTGTACATTCATAATAAATATAAATATATAAAAGACAAAGAAATGAAAGAATCATACAGGGAAGAAATCTATGTGATTGTTTAAACCCGTGTTTTCCAGATTACCATGCCATTTTAATTTTTGCTTAACAATTACTAGCAAACCATGAACATGGCTGCTTTGTCCTGTATGTTTTCAGAACCTTTCTTTCCTTTTGGCTACTCTCAGTCCTTTTTTAAAAACGCTATCGCTTGGAAGGTTGACTGATCCCTCAGATGAGCTGGACATTACTATATAGGAGGAGTATCTCTCATGGGCAAAACATAGCAGTGGTTAGAGAAGGCAGAGATGGTGAATTTGTGTCATGTCAGACCCAGTCAGAGAGGTTTCCATTCCTTCATGTTGCAGGAGCCGATGGGAGTGACTCTAGTCAAGCAAAGAGAGAAGCTCCCTGCGAGCCTGCAGCCCTGCAGAAAGTGGGTCATTTCACCGCGAAGGAATGGCCTGGGTGGCACTTCAGAGACTCGATGGTAAGGGAACAGACTCCTTATTCATCACCGGGGAGATAGTGTTTTTCCTCTCCTGTGATAGATTCACGCTGGCCTGCAGTCTTTCTGGTTAGGCGTGACTTCCTGAGGGATTTTCTCTGGATTCGCAGAAGGTTCCCTGAATCCCAGGGAAAGCCTGACTCACCCACAGGCCTGTCAGGGTGGGGCTGGCATGACTTGGATGCAACTTCTACTTGGCTGAACTTACATGACGGGTAAATTTCAGCCTCACATTGACTGCCTCTAGGAGAAATAAAGGAACACGACACGGAAAAGGCCCCACGAAGGTGCTGACGGGTGGTAAAACCTCCTCTCACAGGCCTCCCACGGGTGCCCTAGGGGGACATGGTAGGGAACTTGGAAAAAATATTTTTTTAAATTTTCAACTTCCTTTTATCCCTGCAGCAGCTTCTCCAACAAGTTCATTTCCCCAGAGATTCTAATAACTGATACCTATGCTAATAAGAGATGCAGTATTTTGGATAACTGAGTCCAAGTCTAGAGCTGATCTTCCAACTTGGCACCTTAGTCCTTAACTTCTTTACAGCAATGCTAAAGCTTCCTTTTAATACCATATCTGTGCTCTTCATCACGTAAGTTACAAGAACAATCTTGTTCCTATTTAATGCCACCCTGGAAGAGGTACTTAAATTCTCACACACTGTTGCTCATGTGCCAACACAAACACATCTCTGATTTCTGTAAACGAGCAGGGTGACGCAGCTCTCTGGTTGATAACTACCTCTGAGGAACTGAAGGGTTTGTTTGCCATTCCTTAGAGCAAACAGTAGCCAGACACCAGATAAAAAGACCATAACAGGTTTACCCTGAGTTTGGTTAGGAGAGTAAGTAGGCAAGTCACATGAAGAAGGAAAGGAGATACTTGGAAAGAACAAGTATTTCCTCAAATGTTTCAATCCCATGTCTGACTCACTAGTTGAGCGACTTCCGGCAACCTACTTTACCTAGTCTTTAGTTTCCTATGAAACAGTGGGGGCAGTGGTGTTTGCTACACATGAATATCATGATGGTTACATGAGTTGTGTGTGTGTGTGTGTGTGTGTGTGTGTGTGTGTGTGTGTGTGTGATGCATCTGGCTCATAGTCACCCTCAGGGAATGTTAAGAATTATGTGATGACAATGGCCTTTGAAGGGTCATTGAAACCTTGGAAGTCAGGTGCCCGTGAGCAACTTTCTGGGAAAAAGGGTCCATCACTTTCATCAATAATTCTTCAAACAATTAAAATCTCCTGAAATGGTAGAAAGCAGTTTGAAAACATCAAATATATGGTGACAGAAAAAGATTCGACTTTGGGTGGTGGGCACCCAGTGCAGTGTACGGATGATATATCATACAATTGTACACCTGAAACTGACATAATTTCATGATATACCAATGTCACCCCTGTAAAATTCAATTTAAAAAGGAAACATTAAGAGCATCACTGAAGTAAACGGGAGTTGCTCCATCCAAAGTGATCTTTCCGTAGGTACAAAGATAATTTCCACCCTGTCATCCTTAACTAAAAGGCATGTGTTGCTTTTCTTCACTTATTTAAAGATTACCCTCCTTCCTTCAAAACTCAGGTCAGATACTCACTTGCAGAACACCTGACTGGGCCACTCAGGTGATCCCTGCAAAGTTCTCTCCTCTCTGGCTGCATCCCAGTTCTTAGAAAGCAGGGCTCCAACCATACACCTTCCTCAGTGCCCAGCAAAATCCTTTGGACATGGTCACTAATAAACAAATGTATATTATTTCTAAGGATATGTCAGAGTGTGTTCTGTGTAGAGTATAATGAGCTTCTTCTGGGTAAATCCACTTAGGGGGCTATGCTGTTTGTAGGGCACAACATCCAACATATCAGTGCTGCCTGAATGGTGAATGAAGATTTTTTTAAGGGTCACTATGAGTCAGTTACACACCAATAAATGCATAAACTAGACAGGTAAAGAGGGCAGAAAGGAACTTTTTTATTTTTATTTTTATTATTTTTTTAAAGATCACCATCTGGAATGTATAACCAACCCTCATGGTATTTATTTCACACGAATATTATAGAGTTCAACTGGGTATTCAAAATTCACTGAGCCAATATAGTGTCATCAAGAGACCACAGTTTAAGTTTAAAGGATCCGCTGCCTTTAGACTCTGCTTGAGAAAGAAGTCCCAACCATAGTTACATGATTTTTTCTCTTACATTCCTAACATGAAGGATATCACCCATTGCTGATTGGTACGTTTCTAGGTCTCCAGGACTACCTGCGATAAACAGAATAGGAAAGGGAAGATTCTTACAATCAAAAGGAAGACAGCCAATTGGGCAAGTTGATTTTCTTTTGTGGTGATAGGGTTGGGAGAGAAAGGAGATATGTTTGTGCAGAGCAGCCACAAAGTGCCATTGGAGGTATTGATGGATAAGCTGTTTCTGAAACCTGTGTTTCTTAAAGAAATTCTATCAGCAGCACCAAGAGGCTCGTTTGCTGCAGATTCATCTTCAACTGCTTCCTCCCCCCCCCCCCCAAATGCTCAAGATAAGCACAACTTAACTTGAGAGAGAAACTATATACATTTTTCATTTAAACACAGAACAAATGGGAAACCACACGACATATACAACTGTGAGAGCAGGAGACATATATGCTTATGAGAAGGCAAACAAAGATGCCGGCTGGGAGCAGAATCCCAGGCAGCGCACAAAGTCAAAGGAAGAATGGACCGCTGGGAGCAGAGGGGAATCTTTGCTAGAAACTCAGGCTGTGGCTATTTCTCACCACCACCCTTTTAAGGGTGTGCCTACTTCAATTTCATAAAATATTCTAAATTGAAAATTTTTGTAGAGTACAGATTCACAGCTTCCTTCTGGCCAGTGTGTTTTAATGAAGCCCCAAAGTAGAATTGGAAAAATAAGTTATGTTGTGCATCATGCGGTGTCTTCAATAAAGTGAACAGTGATGCCATATTCTTTTTAAAATATATTTTCAATTGCTTTATTTTAGATAGAGAGGAAAGGAGAAGGAGGGAGGGAGAAAGGGTGTGTGTGTGTGTGTGTGTGTGTGTGTGTGTGTGTGTGTGAGAAAAAGAGATCAATTTGTTGTCCCACTTCTTTATGCATTCATTGGTTGATTCTTGTATGTGCCCTGACCGGAGCTCAAATCTACAACCTTGATGTGTCAGGACGATGCTCTAACCCAGTGGTCTGCAAACTGCAGCTTGCGAGCCACATGCGGCTTGTGAGTGCGGTTTGCCGCTCTGTTGACTAATGAGTTTGCTGACCACTGACCTAGATTCTGGATTCCAATAATTACAGGTTGTTGTTGTTCCTTGTGATTAAGCCCCTAAACAACTGAGCTACCCAGCCAGGGCAGTGATGCCATATTCTGAGCACATGGGTATGTACAGAAAACTAGGATCAACTCCTGGGATGCATGAAGAACATGCAGCCCCAGATCATCATTTGTAACACCGGGGACATGGTAGAGTTGCATTTCTGAAATTATGTTGCATAGAAGGTTAGTTCCGTTGGACCTTAGCAGGGGAAATGCCAAATGAATGGTTCTGTAGTCACATCTCTCACTGCCTTGCTAATGAAGAACCATATATATATATATATATATATATATACACACACACACACACGCACACACACATACGAATATATGCATTTTATATATATATAATGAAATGAGTGCAATGCAGATATTTTAATCACATTTTAGTAAATGATGTCCAAAAATTGGTCTTACTTCTACATCCTACTTCTGGATTCCAGAGTATGTTCAAGAAAACACTTGTTCTAAACAAAACAGAAACAGACTCATAGTTACAGAGAACAGACTGAAGGTTGCCAGAGGAGAGGGGGGATGGGTGAAAAAGGTGAAGGGTCCTAGAAGTACAGATTGGTAGTTACAGAATAGTCATGGAGATGTGAAGTATAGCATAGGAAATAATAGTCAGTAATATTGTAATAACTATGTATGGTGCCAGTTGGGTACTACGTAGAAATATCAGGTTGGACATTATCTACTCATTATACTGTAACACCAGAAACTAATACAAAATAAAATTAAAAGCAAACCATAATTGAAAATAATTATTATTATTATTATTTGATTTGAACATATTTTTTAAAAATTAAAAAAACATTTGTTTTAAAAAATTACATACATACATACATACATACATATGTGAATAATACATAAATAATGTCTCTGCTAGCATAATTTAGAGAAATTCTATACTATATCTCTTGTTTTTAAGCATCATAAAGCACTTGAGTTCATTAAAAACTTTTTAAAATTCTACAGCAGAAAAATTCTATTTAATCCAGCATTGCTAAAATTTATCTCATCATGAAAAACTTATTTTTAATAAGATTTCTACTGACATAGAAAAATATTTAATAACAAATTGAATGAAAAAGTACAAAAGAAAATAATCATAAAGATTATACACTATGTTCCATTTTTATAAGATAATTACATATTGATTTTTCCTTCTTTTCCATAACACATATTTTTGTTAGGAAAAAATATGTTATTGATAGCATTTTTAAAATGCTTCAGAGTGCTTTATTTGGCATCAGGAAAAGGTACACAGTGTATGACCCACTTTCTAAAGTTTCCAAGTACATATTCAAATCTCTGACGGTTATAACAGGAGCCAAACACCTTCAGTGAGTGACGGCCCTGTCTTGCCATGTAATGTCATGGGAAGTGCCCCAGGCTCCTATTTCTACTCCTAATTGGTGCACCTGAAAACTACCCATTGAACGGAGCTTTGAAACGCTTGCAAAATTAGTATAGTATATAATAAGAAGAACAAGTGTAAGGACAAAGTATTCCCGTGCTTTCCCCTTCACAAACACCAACTTTATTCACCTGACCAAATACTATTCAATTTCATCTGAATGTCTCTTTCCTCCTTGAACAAACAAAAGCAATGGGTTTCTCCTCCGGCCCCCTTCAGTAGATAGACAAAAAAGAATTGAGTAGCAAGTACTCACACACCAGCTAAGAGCAGATAGACAAGAGAAAGACAGGAAAGATGCGTGGTCTCCATTCTCCATATGCCTCTCACTTTAAGGAAACTAGGATTTATAGAAAGTTTGCTTGGGCAGGGAAGTGTACTTAATTCAGAGAATGGATTAGATGGAGATTTTGCTACAGCAGAGAAGTGTGAGAACTGACAAAGAAGGCAGGGGATGTAGCTTCCACCTTGAAAGAGCTTATCATCAAATGCTTAGAGTAGGGTAAATGTAAGGAATGGGATTCATAGATTTCAGCTCTCCTGGGGGCGGTGGGCGGCTCTAAATTCTGTGCAGTCAGGGAGGTAGGGAGGATTAGAGAGCTGGAGAATTGTGTAGTCTACAGATAGATCTGGAAAGACTGTAACTAGGTCAACCAAGAAGTGTGCGTGCATGTCTGTGTTATGCTCTCCCAAGGCTTGCCGCCAGGGGTGTAGACCAGGCTCATGCCCTCAGGGAGCAGGCTTTCTTCCTGGTTGACTAGATGGCATACCTAGAGGAACTATTAAAAAAAATGAATATATAAATAAAAACAGTATGTAATTTGGTTTGAAACGAGGGGATAGAGCCTGGCACAGAGCCTGGAAAGTGGGTACTTAACACGTGTTTATTGAATTTAATTAGATCTCTGAGCCGCCAGAGGGCTAGACATGAGACCTCTGCAGAGCTATGCAGGAAACGAGGATCCCTATGAAGCAAGAGCAGACAGAAACAATGGCAGAGGTGGCAAAATGGGCCTTTGGGAGAGGGCAATTAGAAAATATTTTTAACACCACAATCAACAGTTTAAATTTGATAAGAAAGGCACATTAGAATCGCTTTTATGGTCTAAGAAGGTAAGTGGCAGTCTAAATAAGTCCTAAGGACCACTGCTTCTGATAAGAATGACTCAAGAGAAATGAGACTTCAATGAGGCAAACTAACGACAGCACTGGTGGTCTGGCCAGGTCTCAGATGCATTGGCCTATTGGTTGGAATGAATGTTCTTTTTGGCTTTCTTGGCTGTCCATGGCAAAAGCTATCTCACGTGAACATCAGAGATGAGTAGAAGAGATCATTGCTTTTTATGTAACACACATATCTTCCCTCATGACAGGCAGAGTCATAAATATTTCCAAATCACAAAATAAAACTCACTTACATTACTGCTCACATACGCTCTGGATACATGAATTGTGTGCATTTGTATAATGTCAGGCATGACTGGATGTGTTCATTCCTTCGCACATCTGTCAGCCTGCTTGTTTGGGAAAGTAGACCCTGAAGAGGATGATGACCCTTTCAGTTCCTGCCAGCCCAAGGTCAAAAGTCTATGGTCATGGCTTTCTACTACAGATCATTGTATAGAGCATAGCTCTGAAGTGCACTCTGGACCAGCCTTTGTGTGACTTGAGTTACCAACTAATCATCTAGTGTTAAAATCCCAAGGAAAAGTGTGCAGGTTGGAAGGGTGGAAGAAGAAAATTTCTCTTCTATTTTTTATTATATTTTTCCTAACTAGATTAAGAAGCTGCCCATCATTTTTTCAACCTGGAAATTCTAAAAAAAAGAAGAAGAATCCAGGATCTTCTATCTCCAAGATTATTTCAATGCACCAAGTCCCACCATTCATTTAACCTCATAAAGGCATTTTTGTTCCTGAAATAATTATTCCAGATAAGAAATATCCCATTCCAATTCTTTAAAGTCAGACCCAGAGAACATATATTGGCAGTTTCTCTTGACTAAAGAGTGGTACTTAATATTAGGATTTGTTTTTCTCCCAACAACAGATACCACCAATGTCAGACAACATTCGCAATGGAAATCATCGCTTGGGCACTGAATCCAGCCACAGAGCTTTTGGCAAAAGAGCTGTAACCTCTTCTCTCTCCTCACCAGTGAGAATCCCACCACAGTTTTCCATCCGTTGGTGACCTCCATCCCAGATTACCTCAATGCCCTTTGCTCAGGGCTATGGTTAAAGACCTCCCAGAAGCTCTAGCTGTTGGTACAGAATGCATCAGTCTTCTAGTTGTTAACGGTCATAGGCAGACATGACTGGGGTGTCTCTGAGTCCCCAGGGCCCTCTGGCTTGGGCTGGTGGTCCCAAGTCCTTTCATCAGCTTGAGCCACTGAGGTTTTTTTTTTTTTTTTAACAAATATATTGGACCCATTGAAAATTTGCAACTTTTGAATCTTCTTGTAAGTTCACCACTTCTAGGTAAGGTGGTGGACTGGATATAAGTAAAAGAAATAAAACACTCTTGAGAATGAATAGCTGCAAAAGGAAGTCTGGGTGAGTTCCCTCAGCTTTGCACAACAAATTAGGCAAGAAGGAAGAGAAGGAAGCAATAAAAAAAAGTATAATTCTCACTGGAAATATTGGGGGGAACACTTTGTAAAGTATATGATTGTTTGACTACTATGCTACACACCTGAAACTAATACAAAATATTAGTTTTTGTATTCCATGCAAACTGTAATTGAAATATAAATTTTTAAAAAATATATAGAATTCTCTTTGAAAGAATGTATATGCTTGACAGCTGGAAGCTAGAGATTCTATAGCAAAATGTTCTCCCTAACCATGCCCTACCTGTATAAAAACTAATTAATACTTTAAAGAAAATGAGTATTAAATAGAACTTTCAGCAGAGAATTATACACCTTGGTTCTACTTCTTCTGGTCTTCAATGAAGCCCAACATTACCAGGTAGTATCCCAGGTTTGTTGACTATGGAGATATGATTTTAAAAAATAGCAAGGCAAAAGGTCTTTACCTTTAAATGCTTCACTTCCAAAAGTTTGCTTTTATAAAACACTTGCTTGGAAATCAGAAATCTAATGAGTAGGTAGAATGACTTATTCAGATATTAGAGTGAAGTCATCCCAAAAAGAAAGATGGTTCATAATCAAGCAGTTTAAGCTAATGGACACTCAAAAATTAAGAAAGTTACATGACCAGGAAAATGGAATTAGCGAGGTTAGTGTAACTGATTCATAGAATTAATGCTGTTTTCTACTACTAAGTGTATTAAAGTAACTGTAGAAGTCATAGCTATTTGTGTTTTATACATTCCCAGGAGTGTTAGAAAAGAGTAGCTGATGTCAAATAAGCATATTCAATGAAAATAATTATTAATATATGAGGAAATGCATGTTAAAAAATATTGACACAGGTACTCTACTTGTGTTATAGGGATATGGATCATATGCATCTCCCTAGAAAGAGCTGAGGTTTTAGTCCTGATTCCTCATTATGTCCCCTTCACAATACCAGTTACCTTCATTCTGGTCCCCACACTGGCTGAGCCAGTTACCAGAGACAGGGCCATGTGTCCACCTGTGCATTCAGTACAAGTGTAATGATTCTGCCAATGGATTCACCATTCCAAGGAAACTACACATTGCCTTACATTCTATTGGGGTCAGTTTCCCTTGGTATTCCTTTCTTGCATTTAAAGACCCACTATTCTCAGCAGCCTAAGAACAGTCCTTTGGTTTTTATTGTCCTTAAGGTTAACCTTCCTTCAGAGTCAAGGACTTGCTCCTAATATTTCAGGTTGTCTGAGATTTCTAAAAGCCAAATCCATGACTACCACCACTTCCTGGTAAACAATATAACCAGTCTACAACAAAAATAGGAGTGAAACAAAAAGCAAGATAGTGATTTGTGTTTTTCCCCCCAAATATTACTCTATAAAAGCTATCTGTATCCCAATTTTAGGTGCTTCTTACCTTTCTTCTCTTTGTGTTCTTTCTTTTGGAAAATGAGGGTGATTAGTTGATTGCGAGTTTTCCTTTGTGACCTTAATTTGTTAAATATAAAGATGAAATTCCCATTATTCTTTTCCTTCCTCTCTCTCCCTCTCTCCTTCCCTTCTTCTCCTTTCTCTCTTGCACTTGTTTGTTCATTCTTCGTTATTTTTCTGTGTTGTGAAATTCAAAGGTGTAGAAAACTTGGTACCATGGCCTCTCAGTGGTCACCAGACTATATTGTTTAACTGTCAATGACTACCTTGTAATGACTATGCAGGTCCTTTTGAACCTTCTCAGACTACATTGGAATCTATCCCTGCACATTCTGAACATATAATCGAAAGAGAAAAGATGTATTTTCCATGAAGGGCCTCTGGTAAGACTATCCAGAAAGAAGAAAGAGGGGAGAGGTGAAAGGGAGAGGAAGAAGAGAAAGGAAGGCAAGGCAAAGCAAGGAAAGGAACAGAGGCAAAGAAGGTTGAGGGTGTCTAGTTAAAGTGGAAATCTAGGAAGAATATAAAGGAGGGGACAAACTGGTTATTCATAGTTTTCTAATCTAAGCAGAGAAACTAAAACTTGATTCAGAAAGAAATAGACCACAAGAACTAACAGAGGAAAAACAATGCTGATTAAAGTTCATTGTGAGGAAAAAAAAAAAAAAAAAAAAAAAAAAAAAGCCTACCCCCACCCTTTCCTCAGCTTTCTGTGATTTTATGTAGATACTTCTTGCAAATATCCTTAGGCTGTGCTTACTGACTAAGACTACTTCCTTCCACAAATATTTGTTAGTATCTACCCCACACTAGGCAGTAAGCCAGAAAAACTCCCTGTTCTCTTAAATTGAAAGGGGTACCATGTCTCTAGGTAAATATTATAAAGATAGAAATTCTTCCCAAATAAAAATTTCATCTAATACATTCTATTCAAAATTTCAGTTTAATGAATAAAAATAACTAGACCAACTGAAAATGAAGAGTGTGGGGAGGTGCATTCAGTTCTCATTGTTAAAATATTTAGAGGCATAATAATACTATCTATTTAAAATCATATAGTATAATAAGTGGTACAAGAAAGAACAGTTAAAGACAGATCCTGTTATATGTAGGAATATTATATCACAAAGGCTACATTACAAACCAATGGAGCAAAAAGTAATGAGATTTGGATACAATTGATCAATAAAAAATTAATATAAAATTAGAGCTTTATCACAAATCTTTCACTGTGATTATTTTCATTTGTATTAAAGAGTTAAGTATAGATATGTAACTGTGAAATAACAAGGAAATACAGCCTGTAGTAATCTGATCCCTGGATGAGGAAAGTCTTTCATGGGATAAAAATAAATAAATAAACAAATAAATAAATAAATACAGAACATAAGGATAAATTCAAATACATACCATTTTAGAACAACTGTTATTCAAAGCTTATAAACTTAAAAAAAAGAAGGAAAGCTAAGAAAATATTTAATCTAAAAGTTGATACTAATAATTAAGAAAATAAAAAGCAAAAGAAGTAATGTTTGCAACAAACATTTATGTCCTAATTCTAAAACAGGCACTGACTTGATAAATCTAAAAGATGTGATCTGGTCACTGCTACAGTTTGAATATTCACATCCCCCTCAACTCATAGATTTAAATTCTAATCCCCAAGGGTTATGGTATTAGGAGGTGGGGCCTTTGGGTGGTACTTGCATCTTGAGGGTGGAGCCCTCATGGATAGGATTAGTGCCCTTATAAAAGAGATCCTCCAGCACTTCCTCACTCCTTCCACCCTGTGAGGACACAATGAGAAGGTTCCTCACTCAAGAACACAACTAAGTCAGTGCCGGGATCTCAAACTTCTTAGCCTCCAGAGCTGTGAGCAATAAATTTATGTTGTTTATAAACTGCCCCAGTCTGTAATATTTTGTTATAGGCACCTAAATGGACTAAGATGGACACACAACCATAACTGCTGAGGGAAGCACCGGATTTCTATATTTCCTTTTCAATGAAAAAAATAAATTCTACCAAAATAATCAAATGTAACAATGATAAAACTTCTATATTTAAAAGATGTATTGTATTTAGTCGAGATTTTAAAAACAGCTCAATTCAATTTGGTATCATTCTGTACCAACTGCTTGGTACAACTTTCAGTTCTTTTGTTGATTTTATTTCACTCTGTTCTAATTTTAAGGTTTCCTGACTCAGGAACACCAGAGCTTTTTCTTGCACCCAAATCTTTTCTTCTACTCTAATTAGTAATACTAACTCTCTTATTAAAAATCATGTTTCCTATATAGGCTTTCTCGCATAATTAGGTAAGAGATTTCTTTTGTCCAACACTTTCCTGGAAGTACAATGAAATCCATAAGGAAAGGAGAACATCCATGTCAGCAGCATGGACTCCTTAGCTGCTTTCTCCAACCTCAAGGTTTGTCTCTATTTGCCCATCTCCCTTCATGTTTTTTGCTTCAAATCAATTATTCTTTATTTCTTGAATTCTAAGAATCACAATACTTACCACATTGTAATATTTCTAAAATTGAAATTTTAATTGAATTTGTCAAAGTCTCCTTGTTACCCTTTATTCATTACCTTAAATGGAATGCAGCAGTTCTTTTAATAAAGACAACAGGTTGTAGTTAATACAAAACTTAGAAAATATAAAACATCATTTAATTAAAAAACAACTATTTTCTCAAAGAATGCATCTGTCCCCTACAAAATAAATTAAAATTTTTTTAAATCTTAATAAGATATTCAATTCCTTTCATTATTTAGATTTTAAACAATATCTAAATTTTTGAAGGATGTATATTATAATTTTATCGTGGCATTCTAATAAAAGCAGTTGTGGAGGATCTGGAGAAACATTTAACTGCTTAGAAGTTGGGAGGAACATTCCTTTGCAAGGAGTTGTTGAAACAACTGGGCTGCTGTTCAGCTGGATGCACTTATGCCACAAAAATGACTATGTCCCTCTTGATTGTACAGTGCTCACAGTGCACCTGTTATTGAAGGCTTTGCACATCACCCAGTTGTGTGTTGCACACCACCCAGTCGTCTCTTGGTTCTACTGGCTCTCTGGACAAAATGAGAGGAAGGGGGAGGAAGTCTGGGATGTGTAGCATTTGCCAATGTTCCTGGTTTCCCACCACAGCCAGTTTCAAGCTACGCACATCAAGAATGCTGCTGAACGCAGTTTGGAAGAGATGTGCACACATGGTCTCAGTAGACTCCAGCTCACAATGGAATTGAAATCCTGAAAAAGACTCGATAAGCTACTGCATGGCTGCAGAGAGCCTCAGACTGGTGCCCAGACTTCTTAAAGGAGAATTATGGTAGGGAAGGAAGTAAAGAAATTTGAGTAGAAAGGGATAACTGCCTGGGTCAAAGTTTAAATAGATTTTATTGTGGGAAAAATCATCCAACTGTGGCTTATTAGTTCACTTCTGTGTTTAGGTGGGGAGGACATGCCATGTAAACACCCTCATCTATGAAATCTTTGGTAAATTCTACTTTGCTCATGGATGCTTTGGATACATTTTGTGGATGAGGGATGGGAGAGTGTGAACTGCAAAAAAAAAAAAGTGCCGAGGACCACTTCCGGATTGTGCAGGACTACAACTGAGGCTGGCTGTGGGGGTAGCAAACTTGCATGTTAAAAGTAATGTAAGAGAGTAAAAAATAGTAGTCAGAGTGGATAGAAGTTTTCCAAACAAGAAGGAAAATATATTTTGTTGTTTGTTTGTTTGTTTTTTTCTTGATAAGGAGTTTCAATTTCTATGGCTGCCCATAGAGGATGGTAGAGAAAAGAGAAAAGCGTAAAACGCATGGTTTTTCATTGGATTTGGGGACTACATGACTAAGCCAACAATGTTACAGCATCTTTAGCCAAGTTTTCCATGATCTCTGGGTGCAAAAATGGATCCAATTTTGATACAGTATGATATACCAGTAGTCTCCTAGCAACCGTTGGCTCCTCAGTGTTAAGTATAATATTTGAGAATCTCTTCCAGACAGAACCTCATCAATTATTTACATTTTCAGAATTCTTTACCCAGATCTTTACCTGAGCAAGTTTCACAATAGAGCCAAGTAGACTCTGGGAGATGTGACACACACAAATATGACTTACTTATTATCATCTTACATAAACTGGGGGAATGGGGACAAAGAAATGGAAGGGATTTGTCCACAAGCATCTCTTTTGTCCAAGGGTAAACTTGAAAATGGAACCATGCATTCCGACTTCTGATGCTTTGAGACTTCTTTTGAGACAATATTTATCTGGCTACACAGAAAGCTCTTGGATGGACAGAGGCCACCAGAAACAGGGGATAAGGGTTTGCTTATACCTTGGTTCTCCTGTGCCCATTGCCTGAGGCAGTTTCTGCATCGGTCCTCTTCTGGACAGAGGAGAGGAATACGCAGGAGGACTGGATGGGGCAATTCTCTGTGTGGTCCAGAGGCTTTTGCTGCAGGAAGTGGGCCCTTCCGGCCACAGTTCTACCAGGAATCCCCCTCCACCCCCTTATAGTAAAACCCTGTTTATAAATATACATTCGCCCATATGCAAACATATACATCCCTCAAATATCCAGAGCAGTTCTGTATCCACAGAGATAAATACAGAAAGAAGCATGACAGAGACAGATGGATTTAGAAGTATTTTTAATTTTTTAAGAAAACATTTGCCTGCTTTGGGGAGAAACAGTTGGTTCAAAAAGAAAGGAAACCTGTACTTAGGCTAAACTTCCTCCGGATTAATTATTACTGTATTTGAAATCCAAATGACTTGACCCGTCATTAGTGGATAAGTGTAGGCCAGGGAATAAATATCCACGCTGTCCACAATAAGACAGGTATCCACACCAAGTTCAAAGGCCTGGGATTTGACCACACACACATCGGGCCATCTTTAGAGCCGTGATGATGACGAAAGGTTAGATGTATTCTGAAAGCCTGGGGAGGCCGCCAGCACGACCTCAAGCTAATTAGCAGAAACCACAGGTATAACCAGCTGCTGGGCCATTCACGTAACCAATCCTTGAGCCAGATGCCACTTTTGGAAAAACATACCTCAGTGCTCCTCATTGAAATTCCGTCTCCGGGCTTTATAAAGAGTGTACTGTCTGAGCAACACAGGCAAGGCTTGGGGCAACTGGGGCCATTCTGGGAGATATAGTCAGAGGCTCGGTTCTGCCTCCCAAATGGCTGCTCATTGTAAACAGCCCGTTCAGCGCGCCTGGGAACCCGGCACAGGCCCAGCCCGGGGAGTTTGTAAGCATGCCTGTGAGCCCAGCCTCACGGCGCTCTGGCTGGTGCAGGAAAAGGATCAGACGGGTATAAAATCTCCTATGAAGTAAATGAACGAAGAAGTGTTTTATCAATAAAATTTCATCTACACCTCACATGCGTATCGCTTAAATGACAAAAGCATGGGAACACCTCTCATCTTCTTTAGAACGTACGTCTTTTTTTTCTGTTAATAAACAGAGTACAGACCTCAAACACTTATGTACTTAATAAGTGTTATTTGAAGATGGTGGCATTTGTTGAATTGAATTCATGCACTTGGCTTACAAAGGGTTCTCTTTACTCCATCCTATTTAATGTGACTTCAAATCAACTACCAACCTTTCCCATGAAGGAAACATTTCATGATTTAAATAGATTAAAAAAAACAAAACAAAACAATTTGGTACCATACCCTATGCATGTTGGCACTAAATGTCCTTAATATTTGCAAAGTCATATTTAATCTTAGTGTCTTTTATTTTGAGCATTTTCTAGAGAAATATCTACTTTGGAGAACAACAAAACAACGTTTGGCAACAAAACTAAGATTAGATCCTGAAAGAGCAAAAATACCCCTTTGAAACTCAGGATGCACAAAAGAAGTGTACAGCATATACAAATTAGTATACTATCTCTCCAGGGTCAGGAAAGAAGCTCATAAAAACAAAACAAAAGGTAAACAACGGCAAAAAGGCAAGAAGGGCTAATAGTATAATTTCATGGCCTTTAAAAGATTGGCAAGGGATAATAGCATGTCCCACATACTTTCTATTTGCCAGGATAAACCACCTATTCTTCTTCTTTTTTAAAAAATATATTTTTATTGATTTCAGAGACAAAGGGAGAGGGAAAGAGAGATAGAAACATTAATAATGAGAAGAATCATTGATTGGCTGCCTCCTGCACTCCCCCTACTTGGGATGGAGCCTACAACCTGGGCATGTGCCCTGACCGGGAATCGAACCCTGACTTCCTGGTTCATAGATTGACAGAGCCATGGCATAATCACAGAGCCATGCCTACTGGGAACCACCTATTCTTCTAGTCTCTTATATCCACATTGAGTTTCTATTTATCCATATTTCTCATTCTTTATGTGCTTTCCCAAATGCTTTATTCTTTCTTTGAAAAAAATGTTGCCTTTTTGAGTTCTGATCCTTTGTAAGTGACCTGTTCTACCCCCCTGCCCCAACTCCCTGCATGGAAGCTTATAAGATATTACCTTTATCCCTGATGTTCTAAACATAGTTTGATGTAAATCTATTTTTATCCATTTACTGAGGAAGTTTGAATTGGCTATTGTTAATAATGCTTCAATGAACATCAGTATGCACATATGTGTTCACTGATGCAAAATAATCAAAGAAATGATTTAAGAAGATTTCTCAGAATTAAAAAACAGGTTTGCAACTCAAAAGTGTAAGAAAATTTATCATACATCCTGATATACTATATTTTATTAGCTAGCTACAGGAAAGAGAGGTTCAGATATGTAGGATTTCATGCATCTTTTCTATTGAAGCTACTGAATGAAGAAGTTATACATGAAGCTACTGGGGCTCCCTGACAATGAGAGTGAATAGAGAGAAGGTAAGAAATCCAGGAAATGGGATCAAACTTAACAAAAGGTGAAGATGATCCCAAGAATGACATGGATCCCTGTCTGAAAAGGCTAACCTATTCAAATGAGAACGTATCATGGTAGAATTGTAATTTTGAACATATTGAGAGGAGGTTTAGAAAACTGGGAAATAATCTGATAATAAATTAATGATAAGTAAATTAAAAAAAGAGCAAATAAAAAAACTATGACGGCCGAAACCAGTTTGGCTCATGGATAGAGCATTGGCCTGCCGACTGAAAGTTTCCAGGTTCGATTCCGGTTAAGGGCATGTACCTTGGTTGTGGGCACATCCCCAGTCGAAGGTGTGCAGGAGGCAGCTGATAGATGTTTCTCTCTCATCGATGTTTCTAACTATCTATCCCTCTCTCTCCCTCTCTGTAAAGAATCAATAAAATATATTAAAAAACAAACAAACAAAACTTATGACGTTTATTAACCCTGGGACAAAAAGTTTTTCAAAGAAAAGGAGAAGAGGAGAAGGAAGTGGCATAGTATAGACTATTGCTCAGCTCTGAAAATATTTACATGATTATAATAATGTAAATATACAAAGTTGGTCTAAATTAAAGCCCAATTATATTTGAAGGATGAAAAGATGTGAGATTGTGGTGAAGAGAAAAAATGGCCCCCCCAAAAAAAGCAGCTAAAAAAAAAAAGCTAACTCCTCATTTTCCATGGTGGCAATACTTCAAATAGAAACTTTAAGAAATGGCTATCCATGTATGCTATTTAACAAAGAAGTTGCCATTGGGGAGTGGAAAATGAGGAAGCAAAGTGGGCAGAATCCCATGCTTTGATTATGAAATGTAGAACAAGAGTATTATTTAAACCATGTGCATGTATAAATTTAAAAAAAATTAAAATCAAGTTTTAAAGTCTGAAATCCAGGGAATAAAAGGATCATTCAAATCCCGTGTATTACCTGGGGCTTCAGTGAGAATGAAATTGAGGCATTTCCTGTCCCCTCAGTTCAACTGCCTCTGGCTCACCATCTCTACTCCTCAGCATATTGAGTCACCTTTGTTTTTAGCTTAGCACTTACTGTGTGCCGGATAGTTCATTATTAACTCAGGGAAGCCTTACGCCAACCCTATGAGGTAAGATTTTTTTTACCTTCAGGTTGTGAATCAGGACACTAAGGAAGAGTTACTTCTTATGGTCACACAGCTTGTCAGTAGAGTTGCTGACATTCATATTCATCAAATAGGCTCCAGAATCTGTGTCTCAGCAGAAGGGGTTAAGGATTCTTACCTCCCACCAAGATTCCCAGAATGAAGGATCCTCCTAAAGCAGGAAGCTGCTGAGCAGTTAAAACCCCAAACATGCCCATTACGATGAATAAACTGGGAGGAAATTGCTGCACTGTCTTCAGTAAATCCTTGTCAAAGCTAATAATGTCAATCTGCACTGGAGAAAAATCTTACGTTTTTCTGAATTTTTCGAGTGAAATAAAACAAAGAGAAGCAGTAATCCCACCAGAAACCTGCTTGTTCCTTGGGTAAGATAGTAGTTTTAGAGACACTGACTTGCAAAAGAAAGCTGCCAACGATGTTTCAGAAAAGTGTGTTCTAATATATCTTTAATCTACTCTGAAGGAATTATCTGAGCAGTTACATAATTGGACAAGAACTAGGACTTAATCTCAAGATAAATTCAAAATAATTCTAATGGCAGGGTACTTCAAAATAGTTTTCTTATTTTATTTATTTATTTATTTATTTATTTATTTATTTTGCTTTAGATGATTGAAAACAGGGAGAACATGGGAATCCAAATATTTGAAAAAATCATAATATATCTTTAAATTTCAGTGAAATTTCTTTTTCTTTTAACCAAGTTTGTGTCATTATTTGTAAATAATGCATAATCCAGAGATACAACTCAGTGTGCATTTTCCCCTAAATTTATTTAACTACTCAATCATATATGTATTTTTATAAAATAAAACTATGTTGTACATATTGAGCTGCAACTTGCCTTTTCTCTCCTATATATATAATCAGCACCTTTTCGGATCACAATCTTACTTTGTTTTTTTATTACCTAGTATTCTATGGTATGGATATGCTATAATTCCATATCACATAATTCATTATTGATAAGCATTTAGGCTATTTCCAATTCCTTTTTACTATTACCAACCATGTCACAATGATCATTCTTAAACAATTGAATTTATAGATTCATATAAGATATGATGTATTGTAGAAGTGGTATTTTAAAACACAAATTAGATAATATTTCTTGGCTTCCCATCTTCCACTGTCTTCCCAGTGGCTAAGAATGAAACTCAAACTCCTTTCCATGGCTTTGTCAGCCATCCGACACACCTTGTGCCATCTTCATCTCCTTCACCCAGCTCCAGCCTCACTGGCTTTCTCCTGCGCCTGCCATGCTCACCCTTCCTGAGGGACTTTGCATTTCCTGTTCCTGCTGCCTGGGAACTGCTAAGACCAGCATATTCCCAACATCAGCTTTCATGTGGAAAGGGAAAGGCCCCTCCTTGGGGGCCACCCATGTACACCCTAACCTCCACCACTTCCGCCTTGTGCTGTTCTCACAAAGGGACATCACATCCCTAGGCCTTTCTGGGCTTAGCAAGGCTCATCCTTCATTGTTTGACTTATGAACCCCAGGACCTGACCTTGGCTTTGATGGACCGTGCCAGCCATGTGTGATACAGTCAGTTCTGGTCCATTTTGAAAACAAGACTCTTTCCCATGTCTCCAGGTGATATAATATCTTAGTTTTCCTACCAAGATACTTCCAAGGGCCCTACAGAGAAGAACACTACAAATACTTTATATCTCATAAGGGTAAGTACAAGGATCGAGGAAATGCCAGTATGCTACAACTTTTTGTCCTTCTAATTTTGATACACTATTTGAAAGTCTATTTTCAAAGGCAATTTTGAAAGTCTAAAATTATTATATCAGAGTTGAAGAGAAAAAGCTTCATTAGACAGGACTAATACTGAGTTTCTGATCAGTAGGAACAGTGAAATGACCCACAGAGTTAATCTATGCACTGATGCTAAAAATTATAGATGGTGGTGATAAATATTAGACATAGACATTATTCTTTTTATTTGAGATAACCCAGAGGAAAGCATCTTTCCCTGCTTAGAATTCTGTGAATGAGGCTTTGGCAGAATCATTAATAATATTTGCATTTACCAACTTACCTAATGCTCAGAGAGTCAAAGTAGATAACATTCAGTGGGTTATTGGTGCCAGAGACATTTGTCAGGGCAGCTTGAGTTGGGATGCTGGATTAGGAGAACTATACTTTCTTTATAGAGGCCATTTAGTTCTAATATTAACTAGATTTAAAAGGCCTTATAATGTTGAACATGAAGAAATTGGCTTCTTAAAATCAAGATAGATTTGTTTTTGTAAACTGCTGATAACACAAAAAAGTTAATAAGATATATATATATATATATATATATATATATCTTTCAAAGAGGCATATTTAGAGAGAGTATATTTGTCAATGGAAGGTGTATGGCAAAACACATAAGGATAGGAAAACAATGCAGATTTTACCTTGAGATTTGGAGCTGTATGGTTCTATAATTGCTGATGTACCAGCACTAGAGGGATTAGAGCTACTTAACTCTTGGAGGCCAAGGGGCGGCCTCATCAACTATTTGCCATGGAGCAAGAAACGCTTTACAAGTTATCACCCAATCTGTTGAAAGTGAACAAGTGTCTGATAGTTCAAAAAAAACAACACTATATATATACAAAGTGGAAAATATACCAATATTTTATGCTCTAAACAGTTTAAAATTCTTAATGTAGTAAGAGTTCTTATGAATCAAAAAGGCAGACAATACAATAGAAAAAAGGGACCAAGGAAGGACAAGGATAGGCAATTTACTAAGAAAAAAAAAAGAGTAAATGGCCAAAAATACGTATAAGAGCCATGCAACCCTAGTATATGAAAAATGATGAGGTATTATTTTTCTCCTCCCCCTTTTATAGGAGCAAGTTTGGGAGCTCTTAATACTTATAAGGTAATCCTAAATGTTGTTGCCACTCTTGATTACAGTCCCAGAAAGGAGTTTGACAGTTCACAGCAAAAGTTGGAAAACTGCATTCATTTCTAACTATCATGTGTCAGGCACTATGCTAAGCGCTGGGTTAAAAAAAAAGAAAAAAGTAAAACAAGACTCAGCCCGGGGCCCCAGCCTCGGACCCATGCAACACACAGACTTCATTTGGCTGCAGCAGTCCAATGCTCTTACAAAGGGGACGGTTGCTGCCCTGGTAATTCAGACTGATTTTTTTTTTTCCCCTAATGGGTAAGAGCAAGCTGATTGGAGGTGGAGAAGGGCAGGGAAGGTTTTTACAAAGTTAATCACTAAAAGCTGCCAAGGCCCTTTATCGCAAGGCACGTAACTCAAATTACTACCCAACTCCCAGTGCAAGGGAGGGCAACAGAAACAAATTTCTTTTAGGGTGCTGGGAAGCTAGATCAAAAATGATCCCCAAGTGAGCTTATAAACATGGGGTCAGGGTACAAGCCACAGGCTAAAAGGGCATGTTTTTCAGACTCTCCTGTTAAGGGGATATTTGCAAAATCCGAAGTAAATAGCATCTCTGCTCTCCCTGCCCCCCTATTCCAGTTGCTGTCCACATTCTGCCTTTTAGTGTGCAATTTACACTGTGCAATTTACACTGTTTTAAATGCAGATTTTTTTTTCAAGACTTTATTGTTAGCATTTAAAACATTAGAATTGTGGCCAAAGCATAATTATGGGAATTGACAACATATTTCATTGTTCACTACATGGCACACCACGACAGATTCTAATCTTTAAGTTTATTAACACGAATTTTCAGAAATTGTGTTTGAAGACTAATGCACAACCAGTTCTTTGTAGATTTATTATCCAATTTCTATAACCTTTTTTTTTTTTTTCCTACCTGCCTTCTTTCTTTTTCTATGTGGAGCTGATTTGAATACTATTGACTGTAATTGTGAGATATATGTGTGTTTCATGAACACTGAGATGTTTTAAATAAAAAAAAATTATGAAGGGAATGCAAGTGTGTATAATTCTCTTAGAACGCAGCTCTGACAAATGCTAAGAAAGATAAATGCTGGACGAAGGAAAAACACAAATATAACAAATTAGATTGGCTCTTGTAATTGGCAGGTAGTGGATTTTCTGTGGAGACAAAAGACTGTCCATTTTAGACCCACTCTTTCTTCCTTGGGTCTAATTGCAAACTTGGTTTATTGTAAGTGTTCCCATGGTGGGGGAGCATCTATCCAAGGTATTCTTTTAACTGTCCAAACAGAATTTCCATCAGTCCTTGCCTAAGGGAGCTATGACCTGGGTGGAAAATGCCACGAAGTGTTAAAGCAAACTTTAGTTTCTAGATCATCCCAGTATCTTCCCCTTTTCCTCCCACCAAGGAGTTGGTTCACTGTGGTCTTTTTGGAATATTCCATGAAGAACACTGACAATGTAGCGGATCGGTCATGGTAGGAACAATTTTCATGGATGGAAATACAAAGGCCAGTGTTAAATGAGAGCCTTTATAGGGGCTTTGAACAGTAATAAATTCTGATGAAAAGTCTCCCACCCCTGCAGACCATCTTAATCTTTTTCAGGCGCACACTGGCCGGCTTACAGGAGAAGGGGCAGCCCTCCTCTGGACAGGAGGGGAAGAACAAAACCGGTGGCCTTGCACTCAAGCCAAGAGCCAAAAACTCACCCAGATTTCACAAAAACAATCTTTGGACATCAACCAAATGAAAAATTCTTTTCATAGTTGGCCCAATGGCATGCCACCTAACAGGACCAAGTTGGCTGTTTGTGTTGTCCGTGTGTGCCTGAGGTTGAGCTGGAACAATAAACTGCTGGGTGCGATGATTTCTTTTATATTATAACCCAAAGCAAATTGATAGAAGATTATATGACTTCTTGGAAACGGAGAGAAAACAGGGTAAAGGACTCAGTACGAAGAAGTACTGGTGGCATTCAAATAAAGAGCCGCTAAGTCATTGCCATAAGGGTTTCCAAGCTTCGCAGCCCCCCATAGCCTGAACTCTGTCTGGAATGTGATAAGGTGGCCAGGCCTGTTGTGAAATACTTCTTTGGTAGGAGCTCTGAGCTGACAAGCCATATAAAGAAGTGTTGCAGATTAGAAGCTTATTTCTTGTCAACATATCAGGGGTGGTCCTTTCACAGCCTAACAATCGGAGGGACACAGGGCCTCGACAGAAGCAGCAGCAGAAAGGGGGGCTGGCTTCTAAATAGGAGGGGGAAAATGGGCATAAAAACCTAATCTGGATTTTAACTCCCGTTAACCACCGTCCCCCAGAGTGGGTGAGCAGGGGCCTTGACGTTAAGAGAAGGGGCTGGAGCTTTGAGTCAGATGGACGCAAGTTTGAATGTTTTCTGCATTTCCTAGGAACTGTATGACCCTGGGTAAATCTCTTAGCCTTCCCGGGTCTCAGCCTCCTCCCTGTTGAATAAACATAGTAATACCTGCCTCTCAGCCTCGTTTCAAGCATTAAAGTAGGTGATACGTATCCCTCAGTGTTGCTGTAAGGATTAATGGGTCATCAAGGAGGCGGATCAGCACAGCACCTTCGTCACTCATTCCCCTGCGATAAGAACCTGACCAAGTCAGTGAACTCTGCAACTTCTAATTGTGCCTGTGATACAGAGCAATTTTGTCTTTCTAGGTACCACTGTTCCACAATTTCTGACCTAAGTATTGACAAACTGCATCATGTATTTAAAAGTTTTCTCCTCTATTAGACATTATTGCCTTGTTATTATTTTTTAATTCCAACTGACCAGTGCTCCTCTGGGAAAGTCACAATAACTAAATCTCTACTTGTGCTGTCCACCATGAATTAGTGCAGCGTTTTTCAACCGCTGTTCCGCGGCACACTAGTGTGCCGCGAGATGTTGCCTGGTGTGCCGTAGGTGCAGACAAGACAAGAATTTTATAATTTTTCACTATTTTGTTTACTTAATATTTCATAATAAAGTAATTATAAAATACTTTCTTTGTGTTTATTTGATTCCTATTCAAGAGAATTACTTTATATATAGTCAATATAGGCACAGAGTTAAATTTTTTAACATTTTCTAATGGTGGTGTGCCTCGTGATTTTTTTCATGAAACAAGTGTGCCTTTGCCCAAAAAAGGTTGAAAAACACTGAATTAGTGCACACCGTCGAAGCAGGGCATAGAAGAAATACTATGGAGCAGAGGGTAACTAAACACACAACCTACAACCACCCTACGTGCCTGAAGCTGAGGGAATCATTTCTTCATAGCAAGCGTAGTCATGAGGTCCCAAGTTCTTTCTAGTCAAGAAGGAGCAGTGAGTATCCCTCTAAATCAACCTTATTGCATCGACACAGCAAGTTTTATTGGCTGTGGCCAGACTAAGAGGAGTTATAGCTTGTCTAGAAGTGATCAGTGGAGATCCAATAAAAGAAAGCAGAGGATTTATAACACTAACAGGAGACACTTCCTAGTGGAACCCCTGCATTTTATAGAAGGGACTGAGGCTCTCGGAAAGGTATGTGCCCTGCACAGTGACTGAGTGTCTGAAGCAGAACACCAACCCCGTCCCTTCTCCAAGCCCCAGGCTCTTCTTGAGTTACTGTTTAGACTCTCCTGCTCTAACTACGAGCTGGAAAGAGTCTCAACATTTCCTGAAGTCTTGGAAATGTCACACAGTACAGTGCTTTCTGACACGGCTTTCTCAGAGATGTTTAGTGACACTAGAAAAAATGCTTTTTGCAAAAGTGAAACCGGCAGATGGTTATTGTACAATAGCCATCCTGATGTCCAATCCCAGGAAGTATAAATAAGTACAGAGAAAGATCCTCTCTTTTGAATGATCACCCAGCCCTCTTGAGGTTTCCACCATCGCCAGCCATAAATATCACTTAGCTTTTCCATTTGTCTGTGGTCTGGTCATATACCCCACCAGGAATGAGGAATTTCTCATTTCTAAAGCTGGCTCAGCCACCCACTTACTGTGTGGCCTTGGACAAGTCATTTAGCGACTTTCACAATCCTAATCATAGAGTAAAAATTGACTTGTGAAGATGAGATTACATGACCTTTCTGAGGATTCCTACTTTCCAAGCTGATTATCTTTAAAAAAAAAAAAAAGTGGCACCATCATATCACATATATCGAAAGACTAGTGATGTGGTCTTTCCATCCAAACCCAGTAAGAGTGGAGGAAAGAAAAGGACCAATTCTTCAGCACATGGCTGCTGAAAAAGAAACTTGGTAATGAGCATTCTTACAAATTATGTTATTAAGAGCAAGGCTCCAATGAGGATTAAATGCCCATGGAAATTTACCACTTCTCCATAAAACAGCTCTGCCCTGAAGCTGCTCAAGGAAGTTTCAGAGACACAGTCTCTATTCTCAGGCTAGTTGGGAATGGTTTCTCTGTGATCTCATAATCCCTTGATTATAAGAGCGCCTTTTATTTTTCACGTTGTATTTGTTATTTCTTCATGTACCTGTGGCCCCTAGTAGACGGTAGCTCTCATAAGCAGGAGCCATGTCTTATTCATCTCTCCATACCCACAAAATAGGTATGACCTACCCGGCTTCTTGAGCTATAGCATAATGGGGCAGTTGGTTGCATAGGGGAGAAGCTGCACAATTCTATTCACATAGCCAGTGGAGAAATTCAATGTTTTTCCAGTAGCATTTTGTTTCTTTGACTTATAAAAAGTTACTTGAACTTTTACAAACATATTTCAGCATCTACCAGCTATCTTTATCTTAGTGACACAGTAGTCTAAGTATGTCTATATTCTGTTGATTCTGGCTAATGCACACACACCCTCACTCACCTATATACATCCTCACAATACACTTACCCACACACTCCTATACACACCTACACATTCACACTTATACACACAGTTACATAATCATACATCCACACATATTCTCTCTCTCTCTCTCTCTCTCTCTCTCTCTCTCTCTCTCTCTCTCTCTCTCTCACACACACACACACACACACACACACACACATACACACACAAATATATTGAGAATTCTTATGCAACTCCAGGTGTGTGGTAATCATGGAAAGACTAATGACTTACCCTCCTCAGTGAGAACTAGAGTCCAGAAAACATGCTTCCTACAAAACAGTGAGTGACAAGTCAAAATGTCTATCTATGCAAGAAGGTCAGCAAGTACACAGAAACCTCTGACTGCAAGGAGTCTCTAATACTGTAGACCTTCCCAGCCCAAGTGGCCTGTGTTGCTCCTTGGAAAATGCCATTCTCCTCTGCACTATCTTCTGTGAGTGTTGGAACTACTGGCTGCAGACATTTGGGCATAGATAACCGAAGCACCCTGAAGAATGCCAACACTCATTCACAACTGTTTATCATCATATTTATCTTTGGTTGATAGATAAATCCAAGATAATTGGGCAAATTTACTTTTCTGAAGAAAAAAAAAAAAAGCCAAACTATTGATAAGTAAAACAAAAAGTCAAAAACTTAGGAAATAACTACAAGAGGGATACTGCTTCTTTTTCTTTGACAAATACTATTATTATTTGGACAATTTTAGGATATCTTTGGTTGTGGCCTCATGTAATACAATGCAAAATAACACTAGTTGATTATTAATTTTTTGCCCTCAATTATTTCCTCTATTAAAATAGAAAAGAAGATTCTATCCTAAGTCAGTTATTCCTAAGGTAAATTGACATGAATCTGTGGGAGATTGTGGGCCCTGGAGTCAGTGTGCACAGCAGCCATTTATTAGCCATGAGACCTTGGCTAAGTTACTAATCTTGTGTGGGCCTCATTTCTGCATTTGCCAGTGAAAATACTTCTCAGACAAAGAACCAGTGGCCCACAGCTCACTCTGGCAAACTATAGAAGAGGAAACAAATTGGAGAATCCTGGTCTGTCATCATCCACGGGACAGAAACTAATCCTTGTTACCAGCAAGACTGAGTAACAATAAGCACCATGATCCCCCATCTACTACCACTGAAGCCTAGGGTGCTTCTTACAACTGCCTGTCTACAACCCAGTGGCTCTTCACAGGGAGAAGATAGAGATTTTAGGATAGAGAAAACAAAGAAGGGGATGGGGGAAGGAAGGGTACCAGGATCCAAGGCTTCAGAATTGGGTAAGAATATTATCCACAGGATTCCCTCCTTTTGTGGGTCTCAGTCTTTAAGAATTTGTATTTTTTGAAATCCAAGAGAAAGTTCAAATGAACTACAATATTAATCTCTTTCCTCCTTTATTATAACTCATTTAGGAAACTACCCTGACAATTTAGGATAAAATGTAATTGCATATACCTCAGTAGTCTGCTGTGCTAGTTTTTGGTAGCCTGGATGAACTATAGCAGGAAGTATGGTTGCGCCCCATTCTATCTGGGTCCCGGCTTGCTGGGTACATGACAACATGAAGTTCCAGGATGACCTGGTACCTCTAGCTCCACAAGGTTAAAAGAAAATCGATGGACTACAGGAACATTCAGAAGGGGATGAGCAAACCAAAGATTAAGACCAAACCTCCTTATTAGCCCAGCTGGTAATCTAGACCAAAGGAATAAGGCAAAGAGCCATTCATCAGATGGTGTGGAGGATAAATAAGGGTAAAGACATAACACCACAAAAAATGGTGCAAAGAGTAGTGATGGCCTGAAACCACAAAGGGGTCTTCTTGTGTAGCAATACCTAAGTGCAGTGTGTTATCCACCCATTTGTTTAAATCCAGCCGGTACCTATGCAATGGCACAGGTGCCCTAGGATCTGTCACCATGTAATCTGATAAATACAGAATTCAGCGCAGCACATAGGTTTCCCTTGGGCCCCCCAATTTCACTTATTTTTATCTTTTCTGAGTTTAGCAATTCTTTGAATACAATTTGACTTGAAAATATGACCTCAAAAGTCAAGAATGTAAAATTTGTGAATAGTAGAATTTATGACTTTTCTTCCTTAAATTAAATGCTCCATATATCTCAATACAATAAGTAAGAAAATCCTAGCCTACTCATGTTCAAATCAAGTAATGAGGACATATAAAATAATAATAATAACAATAATAATAATAATAACAATAACAATAATCAAACTTCCTGTAAAAACTTCAGCTATTAGTAGAAACAAGTCTTCCTCATTTAAGAGGCTATAATTTTTAAGTTATTTTCTCAATATCTAGAATTTGTTATGCAACTCATTAGTAATCATTTTTGCCATCCTAATAAAAATGGATCATGGGACCTTTCCAATCTCTTCTCAATAGCTACTGAAGTACAGTGATTAAAGAAGAGCTCCACGTTTCCCTGAAGATTTCCAGTTGGCTTGGTGGCAACCTACAACAATTCCTTCAACTTTTCTCCATCCTGCTCCTCCTGCCTGCCAAATCATGACCCAACTTCTGTCCATTTCCCATGTCATTCCCTAAAGCCATGCCGTGTGGCACTATCAGATCTTTATACAAAATATAGTAAACAGAATCCAGGTTTACAGGACCCTTATTTTTCTGGCCACTTGCTGAGCATACTATTAGATAAAAGAAGAAATTAGGTGAATTAAAATTTACAATGATCACCACTGATAATAGATTTAGTATCATAAGCCTCTAGGATTCTTTTTTATTATAATGGGGAAGCTACACTTAAGTGAAGAGATAGCATTCAGGATTTAAAGATACTTCTCATTGATAAGCTATATATGTTAATTTTTTGAATATTATAAAGTGTTTTATTGAAATATGTTAATTACTTTCTTTGAACTAGATTTAGATCCTAAGTATTTGTAGTCTCCTACTCTACTAAGACAGCTTTTTGCACATTTCTTTTCCAATAAAAATATCAAAACATAATTGAAAAAAATATTAGCTAAGTGATTTATCCTTATTAGGAAGTAGCTGAAAGCTTACTGTGACATTGGGAGTAGAGGTAAAAGTAGGACATGTTTCAATCAATAATGGAGAACTTGAATTTTTCCGTTACATTTAATGTCAGCAATAAAATAAATTTTCAGGGGCAGTGGTGGGATCTGAGATTTCCAAAGTTAATGTATACCCCAGATTTCCCAGGCTTCCCCAACCCAGACACATCAGCGGGTCATGCAGTCATCCAAACTGCATGTCCCCTGACCTCAATGTGCATCTGCCTCTTTCTTCCACTGGTCCTCTGCCTGCACCATAAAGTCTTTTGCTCAGTATGAAGCAAACCACACTACCTTTGTGGTGCCTTCTTCCACTCTTTCTTTTTTCCAAGTTCACGTAACTGGGTCTTAGCCATCGCACAGAGTTCATGCAAGTATGTCAAAATACTATAGATCTTTGTATAGTAGTTCTGTTTCCTCATGTTCTACATCTTCTGTCTAGAGCAGAGGTCTGCAGAGTACAGCTCTCGGGCATTAGTCCCAGCTGTGTGTGTGTGTGTGTGTGTGTGTGTGTGTGTGTGCGTGGAACGCACACAGACCATAAGCTCAAAAAATTTTAATACTTCTAAAGAGTTATAAGAAGGAGGAGATAGAGGAGAAGAAGGAGAAGGAAGAGGAGAAGGAGGAGGAGGAGGAAGAGGAGGACACCGTGGAGAAGGAGGAGGAGGAAAAGGAGGCAGAGGAGAAAGAGGAGGAGGAAAAGGAGAAGAAAGTGGCTTGGGTGCAGAGACCCTATGAGGTTTGCAAAGCCTAAAATGCCTTACAGGAAAATTCTGCAAATGGCTGGTCTAGAGAAATAGTTAGCTTCACTCACAGAATGTGACTTCTTAGATGACCTAGGAAAAGGACATAAGAAAGTACAAGAAGAAAGATATGGCCAAATCTAACCCTGATACAAAGAAACTCTTGACTAAATCCTTTTCTAAATATTTTCCCGTGTGTGGCAAACACTGTTGGTTGCCTCCCCAGCAGACAGTCTTTCTTAATTTTGATTTTAAAAATCAGGCAGCCATGTGCTTTGCAGGAGGTTGGGGCCCTTCTCATCCTCTGGGGTTGGGGGGTAAGTTTGGATAAATCCAGACAAGGTAATTCCATTGCCCTTGTCAGTGAGTGGTTGGGGACTTAGCACAAGTTGTAAATCTGACTAATAAAACACAAGGGTAAGTTGGCTGTGGGATGCATGACAACAGTTTACTATCCTTTAAAAGGGATGCCAAAGAAAGGGCATGTCTTCTTCTTCCTCTGGCCTCTTTGGATATTGCTAGGTGAAGCCATCCTGTAACTTCTAGGCTGGGGCAGCAGGCAGAGTTGACAGTTGTCCAAAAGGAAGCAACTCTCAAGCCACCTACCAAGAAATTTGATATGTGAGGTAATGCAATATCTCTATATCAAACTCACTTTTAGTTGTGTTTGTTGTTGTTTTTTTCCCCTAACCTACCACCTTCAATCCAGAAGCATCTTGACATACCCTCTTTAGGCAACAGCTTGTAGGAAAAACTTGGCTACCTCATTCATTGCATAACAGAGGATTTCAAAAAAGTGAAATGCTGATCCTGTCCTAATTGGAAGGAGCAATCTCTTTATTAATCTATCCCTTCAGACATACCACTTTTGAATATGGGGTTAATACACTCCTGGGTGCAGCTTTTATGACTAATTCTTGACTTAGGAGAACTGTCATCAATAAAGTAGATTGGGCCTTTCTAACCATCAGTAAGTAAATGTCTTTTGTGGTGTCCAGAAGGGAAATTAGATTTTGACATAGTTTACAAAAATTTCTAAATATTTTATTCAGTGGTATATGTATCCTTGCACCCACATTTGTGTTTGAGTAATACAATGGGCAGCTCACAATAAGTGCCAAATTACTGAGTGAGATTAATTTTAAGAGTCAGAAATGGAATTCCCACAAGAACAGAGCAAATGTTAAAACCCATGAAGCTCACTTCCCCACCCCACCCCTGCCTCTCACCCCTTCCCCACCCATGTTGACATATTCCACATTCCCCCCTCATCCAGCATGCTGCTGGCCATGTGTGTTACCACACTTGCAAGAAGTTACAATAGTTTATTCTAAATGTCTTGGCTTTTACAGCCTAAATTGAAGCCTTTAGTGGCACTTGGAAATTATTTTTGTGGTTTACTTTTATAGATAACACATTTCCCACCCTACCCCTTTCTGCTGGCTCCCTCAGAAATTTGGTTGAGGGAAACCACACAGAATTCTGAAATCTGTAGGCCAGGTGCCCACATCACAGTAACTAGGATCGCCATACTGGTGGCTTTTGGCAAGACATCAAAGTCTGTTCATTCTCCTATTATCATTCCTAACAGGAAATTTGACTCCAGTGAATATATATAATATTTTCAGTAGCTTTAACTCATAACCCATTAATTACTTTTGGTTTTATTTATTGTGCTTCTGGTATTTCTCTTAAATTTAAAACTCTCCAAGAGTCTTTTAATATTATACTATTATTTATGGGCAATTGTAGCAGGGATATTGGTAGTAGTAAGAAGGAAGAAACTGATGAAGATTTAAAAATATATATATTTTATTGATTTTTTTACAGAGAGGAAGAGAGAGGGACAGAGAGTCAGAAACATAAATGAGAGAGAATCATTTATCAGCTGCCTCTTGCACAACCCCCACTGAGGATGTGCCCACAACCAAGGTACATGCCCTTGACCAGAATCGAACCTGGGACCTTTCAGTTTGCAGGCCGACACTCTATCCACCGAGCCAAACCGGTTTCGGCTGATGAAGAATTTTTGTCACTCTTCCCAGGTCATCAAATCCGCCAACCTCCTTCACATTGCGCATTGTTGTCTTGATTTCTGCCCTGGATATTTCCTACCTCTGTCTCGGCACACTGACAAGTAGAGAAGCTCCTTTATTCACTTGCTCACCTGTTCACTGTCCCACAAAAACTTATTCATAAGGCACTGTGAGCCAGACATTTACAAAAGCCCGGGAGATTCAGGGATGATCAACACAGACCCCCATCCCTGTCATCAAGAAGCTCACAGTCTCACCAATGAGACAGATTCAAAACATGGAAAGAAACTATTACAGACTGTGGTAATTGTCATAAAGGAAACAAATGAGGAGCTAAGGGAGAAAAGGCTATTTTTTCCTTTGGGAAGGTTGTTTGGGGACGGCATCATCGAGGAGGTGATTTATGAAGACATGAACATGAGCCAGCCACCAGAACTGTAGCTAAGACTGACTGTCCCTGAAAATACTGAGTCTATCCTTTGGTTGTTGTTGTTGTTTTTAAATACATTGATATTGATTTCAAAGGAAAAAAAGAGGGAGAAAGGGATAGAACCATGAATGATGAGAAAGAATCATTGGTTGGCTGCCTCCTGCATGACCCACACTGGGGACTGAGCCCACAACTCAGGCAAGTGCCCTGACTGTGAATTGAACCCTGACCTCCTGTTGCATAGTTCGCAAACCCTGAACTCTGCTGGCCAGGCTATGCCTTGGTTTTGCCAAAGTTCCTATTGGTGTGTATTATGTATTAGGGCAGATTCTGACTTACTCTCCAGCATCTGTTGGTTGGAAGAGTCTTCATTATTTTTAGGATTCACCTATGACAACTGACTAGAACCACAGAGGAGAAAGGACAATTGGAACTATGGGACAAGTACAATTGACCTCAGACATAAAATTCTATGATGTAATTTCTCCACCAGAACAGATTATCCAAGAAACCACAAGAGGTGAGGAATCCTTCTTGCTACTCAGGAATGTGGAAGCAGAACTCTGAACTCTTCCAGGGCAATACACACCTGAGAATGCCTGTCTTGTCTCCCCTATCCCCACCCTCATATCCATCCCTAACCCCATACCCACTCCACTCTACCCCCACCTTTTCCCTACTTCCTTCACATCCTCATCTTTATGAAGACTGTAGAAGGTCAGATTGTTTGCCTTAAGAGGAATTTTCTTATGTAAAACATCAATGCAATCTGAACTACCTAATCTTGATCTGCTTCTAATTCTACTGACTGAATGCTTTTCACCCCCAACTTTTCAGCATATAAATACAAAGCATTTTCCTTAATCATCTGTTGTGGGTTGGATGGTGAATCCCAAAATAATATGTACATATCCTAACTCATAAAACTTGTGAATGTGACATTATTGGAAGGAAGTCTTTGCGGGTATAATAAAGGATTTCAAGATGAAACCATAGGTTGGGCCCTGAATCCAATGCCAAGTCCTTATAGGAGAAGAGAAGGCAGGACGACACAGACACGCAGGGAAGAGGCCATATGATGATGGAGGCAGACAAGGGAGCTATGCGGCCATAAGCCAAGGAATTCCAGGAGCCTTGGGAAGCTGGAAGAGGCAAGAAGGAATTCTCCCCTAGAACCTTCAGAAGGATCCTGGTCCTGCCAATACCTTGATTCATATTTCTAACCTCCAGAACTGGGAGAGAAATAAATTTCTGTTATTTTAAGCCACCAAGTTTGTGGTAATTTGTTGCTGCAGCCGTAGGAAATGAATACATCATCTGAAAACTCTGATTTTTTAATGTTAAAAAATTATAGTTTGCTTTACTTTCATTTATTTTCATGAAAAAAGCAATTAACAAGACATGAAGTATAAAGAGGTCTTAGGCCTGGCCACTCTCCAGCCTCTTTTTCTCAGGTGGCAGCATGAGATAATGGAAGGACAGATGACCTGGGAACCTGATGCCAGGGTGATTGTTGCCCCTCACTGTAGACTCTGGATCTTGAGTTTTCTATCATACCTCTATGTTCTTCATGGTGAAAGGAGCTTCCAATGATGAAAATGAAATAATAAAATAATAGCTGTACAAATGAGCTGCAGATATATTTCGGCATGAAGAGAAGCTCGCATTATTAGAAAAGAGAGGAAAAGAAAGAGGAATTGTATGAATTCCTGTCCCGTAGACATCACTCTACCCAAATAACGAACAGGAAGACTCGCTCCAAACGGGGCTGGGTGGCCTTTGTGTAGCCCACAGTTTCCAATGCTGCTGAGTCACTCTGATGAGCTTCCAAGAGTCACAGGTCCACCACCGTGCCTTCTTCCTCACAGAAAACCATGTGCAAAGGACAAGTCACACTTGGCTCTCTTTGGGGAGATTTAATATTCAGAGAGGTGAGAGCCTCGTCACAAGTGCCAAACTCAGGATTCAGTCCATTCCTGGCCAGCAGCTCCCTATGCTGGGATTTGCTGGGAGTATTTGGAAGATGCCTGCAAACCCGGGGACCACTCAGTCTTCCCTTCTGCGCCAGGCCTGGGGACGTTTCCAAAGAAACCCAGGGCAGCCGAGGTGGCGGGATTGAGGAAAGTCTCGGAGGCCCCCTGCCCAAGCGAAACCAGCTGAGTAAATTCATGAGCGCTCAGTGAGTCTGCCCCACCAAGACACTGGCCTTGATGAGACGGCCCTGTTCCACCGCAGAGGCTAAACACACAGCTTGTTCCACAAACTTGGTTCAAAGATGCTACAATTCTTGTGCTGCCTCCAGACCCAGAAGAGACCAAAAAGGAGTTAGGAAGGTTACACTAGAGCAATGTTTCCCAAACTTTTGATATATGTGTACCCCTTCTATAATTTTTGTAATGCTAAGTACCCCTCGTACTCATGAGAATGTAGAATTAGGCTCATCTAAGCACGGTGCAGTGCACATCCCCACCAAACTCCAGTGCAACGTGTACCCTCACCAAACTCTTAATTCTTCCCATACCCCTGTGGGTACGAGTACCATACTTTGGGAAACACTGCACTAGAGAAAGGAGGATGGTTGAGATGGACCAAGAATTTGGAAAAAAATAGATATGCTCTTATACTAGCCTGAAGTGTGTTAGGGAGAAGTTGGTTCTTCTTCCTCTTCTTGCCTCCTATCAAAATTAAATTATATTTTAATTGAAAAGATCTTCTTTGAATTCATGATTTATGTGACTTGTCATGCTCGCTGCATGATTCAATGCTGGCCAACTCTAGTGAAGTAAGCAAGATACTGACCACACATAGGGCTGGGTTGCGGCCCAGACGAGGTCACTTGGACGAGCAGGTTAAGAAGCACATTGATCTGCCTAAATCTCACTTTCCTCGTTTGTAAAATTTAAGAGCACAGTTGGAGGGGATACAGGGGCCCTTCCTAAAAACATATGCGGAGAAAAGTCAAAGTGTCAAAAGAACGATGATAATTTAAATACATTAATAAGTTATGGGGTTTTAATCACTTTTAAATCTATCTCAAGCCCATAACACAAACTGCCCTAGACAGTAACGCTAGGGAAGCTGACACATATTGCTGGGCTGTCATGCCCAGTAAAAATGGCTCCTCTCCTGTGGAAAAGGTTTACATGGTAATAACTTAAGATGTGCATTCCTTTAGTTTTAAAAATATAAAGATACAATGGAAGTAAGTGAAAATGACTCAGGAAAACAAACAGATAAATAATTATAAAGCACAAAGGATGAGAGTTTAAAAGACTCCAAAAAAAAAAAAAAAATGATTCTTAGTGGGCCAATATAAAAATTTTAGGTTGTAAAGAAGAAATGAAATCAAAATAGCATTACATGTAGGCAATGCCAAGCACAAACGAAAGTATAAGAATCAAGGGATAAATCCATATGTGTGAACACTGGGTTTTGTGGCTTTTATTACATAGAGACGTCATGATGGCTTTTGCTCTTAGGATAGACCCCTTAGCTATATTCCAATTTTCACCTTCTGTACATTTGTAAACAACGCCCATAAAGACATATTCCAAAACTGAAAGGGACCCACATTTTCAAAAAGAATCCTGAGGTCATGAAAGAAGCAGCCAGCCTCTCTAGCAGCAGAACAAGCCCAGGGCCCCCTTCCTATGGAGGAGTACTTGGCACCCCTAAAACACCCTGCGGTTAAAACATGTGGCAGAGGATGGGGGCTGGGTGGACTAGACCAATGCCAGGCTTCTCCTAAAGCAACTCTCCTGCCGGAGGAGGAATTTTCAGGGGCCCAGGGAGGGAGTGGGGCGGGTGGGCAACAACATAGCAGCTCCCTCTGTCACCTGCTTCCCCTTTCTGTGGTCATTTTCACAAGTCAGCAGGGGGTAGAGGCAGGAGGCAAACCCAGCACATCGTCAAAATAACCAAGTGTTCTCTGCCAAAAGGAAATGTGGACTAAGAACTATAATGAGAGGGTAAGCAAAGAGCCACCGGTTCCAAGCAGCGGGATGTGTCAGCGAGAGAGAACAGCAGCCCTGCTGGCCCCAGGACAGGCCAGAGCCTAATCTGTAAATCACTCTGAAGTCCCATACGTCAAAAAAATGTGGCCACCCCGGGAGCACAGGCAGGAGGCAACAAACGAACCTCCTGCGGACAACCCATGTGACAAAGCAAAAAGGCTCTAGCATCTAAGAGAGAGGGGAGGGGTGGCCAGCCAGAACCTAATTACATTTCATCTAGGTGGCAAAAAAATGATGAGCACGGGTCCCACATAATCCCAAATGAAAAACACACGCACTCGGACGCACGCCTCTCACATACCACTCTGACGACCATACATTCTCTCGTCTCCCTTTATAAGCCTACTCTAGAATTTCTGGCACGGGCCTGAAAGTCATTAGTAATTTAGCTGAAACGTAAAATTTTACTGCGGCGTGTTGGTAGCTATTATGAGGTATAAATCTGTGTGGCTCTGGCAGGTTGAATTCCCTCCTACTCCCCTTCATCGTGCTACAAAAAGCATTTAACTGTGCTGGGGGTACAGGACTCACATTTTGGAATTAAATTAGAGACATGAGAATACTTAAAATACCCTTTCTTTTCTTGATCCCCGCACTAACCATTTTGAACTGCTTTCTTGGGCCACGTCCCACGAGAGAAAAATGTGATCTTCTTTAGGAAATTTGGATCCAGCAAACTGCCTTGCAAAAACCATAGTGTTCAAAAGCATCAGGGCCAAGAAATTCTGTGTTGGCTTTGCTCAGGTTTATCATATCTACCTGGGCCCTTCATTTTTAGAGATCATTGGAGAACACATGTATCTTACTCAGAAATTCCAATAGGTTTCCTATAAAATTAAACAACAACAATAAAAAGACAGTGTCTCTGGGTGTTTTATGTTGTTTTTAGGATAATCTACACTAATTCTGGATTGTAGAATTGACTGTATCTTCGCAACGCCCACCAGCCAATCATGAGTGAGTATGCAAATTAACCAGACAAAGATGGCAGGTTAATATGCATACAGAGACACTGAGTGGCTGGGGGCGTTCCACACTGCCCCAGACACTCTGGGTCTCTTGGCAGTGTGGAAAGGCAGAAAGGTAGCTCTGGCCAGAGCAAAAAGTTGGCTCCAGCCGGAGTGAAGGCAATGCTGGCAGCCAGGGGAAGGAAGGCCCATTCTTGCACAAGTCTTTGTGCATCGGGTCTCTAGTTTTCTTATATTTTTGTAGTTTGTTTCACAATTTTCTTCAAAATCCTTCCTGGAACCTTTAGGTTTTGGTTGCAAGCATATTTTTATAGCCAACGTACTATGGTTTTGAGCATAGGACCGTTAGCATTTGAGATTTGAACCTTTATTACTAGAGAATAAAAGGAAGTTGAACTGATGCCTAAATTCAGTGCCCTTAGCCAGGGATAGCAAATAGAAGAGTCTGTCCCACTTCTTCCCATTTTTTGCCCATAACAATATTATTCATGGGTTCTAGAAGTAGTATAAGCTTCAGGTGAAGTTTGATCCAGTAGTCCTTTGTGACTGAATTGAAACACAAGCTGAGCCTTTTCTCAACACAAGTCTGCAGGTAACCATGACCAGTTTATCAAAGTTATCACCTGAACAGCAAAACTCATTTACCTTCTTAGGCCTAAACAGTAAGCAGGAGCCACATTTTTGTCTTTTACACCTATCTCACTATCTGACACATAGCTGGCCTCAGGAAACATTTATTGAATGCAACTGAACTATCTGACCCTGCCATTAATTCTAAGAGCTTCCTATACTAAGTAACATATTTTCTTTATTTTATTTTCCGAGAAAATTGGTATTGTGTCAATTACCAGTTACCTTATTATTGTTAGCAAAAAAATTTAAACATTAAATTAAATGTTACCAATACCCTGTTTCTCCAAAAATAAGAGTGTCTTATATTAATTTTTGCTCCCAAAGATGTGCTAGGTCTTATTTTCAGGGGATGTCTTATTTTTCCATGAAGAAGAATACGGTACACATTAATTGTTAAATGAAAATAAAGAAAATTTATTACCTGTATACGGTATGGTAGTACGGTAGTTGTCAACACAAACCAGACAAATTGTGAATACTACAGTATCAAGAATTTACTCATTTATTCAATGACAATCATATCATCATCTTCTGGAACATCATCATAACGATCCAATTCCTGAATTTCCTGGTGAATTTCTTGTGACTCCATTTCTTTTCAGAATCAGTGGACCAAATCTCTCATGTTTAGCCTAGGGGGGCCTTATTTTCAGGGGATGCCTTATATTTCACTCATAAGGAAACCTGTAAGTAGGCCTTATTTTCAGAGGATGTCTTTTTTTCGGGGAAACATGGTACTATTAAATGTTTATTTAGAAAGAATACCATGTTCAGTATTACGTAAAGCAAAACTGTAGGCATGTCCTTACTCCCACATTGCTTAGAGTTTGGAATTGAATGGCCTAAAATACAAATGAATATGGTTTATGGGGTTTTCTCTAGTTATGGTCCCTTCCAGAGGGAAGAAGTCCCAGTCACCCTTATCAAATTTTTCCAGTCCCATGGTATCGTGAAAATGTCCCTGTCTGTTTAAGAGGTGTTAAAAATGTTATTGAGGATGATGGTTAGTACATTTTACCTTTACTGGCGAGAATGCTTTCAGTACTAAGGAACAGAAAACTTCACTTAATGTGCTTAAACTGTAAGGGAGGATTCACTGACCCATGTTATTAAAAATGGCAGAGGAAGGGTAGGTCTCAGGTAAACCTTGATCCAGCTACTCAACTGTGAATCTAAGACCTTTTTTCCTTTCTGTCTAACCCACATGTGTCAAACACAAGGCCCGCGGGCCAAATCCGTCCCGCCAGGCCTTGCAATGTGGCCCGCACCGCGCTGTCATCACTGCACTCCGCTGCGTTTCCATCACAATGACAGTTTATGACTGTTCAGTAAACCATTCGGCCCGCGATTTAGGCTGGATTTTAGATTTTGGCCCCTTCTCTGATTGAGTTCGACACCCCTAGTAACCTCATGGTCCCAAAATGGCTGCACCTGCACCCAGAGTAACACACTCCTCATTAATTTCCTCAATAACAGCATCACTGTTACAATATTTCCAGGAAAATAAATTAGATTTAATCTCTTTGGATGGCTTACATTAGATATCTTAAAATACATACCCAAACCTTAATTATTATGATCTATGAATGGGCTACACTGATTAAACTAGCTTAGGTCATGTGCTCCACCTTGGACCCAGAGTTAGAATCATCTTTTTCAGAATCACACAGATCTCCAAACAGAAATTAACCCTCTTGAAAAAGGGTAAAGGTAATAATACAAAAACTCAGCCAACAACCCAGCCGGTGTAGATCAATGGTTTATAAGCCTATTATCACCATGAAGATGATGGACCCCCTCCCTCTTGGAGATGGCTTCTTCCCAGTCTTAACTGGGATGAGGGTGTCACTATGAAGCCCACATACATGACCAATATCCTACCTAGAGGTGGCATTGGTCCACACTCATCATCCATCCTTAACTAGCATCTCTTCACTAGGTTTAACCAGGTCATCTGACTCTGCTTTGGTTTTCTTCCATGTGGCACTGAGGAACATAGCAAAAAAAGAAGTAAAATTATAAGTTGCACTGCAAACACATATTTGGCTTAAATAAATAAGTTTTCTGTTTGTAAGTAATGAAAGCAAAGTATTCAAAGCCACTGATGTTTCCTGTCAGGAGTCCTTGCTCCCCCTGTTCTTAGAGAGGGAAGGCCTCAGGTGCTTTCCTGTCAGGGAGATGCAGAGTGAAGGCTGAGAAGGAAGACTCACAGTGCCAGCAGGATGAAGGCAGGGGCAGAACATGATTGACTGGTCTGACAGGTACGGTGTAAGGAGAAGAAAAACTGAGGAAGACTACTCCTGGGGTCTGGAAATTGTTGAGCTCAGTTCAAGTGAAACAGAAGGTTCATTCTTGTTCATGAATAGTGTGAGAGAAGCAGGTGGGCCAGTCAGCAAAGAATATTTGGGAACACTGGGAACAGTTTATTTTTGGGGTACGGTGCGGTTGTTTGATATAGAGTTAAATGCCCTAACAGCTCTGGGCAAAACACACACACTCACACACACACACACACACACACACACACACACAAACACACACAACAAAATAAATCAACAAACCAAAAATCTGTTAAAGAGTCTGAGATAGTCATAAGGTCTTTTTAGGGTGTTGTTATTCAATGTCAACAATATGAGGTTTCTATATAAAAATGGGATCTGCTGGTCCATAGCGACAAACGTGCTAACATGAGAAAGTGTAATGCCTTCCGCTGGGGTTCCTCTATCAACCCTTATAGCACATATCTTAAAGCAGCTGACCATGCCGTTGAATAGAGAGTAAAGAAGAAAAATGCAGAAGCATTCATTAGATTTTTCAAGAAAGGAGATTGAGTCTATTTGGAGTTAGGGAATTGACCTAAAAAAAAAAAATTAAAGTTCTTTTAAGTGTAAAAGAAAAGTATACAGAGAGTAAAAATGGAAGTCAAAATGCAATACTATATATTGGAAAATAAAGGCTTATAAGTTAATTTTGTATTACAGAGAAATGAATCGAATTTTAAACCATCAGAGAGAACAAAGTGAGAAGGGCAGTACAAAAAAGAACATTCCTGGTCTCATAAAGCCATTTGGGTTCTCCTCGATGCATAAAACTTCTCTCCCTGTCAACTGAAATGAACCCGACTCATTTCACTGTCAAGCTAGCCTCTTCCTGTTATCTTTGCTGGTGTTCAGACCAGGGCAGCCGAATGCTCAATCTCATCCCTGAAGGACTGGCACGCCTGCTCTGTAGCGTGCACCCTGACCACGTAACCGAGGGACAGGCAGGAGAGCGGAGGACCTACTGCAAGCTAACACCTAAAATAAACAGAACAGAGGCACTCGTGGATACTTAAAAAAGGAATTTATGGCCCATTTCCTCATTTCCCCTAGGATTTTGCTTGTGAAAATAAATTTGATATTTTCAGCATTAAAAAACTATATATTTTTCAAAAAAGAAAGCAGGCCAAAGTTTCACATGTCTAACCTACCATTGCAGCAAGACACCAAATGTGTAATAGCCTCGGTAGGACCTTCCACACGGGCACCAACTCTGAAGTCACCAGTCTGCAAAAGCCACCCACACTTGCATGGACTCTGACCGCTGCCCTGGACATGCCAGGCCTGCTCACTGATGCCTCATTACTTAGTTTGGGACATTTTATCCGTGGAGAAGTTGAAACGTAAGGGCGATTTACATTAGGCTAATCGTCTTTCCCTTATTGTTTGTTATTTCTCCACAACATGTTTTCCTTCGAGGGACTAGAAATGGTGACGTTAAACAGGATAAATCATGGCGTCATAAAATATATCCCATTTATTTAATAGCTTCCCACCCTTGGAATGTTGCAGACTTTGAAATCCTGTGTAAGTCATACACTCAGAATTTCTAATATGCCTTAAAAGCCCATTCAGCTCCCTCCCCACACCTCACTGTTGAGCACAGGAAGTAAAGAAAATGAGTTTTTTTTTTCTCTTGCTAACCCTTCTAAGAGGGATTGAGGGAGATAACAGAGCCATTTTGGAATTTTGCTGGGAAACAAGAACTAGCTTCTCCAAGGGACAGTTAGCAGGATGTCTGGTTAGAATTGTGGTGAAAGTTATTTTAGATGGGATCCTAATAGCATTAGCTTGAGGTGACACTGTGCACCTCAAAAGTTGTCTCCAAGAAGCTATGCAATGCAGATGGACCATCCACTTCTCATATCTATTCCTAAAACCATTGCAGAAGAAACTTGAGAATTTGAGTGCCTGTTAAAGGTATTTATCTCAGTCCTTCAAACTTTAAAAGCAGATCCTTTATTTTTTGCATTTTTTTTAATTCAACAGAAGAAAGATTAACTTAGAAAATGTGAAATTACTCAGAGGTTGGAGAAATTCTGTATTGGGAAAAAAACAAAGTCACAAAGCTTCTAAAATGTGAAATTACTCAGAGGTTGGAGAAATTCTGTATTGGGAAAAAAACAAAGTCACAAAGCTTCTTGGGGACAATAAGCAAACTCTTTGAGGATAGAAACAACTTATTTGACTTGGCGTTTTCTGTATCTTGTGAAGTATGTGGCACATAGCAGATATTCAAGAAATGTTGAATGAACAAATGAATACATTCTAAAGGGTCCATTTTTTGAGAATTTCTTTCGTTGGTTGGAAACTAAGTATGTATTTTATTATTAACCCACATGTTGCTGAAGTTAGTTCTTTCATACCTGACATTTATTCAATTATTAATTAGTTCAATGGAAACTTAACGAACAGTGTTCTTCCCCAAGGTCTAAATTAAGGGCTATAAAATACACCCCCATAGTAAAAAGTATCAGACGTAGTATACATGAATTTTTAAAATATGGTTGGAAAATTATAGTTATATTTACTTGCTTTGACTATTAAATCATCCTAGAAATTTTAGTACAGATAAAGTGAAAAAAAATCCTAAAATGAATAACATTGTCCTTTAGAGTTAAAAATTTTTGTATATACTGGGCATCCACTCATTTGTCACACTTTTTTTTTCAAGCATTTTTTGAACCAATTAGTTATCAACAAACTACTATACTTTTGCTAAGAACAACTGAAACTTCTCTGCTGAAGGATGGGAGCTATTAGAAAAATATCTTCTTAACGTATCATATAAACCCAACACTTGAAGTGTAATTTTAAAAAATTTTACTGCAAGTTCAACTTATAGTGCTTTGGGGAATCACAATTCTTATTGACAACATTGGGCTTGCAAGTTGGATTTGCAGAATATAACTTCTGTAAAACACACCAGCACATCTATATGTCCTACCTTAGATCTTACCTCTGAACTGCCTTCCTTTTTTATTTTTTCACAACTGATCCTGTGGGTAGTCAAAGGTTGTTTCTTTGCACTTTGTCACTGCATTTTCCTATAGAAGCTTAGGGGGTGCAGGAAAAAGTTTGGGGATCATTGGTGGATTTTCTAAACAGAGAGAGCCCACTGAAGAGTTCGTTTTTCTCCTAAAAATGTCTTTTTCTCTAGTTTTTTCTTCTCTTTTTCCTTAAAGTACTTAGATAATTGCATCAGCTCCTCATTTTGCTTGTGTTGACAGCCTGAAAGTGTGATGTGATCATCCCAGCTGGAAGTCTCTGGAACTTTCCTGAACTGTCTTGTGACTGTAAAAATGGGTGGTCTTCCCTCTGCACCACCCGAGCCATTAGGTGGAGCCACCCTGATTGCTTCAGAAGCTTTCCAAGAAATCTCACAAACCAGACAGAGCTCATCCCAATTAGTTCCTACTCTCTCTTCATCAGCGGTATTCCAGGCGGTAAAATGTTTTCCACTATGAAATAGGTATTTTGGAAAGTTCTACACCAGCTTGTTTGCACAGGATTGACATTTACACAATCATGAACAACACTTTATATGGTACTTAGGATTTCTTTAGAGGACCTTTATCCCAATGCTGACCTGTCTTAACCCTACTTAACTTGTAAAAAATGAAGGGATTATAGGAGAAGGTGTATGGCCATGGGCCACTGATGGATTAGACTTTCCCTGAGTTGTGTTTTCTTAAAGTCTTTGAAGTGTGGCTTGAACAATCTTCCTTCATGTTCCCTCTTTTGGACCATGTTTTGTTACAGTAGCTGGTCGTCTGGGGTTAAGAAAGTGGAGAGAGAATGTGTTGTGCTTATTTTGCTTATAAATGGTATGCCTTTGCAAGAAGAAGGGCAGTTCCCTTCATAATGTTCTGGGAACTGCTCCTCTGCAACTCTATACAGTATCTGGAGTCTTTCTTAATTTAAAAACCCTTCCTGGTGGAAACTGTAGAATATATATATTTGAACTGTCAATTCCATTCCAGAAATTAATCCTGAGAAAATAGAAGGACTGTGTGAAAAAATTAATCACTAGTATAGTCATTGCAGCATTGTTTATAGTATAGCAAACCTGAAAACACATCAGGGTAAAACTAAGTAGACTCTTATGCCTATAGAATGGAAATGTAGGTAAACATGGAATAATATATACTAGTACAGGGATGGGCAAAAGTAGGCTTACAGTTCTGACTGTAAATGAAATAAGAGTTCATTCTTGTATTGTTATTTATCAACCAGAGGCCCAGTGCATGAAAATTTGTGCACTGAGGGGAGGAGTCCCTCAACCTGACCTGCCCCCTCTCACAGTCTGGGAGCCTTCAGGGGATGTCCTACTGATGGACATCAGCCTGGCCTCCCTCTGCAGGAGGCAACCGGGCCAGTTAGGGGAAGGTGCTGCCCTCATCACCCCACTGCTGCTGCTGCTGCTGCTGTCGCTGCTGACCACCACAGCTGCCTGCCCTCAGCCCTCACAGCCCCAGGTTTGTCCAGAAGGTTGTCTGGAAGGATGCTGAAAAGGTCGTTTAGCTGTCTGGTCTAATTAGCATATTATACTTTAATTATTATTACAGAGGCCTGGTGCATGAAATTTGTGCAAGAGTAGGCCTTCCTTCCCCTGGCTGCTGGCACTGGCTTCCCTCTGGGACCAGGACCTGGGCTTCCCTTCCAGCCCCAGCTTCATTCGGAAGGTCGTCTAATTAGCATATTATGCTTTTATTATTATAGATTGTATTTTTTATTTGTATTATGACTTTAAACCTATTTTTGCCCACTCCTGTATACTTTAAAAGTGTCTGTAATATTGACATTGACAGTCTCTCAATATGTAAAAGAATAAACAATAATCCCATTTTTTACTAAATGATATCATTTTTGAAAACAAAAGCTAAAAACTTACCTAAATGTATGCATTTGCACAATAAAAGCAGCAAGATAGTCCTTAAAATATGGGCAGTTTTTTTTTATTATGATATTATTACATTAATTAGTTATAATGTGGCAGGATTCTGGGTGAAATTTATTTTCTTCCTTATTTGTATTTCCTCACTTTTTTTTTTTTTTTTTTTTTTTACTAAAACTACATATATTTGTCTGGTAATAAAAATCACTTTAAATTTGTTTCTTTGGGGATAGTTTTGCTTTGTTTCTCAAGTAAATGAAATCAGCTGGAGTTTGAAGCTCAGTGGGCTGGGGGAGCTCGCCTGCTTGGCCAGGGGGCTGGGTCGCAGCAGGAATGCTGGGCCTGGCTTCAGGCCTGACCTCCAGGCTTAGCTCTGCCCACACAGCCCACCCAGGGCAAACCAGGGAATCTTTGTATTTTTGGAGTTTCAGTTTCCCCTCCTTTACATGAGGACACCACTAGTACCCTATATATCTCACAGGATCATTACTTGCATCCAATAAAGCTATATTAGTAAAAGCCTTGAAAAATCAATCATGTTAGTTTTATAGAAGAACCAGGAACCAGTAGACAATTCAAGCAGAAAATCACAGGCTAAGTCAAGTAGCTGGGGCACTCATCACATCCATTCTTTACCTGCCTCAGGCCCTCTCCTATACCAATGAGGGATTCCGCCGCCCAGCTGCAGAATGCGGCCTGCTTCTCTGTTTTCGCTCAGGAGTCCAGCACGAACAGATGTGTGAGGAGCCAAAAGGCTGCCCTTGTGTTTTCCCTACATTCACTTCCAAGAACCCAGCTCGCAGGCTGCTCACTCCACACCTGCAGGCCTGTTGCCTCAGACAATTCCACGGCACTTTGAAGACCTCACCCGTAGGCATTAACATGCCCTGGGACACACAGTGTGCTCTGTTTTCCTTTGGCCACAAGAATGTCACAACTGCCACATGAAGCAGAGGGAGGTCTTGCTTCATCGATGCACAATGCTCTGAGTTGTCATTCTAGAGAATCCGCCTCTTCTTCAGCCTCCAATTGGGAGAAAGCTCCTTTATCTTTGGATGTCCCCTGTTTATCCAGCTCTTGTCCCCAGAATGATAAAAAAAAAATAAAATAAAATAAAATAAAATAAAATAAAAATGAAATTCTATGAAAGAGTTAATGTTTGAAGTTGCCCAAATGGTGGGAGCCCAGACTATTTGTTTCTGAGTCACGTTTCTTGGCTTTAAAGCCCGTGGAAAAGAACTTGGACTTACCTGAGGGAAACAGGTTTTCTCAGGGAATCGGAGAGAAGACGGCTGTTATCTGATGGTCCAGGAAGAATCTTTCATGTCCATTGGAAAGTGACAGGCCAAGGTACCAACAGGGGCATCTGCCTTGGAGCCTTAGAATCTTCCTGGCCTCCAAGTTCAGAATGATAAGGACAATGTCTAATCATCCCTACCTTATGTTGCATATTTTCAAAAGTATTAGAGTTTTAAAAGTATCAAAAAGTGCTTAGGATCCAGTCTTGACCCAGATGGGGGCAGTCACTTTAATTAAACGGGCTCTCTTGCCAAAACCGGTTTGGCTCAGTGAATAGAGCATTGGCCTGCAGACTGAAAGGTCCCAGGTTCAATTCCAGTCAAGGGCACCTACCTTGGTTGCAGGCACATCCCCACTAGGGGGTGTGCAGGAGGCAGCTGATCGATGTTTCTCTCTCATCTATGTTTCTAGGTCTCTATCCCTCTCCCTTCCTCTCTGTAAAAGAAGTCAATAAAATTTATTTTTTAAAAATAATTAAAAAAATAATTAATGGGCTTTTGTCAAATGCCAGGTGTTTACCGGGTTAGGTAAACTATGGGATCTTGCTGGCAAGAGGAAAGTCCTCAATCCTGAGTAGGCGGAGTGCTGAGCTGACATCCATTTGATCACCAGAGAGCTCTTTGTTCCAGGCTGCCCATCCTGGTGCTCTTTTGCATACCCCTTTAAATCATCCCGCCAGGTAGATACGGCCAACGGAGAAGCGTCAGCCCAGAAGAGACAAAGGGACAGTGTTGGGGAAAGAAAGGTGGTGGTATTCTTGCTTCGTTTTAAAGTTAATAGAGTTGGTTATAGTTTCTAAGTACACTCGGCCTTCCAGCTGCCAGAGAATGGGTCTGAAAGCTGAAAGGCCCCTTTAATCCGTGGGCCCCAGGCAGGTAGAGGTGCTTCTGCTCCAGCGTGCAGGGCACAGGTAGTGAGTGAGTAGTGCTGTGAGGCCAGCAGACAGTCTGCCAGGCAGCTCCAGCCCTGTCCTCAGGGAACTGCGTCCACGCAGCCGGCCGGCTTTGATGTCTGCTCAGACTGCAAGCGGGATGCCAGCGGTGCGGTGGGTGTCCACGAGTTCGCTTTGCCGAGACCATCAAAGCGGCTTTCAGATGGCAGAGAGGAACAACCTGGCCTCTATGTGAACAGCTAGCAGCGATTCAAACCGTCCAGTTCCCAGAGTCTGTTAAGTAGAAAGAGAGCGAAGGGATAGAGAGGATGTTGAGTACTGGGCAGAAGGAAAGAAGGGAAAATAAGCGAGTGGACTTGGGGTGCCTCTGTCACTGGCCGACAACACCTGAACGTCAGTGTTTCTACCTTTATTTTTTTATTTTTAAAAAATATATTTTATTGATTGTTTACAGAAAGTAAGGGGAGAGGGATAGAGAGTTAGAAACATTGATGAGAGAGAAACATTGGTCAGCTGTCTCCTGCACACCCCCTACTGGGGATGTGCCCACAATCAAGGTACATGTCCTTGACAGGAATCAAACCCGGGACCTTTCAATCTGCAGGCTGATGCTCTATCTACTGAGCCAAACCGGTTTTGAAAGTGTTTCTACCTTTAAAACAAACCAGTTCTAAGGGTCACACCGTTGAGGTACACAATTCGAGTGCATCATGATTTAATGCTGCATATTAAACTTTAAAAGAATCACCAGAATACCAAACAATGATTTGTTGGAAGACAGAGAGAAAGAAAACCCCCAAGAGAAGAATTTAAATAAAATAACACAAGTAGATTGTTTTTTAAAATCAAATTTAAGATCACTGGAAAGGAGCTTTAAGAAAGATAGCTTAACCAATAGCTAGCCATAATCCTTATGATCTTGCTTTTCTGACTTAAGAAATCAGTAATGTATTTTTAAAATATTATTTTTCATGGAAGAAACAAAAATACATTGGAACTAGAAACACTTCTCTATGTCTCTTCTACTTCCTCCTCACCTAAATGTCTTTCTATAAGAAAATCATCATATTTTTTGATAAGATGTTGAAACAATAGAGATTGATGAGATGGGAAATGTTAAAATAACAACAACAACCTAATTCTACAATGGAACACATTATCTTTGTAGAACATGATATATTTTCCTTTGGGTTAAGGGGTAATGTCTAAAGATTAAACATCACTTAGCTGTTGTTATCTCGTAGTTGGTCTTTAAACAGAAGACAAAATATCTCATCAAGCAATATAGAAAAATGAAATGAAGTACACTAGCACTTCCCATAAGAAGAAATACAAATAATCAATAAACATGAAAAGATGCTCACCTATGGCCAGGATAAAACAAATAAAAACAATGAGATAGCATATTTGTCCTATTAAATTAACAACAAAATTCAAAAGTGTGATAGTATCCAGTGTTGGCAAGGACATAAGAAATGGGCACTCTCATGGGTGTATAAATTGGAATAAAAAATTACAGTGGTGATAAAACATTTTAAGGGCATAAATCCTATAGAATAGAAAAGAAGCCTTGTGACCAAACTCAGAGGCCCAGAAACTCCATCTCAACCAATTCAGTGTCCCCCTCTTTTTCCTTGAGTAATTTCTAAGACTTAATGTCACATCCAGATGCTGGGGAGGAAAGAGAGAGGTGTGTGATCCTCAACATCATCAGTTTGCACATGCATCCTCCAGGAAGGCATTGGCTCACTCAGTCCTCGGAGGTTATCCCAGACAGATCACTGATGAGATGTCCTTTGTTCCAGGTTGGCATGGCCTCTTCATGTCCACCAACTTTCTCTGTTCCTCTCATGCCATGCTTGAGAGCCTAGGGATAATTCTGCCGCTGCCCTGCTAAGCTAGAGCCTTGGAACTGTGGCAAAGTTATTTGTGGGAAGATTTTCCTCTATGCAACACATAGCATCTCACCTCTGGGACCCATACTGCCTTGATTCTCTGGGGCCAGCTTCCTCAGTGAGATCATAATTTGGGAAACATAGAGCATGGCCTGCAGCGAGGACCTACTAATGCCTCCATTGCCCTCACTTCCCCTCCATCCCCCCTCTCTCTCTACCATGCCAGAGAAACTTTCTCTAACCTAAAACAGAAGTTCTGTGGTCTTTAATGATGTGTCTCCCACACATTCTGTCTTTGCCAGTTTTTTTTCATTCCCTTCAGGATTTGGGCTTTTGGAAACCAGAGCCCTAAAGACTCCTCCCCTCCAATTTTGGAATTGGAAAGTCCTTCCTCATGGACAATAAACATAGTAGGCCCTAGCAGCTCACATATGGCAAGGGCAGGAAGGAGAGAGAAAAAACATGGGCAACATTTCTAAACTAGCCAACGTATGACCTAGCAATCCACGACTGTCCTACAAAGCTAGAGCAATCCACTACTACCCTATAGCAATCCAATACTGTCCTATGAAATATCATCATAGAGACGGTTATTGTAGCATTGTTTGTAATAGTGGGGGGGAAAAAGAGAAATAATTCAAATGTCCACCAAGAGGGGGGAAATAGTTAAGGAAATCACAGTAAATGGATACAGTGGAATTTTATGCAAACATTTCAAAAGATGTGTACAGATCATTGAAAAGCAGTGAGCTTGGTCAAGGAGCAGACTCTGGTAAATGTTGCCAAAAACAAGATTGCAGCTGCTCCTATCATGGACATGGTGCACTGGGGCTACCACAGTGTTCTGGGGAAGGAAAAGCTCCTAAAGCAGCCTGTCATCGTGAAGGCTAAGTTCTTCAGCAAAAGAGCTGAGAGAATTCAAGATGTTGGGGTGGGAGAGTGGGGAGAAGGTGTCCTAATACGTTGATGCCACACAGAGGGAAGTTCATGAAATGCTCACAAGTGCTTTAAATAATGCAAAAAGATAAAATACATTATACAAAATGCTAATTTAGCTTTACATGGGACCTTATTCATTCTGAAAGCATATGTAATCTTGGAGAATCAGGAGCTAAGATATGGAGTGAAGATCTTTCATTCACTGTGGTCCAGTGGCAAAGATTGATCATGACCTGACAATGACCATGGGAATCATTTTGTAAAATCCTGACTGGAAAATACCAGATGTACCGGTTACTAGTGTGGATTTTGTAATCAAAGAACACACAATAATTTCAAGAGAAACATCAAAAGTGTTTTATTCAAAGTAATGTCCATGGCTAGCTACGCATTTCCTCCATCTTTCAGGTAATTTGTGGATACCGTCCCAATAGAACTTTTCTTGTTTTGAGATAAACCATTCAAAGAACCAATTTTCCACTTCTTCATACATTTTGAAGTGCTGCTCGAAAATGTATGTGCAGAACAAGTGGTCATCTGAAGGAGCAAGGTCTGGTGAATATATCAGGAGGGGTATATACTAGTACTTCCCAGGCAAGTTCTTTTAACGTGTCTTTAACTGGTTTTGAAGTGTGTGATGGTGCGTTATTATGAAGCAAAATTACTTTGCTGTGTCTTCTGGCACATTCTGGTTGTTTCATGATCAAAGCATGGTATAAATTGATTATTTGTTGTCAGTAGTGACCACTATTAATGGTTTCACCTGGTTTTAGAAGCTCATAATACACCACACCTTTCTGATCCCACAAAACACAGAGCATTGTCTTCTTTCTGAAGCGATTTGGCCTTGCAGTCGATGTTGATGGTTGGCCTGGATCAACCCATGATTTTGTGCATTTGGGATTCTCAAAATAAATCCACTTTTCATTGCCAGTCACAATTCTTTGCAAAAAAAACACTTTCTTTCATGCCATTGAAGCAACATTTTATTGATGACTTTTCGGTTTTCCATTTGTCTTTAGTTCAGTTGATGTTGCACCCATTTTCCTTCCTTTAAAATCTTTCCCATTGCTTGTAAACAATCAGAAATTGTTTGCTGAGCAACATATAATCTTTCTGCAAGTTGTTTTTGAGTTTGACACGCATCTTCATCCAATTGTAGATGAATGTAATTGTTGGCCTTCATCTTTATGTAATTGTTGGTATTCAAACTTTTTCAGTTGACCTGGACATTCTTTGTCTTTCACATCGAAACCATCACTTTTAAAGCGTTTAAACCAGCATTCATAAGTATCTTGAGATGGAGCATGTTCACCATAAGCTTCCCAAAGTATACAGCAGCACCTTTCTTCAAAATAAATTAATGAATTAAAACTTCCCGCAAATGCTCTTTTTTTGGTGCAAAATTAGACATTTTTAAGCATAAAAATATCTATGATGTTAACACCTTCACAAAATTTGACATATGAAGTTTTGAAGCTTGTTGTCAATACAACAAAATAGCATACATATCAAATCGCATGTATATCAACATATGTATAACTCCATCTATTGAAAAAAAACACCACATTATTAACTGGTACACCTGGTATAAGGGAATGGAAATTTAAACATAGTTGAAGAAACACCTTATCACCCTCTGCCAGGCTTTAGGAGTTAAATAAATGCAGGCTATCTGATTTCAAACAAATGATAAGAGTTGATAACAAAGTATAAACATGATCCAAGCTAATATATGTGCAAATTGTCCTTTGTTTTAATCCCCAATACACATCCTCCATAAACTGAGACTAACTGCTTTGTTCTGAGTCAAATCTAGGAATAGCTTCTTCTGCTGCTGATACCACTTCAGTTTATAAAATTAGTTGGAAATTCAGGCCTCAATTAAACACACTTGGCCCTACTAGAGGTGTTATAGTGATATAACAAAGGATACAATTGTGAGCTCAGGGATGTGGCTAGCACAGCATTACAGTGTGGCCATTTAATTCACAGCTCCCTGAGCAAGACCTGATATCTTATAGATAATGCCAACAGAAGACCAGTTTGGTCACACAAGAGAGTTTTTTTGCTTCATCTGTAAAGACAGTGATTCACCCTGTTAAACAAGAAAATAGCCACAGTTTGAAAATATCTCCCAGCGAATCTTCTCATCCTCCTAAGTGCTTACTAATGTAAAAAGCTTGGAACATCTCGCCAGTCAGAGATGCTTTCTCAAACATGTCTAATGATCATTCTCTCCATCAACATTTGTTGAATGTTACGTACCAAGAACAGTTCATATTTATTTAGCACTTACTGTACTATGTCCTAGGCACTGCTCTAACTTCACAAACTGGCTCATTTAATCCTCATAACAACCCTATGAGTCAAATGTATTTTCTTTTAAACTTTACGGAATTGGGGATTGAGTCACAGAAATAAAAGAACTTACCCCCAAGTTCACCGAGACTGTCATTAAAGGAAGCGAGATTGGGACCCAGGTGATCTGGCTTCTGAGCCCCGCTCTCAACTCTAAAAAGTAGGCTAAAAAAAAAAAAAGAAAACACAGGATAATGGAGATTAACTAAACCTATTGTGGTAATCATTTCATAATACATGTGAATCAAGCCATCATGCTGCACACCTTAGTTTATTTTTAGTTTTTAAAAAAATATATATTTTATTGATTTTTTACAGAGAGGAAGGGGAGAGGGAATAGAGAGTTAGAAACATCGATGAAAGAGAAACATAGATCAGTTGCCTCCTGCACACCTCCTACTGGGGATGTGCCTGCAACCAAGGTGCATGCCCTTGACCAGAATTGAACCTGGGACCTTTCAGTCCACAGGCTGACGCTCTATCCACTGAGCCAAACCAGTTAGGGCTAGTTTTATTTCTTAATAAAACTAAAAATAAACTAAAAAATAAACAGGCTTTTTCAAGAAAAAATAAATAAAGAACACACTCTCGTGAGGGAAACAGAAATGTAAAAAATAATTAAAATACAATGTAATGCTTTGGCAGCATAAATGTAGGGATGAAGAGAGAAAAACCACAAGTATTAGGGTTGAGTTTATAAATATTATAGAAGTGTGTGTGGGGTGAGGGAGCTGGGTGGCAATTAATGTTTTCAGAACTTCATATTAGCATATATATGTAACTAAATGAAATACATTCTTAATCCATGCAAATTAGAAATGTATAAACTAATGAGTTCTAATCCCCCAAGCGGTGTTTTGGAGCTTACCTAGTTTTGGGAGACTAGGGTACCATTTAATGCCTCACTTCTGTAAGAAACACTTTGTGATCCTGAAAGAAAATATTGCAGCATTTTATTTGATGGAAGGAAGCTCTACACTGAGCAAGATTTTTACCTTTAACCCCTAACGTATGTAATCCTGGAAGGTGGACTACATAACCTTTAAAACTCTGCCCTTCCCTTTTAAGAAATCCTGCCAATAAATGGAATCCCCATGTTCACTTTCCTCTAACTATTCTAGTCACAAATACTCATTTTGCAAAGATGTTGGCGTGTCATTGGCAAAATTCACTCCTGCTATTTCTATTTATTATGCTTATTCCAGACCTCATCCCAAAATAGTCCCACATAAGATGCCACATGTGTCCTCTAGCACTTAAGGAATTAAGAGCATATGGTCAATAAAAATGGAATCCCCGTGACTTCAAACTACGTTAGCTGGGAAAGATGTCAACCCAGTGTGGTACTGAGTTCTTTCTCAGTGTCAGCTTTTGTTCTAAGCTACATGAGGTATATTAAGATAAATCTCAGCTGTATAGCTCAGAACCCTTAAAAGTTCAACACATTGCTCTAGCCAGTTTGATTCAGAAGATAGAGTATCGGCCTGTAGACTGAAGGATCTTGGGTTCAATTCTGGTCAAAGGCATGTACTTTGGTTGAAGGTTCCCTGGCCCTCCTTTGCAGGAGGCAACCAATCGATGTGTCTTTCTCACATCAATGTTTCTTTCTGTCTTTCCTTCTCCCTTCCACTATCTAAAAATCAATGGGAGCCGGGACTGGTTTGGCTCAATGGATAGAGCGTCAGCTTGGGGACTGAAAGGTCCCGGGTTCGATTCCAGTCAAGGGCATGTACCTTGGTTGCGGGCACATCCCCAGTGGGGGTGTGTGCAAGAGGCAGCTGATCGATGACTCTCTCTCGTCGATGTTTCTAACTCTCTATCTCTCTCCCTTCCTCTCTGTACAAAATCAATAAAATATATTTAAAAATAATAATAATAAAAATAAAAATAAAAATCAATGGGAAAATATCCTCAGGTGAGGATTAACTAAAAAATAAAGTGCTTTCCTTGAAATATTAAATTTCTGAAGAAAGGAAGGAAGGAAGGAAGGAAGGAAGGAAGGAAGGAAGGAAGAAAGAAAGGAAGAAAGAAAGAAAGGAAGGAAGAAAGAAAGAAAGAAAGAAGAAAGAAAAGCAACACATTAACCCTGCCTCAGTTTGTTTGGCATATATAACAAAATACCATGGATTGGGTGGCTTATAATAGCAGACATTTATTTCTCATCGTTCTGGAGGCTGGAAAGTGCAAAGTCAAGGTACCAGCAGATTTGATATCTGTTGAGTGCCTGCTTCATGGTTCATAAATGGCCATCTTCTCCCTGTGCCCTCGTATGGTAGAAGGGGCAAAGGACTTTTTTGAGGTCCCTTTTATAAGAGCACTGACCCCATTCATGAGGTCACTCCTTGAAAAACCTACCTCCTAATAATATTTATGACCTGGGGTATTAGGATTTCAACATGTCAATCTGGCAGGGAGACACAAACATTCAGTCCACCGCCAACCCATTTTCTACAATGTCTAAGTCATGTGACACTCCGAAAGAGTCAAAGGTCACAGAGGCAGGTGAAAGTACAGCATTTCTATTTGTTGTTATTATTATTCTTTCTAATGGGCACAGAGATGACTGGTAGAGGCCAACATTATCTCCAAATCAAATCAATAGGCCACCTTCATGTTTGCCACTTGGTAGAGTATATTTTTGAAATACCTCCTTAATTCAAAAGTAAAATCTTCATCAAAGAAACAGCATCCTCTCCAAGACTGAGGGCCAGATTTCTCCCTTAAGAATCTCCACAGAACTCTTTCATACTACTAATTAAATATATTTAGCTAATAGGTGGGTTTCAGCCAAGGTAGGATAAAGAGAATACATTAAATATAATATCAAATTAGTCACTTTTAAGGTAATAGCATAATCCTCTGCCAGACAATGACACTTTTAGGGAATACACCATCTGCTGGGGAGAAAAGAAAAGAAAAGAAAAGAAAAGAAAAGTAAAGGAAAGAAAAGAAAAGAAAAGGAAAGAAAAGGAAAGAAAAGGAAAGAAAAGGAAAGAAAAGGAAAGAAAAAGGTCATCTCATTTCAACTGAAAAGCTGAACTGTAAAAATTATGGTTGGCAAAATGCTATCTCTTCAATCAAAATAAAACATAAAATGATCCTTACTAGGCCAACAGCAGCTGTCCAATTATAATAAACAAAATTCCTCACTTGATGTCTTTTTCTGGACCCATGTTTTCTTCACCTTTTATTTTTTTCCTCAGAAAATTAAATGGAAAGACCCACGGGTAGGGAAGAAGAAAGGAAGACATTTGGGGTTGGTTCTTATGTGTGTGTTGGATTATCTGAAATACACAGATAAAACTGGGTGTAAGCCTTAAAATAGAGCAGAGTGTCAATTTCAAAAATAAATAATGATAATGGTATTTTCAAGATCAGCTCTTTATTCATGTTCTGTGCCAAAGCACTTAAATGCCCTGTTCTACTCATAACATAATGTGGGTGGTAAAAGAAAAAAGCCGTCCCGACTCCACCATGTTATTCCTCAAGAGTCTATCCCTGTCAGTGCTGCGAAGATACGATTCATTTATATAACCCCGATATCCTGACACCGAAACACAGAGTGCACAAAGCAAAACATTTTCTTATTTTGAAAAGAGGAGCATGAACATAAACCCTGCGTTATGCCATGGCACAAATCTATTTTAGATAAATAATTAAACATTTTAATTAACACATTATTCTAGTAAGCCAATTTTTATCAGACACATTTTTTTAAGTTGGAAGTTGGAGCCCACACATACTTTCATCCCATGGGACTTAACAATCACTGTGCTGTCAGTATTGTAGGATTTGAGATAATCCGGGCTTGGCATGCCTTGATTCAGGCCAGATTATGACTGACTTTAGGTGTTTTTTGTTTTTGTTTTTGTTTTTTTTGAGGCCACATATTATACCTATGTGGCTGTACTCTGTTTTGAGGATGCTTTTTAATTTAAATAATCTTTGGGCCATTTAAATCTATTTAGTTAAAAATATCAGCCAGTTTTTATCCTCACCCAAGGATATATTTTTATTGTTTTTTAGAGAAAGAGAGAGAGAGAGAGAGAGAGAGAGAGAGAGAGAGAGAGAGAGAGAGAGAGAGAAAGAAAGAAAGAAAGAAAGAAAGAAAGAAAGAAAGAAAGAAAGAAAGAAAGAAAGAAAGAAAACATTGATCGGTTGCCTCCTAGAAGTGCCCAACTGGGCATCAAACCTGCAATCTAGGTATGTGCTCTGACAGGGAAATGAACCCGCAACCTTTTGGTGTGTAGGATGATGCTCCAACCAACTGAGCCACCTGGCCAGGGCCAACCAGTTAAAATTCTTGTTTAATACAGAAGTTTCATACATTTTTCTTAAAGAACCCTAAATAATAACAAATCAAATTATTTGTTTTTAATAGTTCTTTTGTAAGTGAAAAAGAAACAAAACTCTATTTAAAAAAAAACACACAAAAAACTCCAGTACAACCCCAAACCTAACTTTTCAGACAAATAGTACATTCAAAGTTGTGTCAGGAACATTTTTCAAATTAAGTTATGTTTTAATTATACCTGTAAGTAACAAGAAATTATTCTAGTCTTAGCTTACAACTGGGTTGCCTTTTTAATTTTAGAGTTGCCTTACACATTTGAGTAGACTGAATAAAAGCTGATCCTTATCAACAATTTGTGAAAGATTAACTCCTTAAAAATATATATATATAATATTTTGCTCAGAAAATAAGTATTTTTTTATTTTTTGAAGGAAGCCTTGCGAATTTAAGAAGCAGGTGTGTGTGTGTGTGTGTGAGTGTGTGTGTGTGTGTCTATACTTGACAGAGAGGAAGAGAGAACACCCATGAGTGTCCAAAACATATATTTAAACATCACCAATTACAGAGGCATTCCCTACACTTAACATGCAGGCTTAACCTTTGTGTACACACTCAGGTGGGGTCAGAGACCTATTTATGGAATACAGGGCAGTATTGCTGGGAACCACTTCCCCCTGTTACAGGGTGGTAAGGCTGTGGGTGGACTCATCCAAGGGGAATAAGATAGGGACTATATGTGAGCACATCCTATAGACATCAGAACAATAATTTCCTTAAGTCTCCAACCCATGGGAGGTGGAGAGAAGAAAGATAATTTTAATTCTACAAGCTACTATCATGAGTAAAGAGGTCTTATTTCTTGTAAATGTTTATTTTACTCCAAAATCAGTCCTTCTTTCTTGTTCCTGATAAACTGTGTCTTGCCACTGCCGCCAACTCAAGTCAGAGACACTTAAATTACACAGTATACACAACAGAGATGCTTATGTTCATAACAACGTGAGGGGTTAGTTCAGTTGCCACCTGTCTTGATGATTAAAATAGAAAGAATGGGAAAGCATCTAGTGGAAACTCCCAGCAGCAGGATTATGTTACTTTTGTATACCCCACCTGGTATGTGTGGGGAGGAGGCAGGAGTAGTGCACACACTGAAATCTGTCTGCCTGGAGAAAGCTAAATGCTTGATATTAATGAAAAAAAACAGAAGATTAAAATCTCAAAGATTAAGAGTTGGGCAAAGGAGACATTATGGTGTAGAAGAAAAGGTGGGTGTACTCAGGTTTGACTGTTATCACTTAATGAATGTGTAGTCTTGGGCAAGTCAATTTAGCAACAAATTTCCTCTTCCTTAATATAGAGATGATGAGGTCTTTGTAGGGAGTGAGTGGAATAGTGGCACTTAATAGACATTCAATGCTTGTCTCCTCCGGCACATGCTAAATAAACAAAGCTCATTCAGAAATCTAAAAATGATCACCTCCTACCCTAAGACCACTTTGCCCAATAATCTTTGCAAGTCCCTCCCATAACATGTGTGTCACTTCCATGAACTACTGTTCTAATTCCCCAAGAATTCAGTTCAGTGGCTCCACATGGGTATGGTTGGTCAACCCCAAGTTTGTTCCATAATGGCAAGAACTAACCCTATCCCATACAAATTTGCATCCCAGCTCAGGCTTTTAAGAAATATTGGGCCTGGCCAATGTGGCTCAGTGGTTGAGTGTTGACCTATGAAACAGAAGGTAACAGTTTGATTCCTAGTCAGGGCACATGCCTGGGTTGCAAACTCAATACTCAGTAGGGGGCATTCAGGAGGCAGCTGATCAATGATTCTCATCATTGATTTTTCTATCTCTCCCTGCCTCTCTGAAATCAATTTTAAAACATATATGGGGGGGAAAAACCCTGCTGTGTTTGAGCCTATATATGTTTGAATGGATCTGGTTTTTCATACAATCAATTGCTGCTAGCAGCAAAACGTGAGTTATAAAAATTTTCTTTTTAAATCAGCACATCAAAAGATAGAAAGCCATTATTACTCAAAAAAGGAGAGGAAATGGGGCAACTAGCTTATTTTGTAGTTGTTTTTCACATCTTTTGGATTCAAGCACAAAATTGCCAATGATGTTTCTTAGCAAAATTGAGTCAAGGCAGTTAGTCGGAAAAATCAGTCATAATATGACCCATTCTGAAATTCCCCCAAGTCCCCCATTGGCACCATCTTGGACAACTGCCTTGACTCTCCCCCTCCCCTGTCTCTTTGCTCACTTATTCCCCTCTGCTATTTGGCTTAGGAGAACCCTCACAATAAAGCAGAAAAAAATACTTGTTACTCTGAGCATGATTCACTTCCACAGAGAGTCCCGATTTGAATCGCTCATCCTCCTCCTGTGTGGTCATCCCTCAGGCCTTGGGATCTACAGCAGAATGACTGCTTTAGGCCCAAAGGAGTTTCTATTCTTTCTTAAGAGTTACCATTTCCTCCCAGGGAGGGTGGTTAATGGAAAACCCTCTGATCAGTTGTATTTGTTGTGTTTCAATGATGAGTTGCCATTTAAAGGGTTTAAAATTAGGTTGGTTGCTGCTGCTGCCTTTCCTGTAGCCAGTTAATCACAGGATTCTTTGCCACATTGAGGCCAGAAGGGGCATGGCACATGCAACAAGTAAGGAAGCCACTGATTATAGGCCAAGGAGCTAATGTGCTTACACAACATGGATTGTTGAAAACACTCTGAACACTATTTTGTTTTTAACTGTCCTTGACTTCCGAATTGTTTCTTTAGGACCCAGCTCTGAGCCTGACACATTAGTTCATGAGCGAATGGGTTTCTGGCTTTTCCCTTGAAAGTCTGACCAAAGTAATAGCTGCCTTTTGCTTGGGGAAATCAAAAGTGGAGTTGGAGTTGGGGAAGTTATTTAGTCAACTCTGAACTTCAAGTTGTGAGGCCCCTCTGGTTGCCTTGGGCTACTGTGACCTTACTGATGATAATGTTAAAATTCAGAAGCTCCCTGCACATTTTAAACATCTGTGAAGTCTCTTTTTTTAAATATGTTTTTATTGATTTCATGGATAAAGAAAGAGGGAAAGAGATAGAAATATCAATGATGAAAGAGAATCATTGATCAGCTGACTCCTGCAAGCCTCACACTGGGGATCGAGCCTGCAACCTGGGCATGTGCCTTGACTGGGAATCGAACTGTGATCTTCTTGTTCATAGGTTGACACTCACCCACTGAGCCACTCCAGCTGGGCTCAAAATCATATTTCAATGAAAAAACTTGCAGGTTGTTTTTGCCTTCAAGTACAAATTTAAAATCCAAGCACAGACATTATGCCACCACCTCTCACCTTTCTGGCATTGCTCTGACATTGCATTAGGACCTTAAAATGTACATAATAAAATGCTTAGTGTTATACAGGGACTGGGCATCAAGGACTCAGGAATTCTGACTTGCTTCTCTATTCTGACTTGCTATAAACCTTAAGGCATGTCTTCATACCTCTTATTGTCTCCATTTGGTTGTCTATAAAGTGAAGATAATTCAGCTAACCTGTTTCATGGAAGTGCTGTGCTGAATAGATAATTAGTGTTTATAAAATTCATTGAAAGTGCAATGTGTTAGACTAACATGCGTAAATGGTAATGACATATCACAGAGTAGGAGGGCCATATTTAGCCACTTTTATGTAGAAGGAAATTAATGTGCCATGAGACTTTCACATCATATTTAATGCTAACGGTGATAGAAAGTGAACCCTAACTACCTCCTTAAGCCTCTTATTGTTCTACAATACCTTACTGACATCCAAAGAGAATAACTTAACACTAAATGATCTGAAAGAATTATCCTAGATAGTTCATGCCCGTCTAAAGTTCCCTGCAACTTCTGCATGCTACTGAAAATTGCCTCCACGTGTAGCAACAAGGCCAACTGAAAGCAGGAGTATTAGTCATCCATCTTCTGGCCTTTTGTTTTTAATGATAGGGAGGGGGGAGGAGTCGTTAAAGATGTCAGGCCAATCAAGAACCTTTTATGACCACACAAACTAGTCATAGAACCAAAAGATATTCAGCACAGTTAGTACACGAAGAATATTTGAGTGATATGTGAAAACTGACATGAGGTTGTTCCCCTTGAATTCTAGGTTGTACACTGTTCCCTGAGTCAAGTGCTGGACCCCACTTCTGTTCTCTAAAGCTCAGTCAGCTGTCACAGTGGTTGCAATGTTTCTGATGTGTTTACTTTTGAAAAATAGATAGAGCCACACACCAGATCTTTTCCTTTATCAACTTTGCTGATGATTTCCATAGTAACTGTGATGCATGGCCTACTGTCTCGTGTGGGGACCACGTCAGGACAGATACATCTTAACTCTATGCAAAGAGAGAAACAAAAAGGAACATTTACGAAAGTGAGACATTTCCAAACTACGCAGAGGTTAATTAAGGATACAAAATTACTCTGACCCATAAATCATTAAATATAAGCAGAGTTAGATGTTCTTACAGGCCTAAAGAAAAAACTGGCCACACTCAAAATGAAAATTAGGATCAATAGACTGGAAATTTGAAGACCATCAGCCAATCATAATAATAAATAAATTTAACATATCAATGCATAATGTACAATATATGCATTGCATTCTCACAAACTTTTGAAAAATTCATTCATTCATTTAAACATATTTATTTACTTTTCTGGTTCCAAGTACAAAATAGCAGGTGACAAGGGCCACTATTTCTACTATAATAACTTTCAAAAACCAGTTACATTGCAAGAAACAAAAAACCAAAACCACCCTTATTTTAAAAGACCTTGAAACATTGAGGAATCAAGAAGAATTAAACAATCCATAAAAGGGAAAGGCCTTCGGAGATGAGCCGTCTGTCACTGACTATTTTCTGTGGGAGATCTGCCAATTCTAGAGATGGGTTGATGACCAGGCTTGGCCTGCACGGAGGGACTTCACTGGGAGAATAAGAAATCAGCAAAGCTTTTAGTGGTTATATGGGGCTGGCGGGATAATTGGAAACTTCAGACATTCTAACACATGGTTAGTTTTTCCCACAGTGTATTTGTGGAATTCTGGGATTAGGAAGCTTTTATAAAGCAAACAAATCTCCTAGCACCATGGTATTTAAGAGACAAAGTCCCACTTGAAGATGGGGCCTGCCTCAAACACACAACTAGACTCCTCCTCAATACATTTACCAAAGTTGGAAGTTGTGGGAAGCAGGAGGCCAAAGACCAAAGTCCCAAATGTCTGAAGGGCAGATTTTAATGCCTAAGATTATAGATACTTGCCAGGCCTTCAATAAAAAAAAAAACACTTAAAAGAACATGCCTGAGAAGCACATGTGAACTGATTCAAACTGAGCCATATACCTGCAAGCAAGTCCCAACGCAACATAATTCAGGTTGGAATGAGACAATCAGCCATTAACAGTATCTTCCTAACATGGGAAGCTCATTGGTAGAAAGTATCCTGAGCTTCTACAGATCATTAGACACAATGTTTGTCACACAATTAAAAAATTACTAGATTTGTGGAGAGGCTGGTAAATCAAGGAAATAAACATAATAGTAAAAGATATTTAAATGGTTCAGATATCAGAGTTAGCACACAAGGCTTTGAAATAACCAGTTCTAATATATCAAAGAAATTAAAGAAAGAAGAAGGCAAAATTGATGAAAAGATGAAAAATTTCAATAGAAAATAGGGATTTATTACAAAGATTATAGCTACAGGCAGTCTGTTGAGTGTATTATCTAAGAAAATAAATCTCTTTAGAAATACAGGCAAGGAATATTGTGCAATTGTGTGGGGGGGAAACTGAGAAGTCTTTATGTTAGTTTTCTTTAAGGCACTTAATACCAATAAGTGATTATGTTACAACAATAACAACAAAAATAGGCTACAGGAAAAGGACTATTTCTCCCATTTGCAAAGTCAAGAATGTGATCGGTCAATATAGAGATTTCATTTAGTTTATACCTGAATAAGAATAACAATAAGGTTAAACCATATTTATATCAAAGAGTATAGTTTGTTGCAAGTATAATTAATATTAATTATTTAATAAGACATAAACATTTTTATTACATTTTATATATTTGTCCATTCCTATTCATTTTGCCTCAAGAAAGTACAATTTTTTTTAAAATATTGTTTTTTTCAGAGAGACATGAAGAGGGAGAGAGAAATAGAAACATCAGTGATGAAAGAGAATCATTGATTGGCTACCTCCTGCACACCCCCTACTGGGGATCAAACCCACAACCCGGGCATGTGCCCCTGACTGGAAAAGAACTCAGGACCTATCAGTCCTCAGGCTGATGTTCTGCCCTTTGAGCCAAAGAGACTCGGGCAAGAAAGTACAAATTATTTTTAAAAATATGTATTTTTGTTGATTTTAGAGAGGAAGAAAGAGGGAGATAGAGATAGAAACATTAATGATGAGAGAGAATCATTGGTCGACTGATTCCTACACTTTCCCCCACTCCCCGCTATTGGGGATCAAGCTTGCAACCCAGGCATGTGCCCTGACCAGGACTCAAACCATGACCTCCTGGTTCATAGGTTGATGATCAACCACTGATCCTTGCCTGTCAGGCAATAAAGTACAAATTTTAAAAATTCCTCTGAAACCATTATACCAGGTGTACTGGTTAATAATGCAGATTTTTTTTTTCAATAGATGGAGTTACACATATGGTGATATATGCGATTTTGATATGTATGCTATTTTATTGTATTGACAGCAAACTTCAAAACCTCATATGTCAAATTTGGTGACAGTGTTAACATCATAGATATTTATGCTTAAAAATGTCAAATTTCGTGCAAAAAAAAGAGCATTTGCAGTAAGTTTTAATTCATTATTTTGAAGGAAAGTGCTGCTGTATACTTTGGGAAGCTTATGGTGAACATGCTCCATCGCCAGATGCCTATAAACACTGGTTTAAACAATTTAAAAGTGATGATTTCAATGTGAAAGACAAAGAACGTCCAGGTCAACCGAAAAAGTTTGAAGACCAACAATTACAAGTATTATTGAATGAACATGCGTGTCAAACTCAAAAACAACTAGCAGAAAGATTAAACGTTGCTCAGCAAACAATTTCTGATTGTTTATAAGCAATGGGAAAGATTTTAAAGGAAGGAAAATGAGTGCCACATCAACTGAACTAAAGGCAAATAAGAAACCAAAAAGTCATCAATAAAATGTTGCTTCAATGGCACGAAAGAAAGTCTTTTTTTGCAAAGAATTGTGACTGGTAATGAAAAGTGGATTTATTTTGAGAATCCCAAATGCACAAAATCATGGGTTGATCCAGGCCAACCATCAACATCGACTGCAAGGCCAAATTGCTTTGGAAGATAATGCTCTGCATTTGGTGGGATCAGGAAGGTGTGGTGTATTATAAGCTTCTAAAACCAGGTAAAACCATTAATAATGATCACTACTGACAACAAATAATCAATTTGAGCCACGCTTTGATAATAAAACGACCAGAATGTGCCAGAAGACACGGAAAATTAATTTTGCTTCATGATAACACACCATCACACACTTCAAAACCAGTTAAAGACACGTTAAAAGATCTTGCCTGGGAAGTACTAGTATTCACGCCCCTCCCACTATATTCACCAGACCTTGCTCCTTCAGATGACCACTTGTTCTGCACATGCACTTTCTGAGCAGCACTTCAAAACATATTAAAAAAATGGAAAATTGGTTCTCTGAATGGTTTGCCTCAAAACAAAAAAAGTTCTATTGGGATGGTATCCACAAATTACCTGAAAGATGGAGGAAATGTGTAGCTAGCCTTGGACATTACTTTGAATAAAGCACTGTTGATGTTTCTCTTGAAATTATTGTGTTTTCTTTTATTACAAAACCTGCATTATTAACAGATACACTTAGTAGATTCCCATTCTCTAGGTAAACTCAAACTTTTAATGTCTCATCAGTTCTAAGCATTTGCAGATGTGTCACATTCTTTGATTTTTCACTAACATTCTGTGAGTCATTTTATCTCCGTTTTGCAGATCAGAAACTAGACACTATTAGAAAGTGATGAAGGATTCAAATACAAAAAAAAAAAAAAAATCAAACGAACAAACAAACAAAAAAACACATTTAGCAAGAAACTTGATGAAGAGAAGGAAGGGGCTTCATAGAGACCAAGGACGTCAACTTCATTTCCTCTGGAGCTAAACTTCTAAGGTAAAAAGCAAGAAAATGTAGCACATGTGATCACCATCATTTCTACCAAATGCTGTGAAGCTGCCTGCCAAGATAAAGAAACCCACCCCATTCAACGCTGCAAATCTTTCAGGTCAAACCTCTGGTTGCAAAGGAAACAGCACCAATTTGCAACATTCCAGGGCTCTGAGCTGGTTTTTAGAGTCTTCTATGTCTGCTCCGCAAAGAGAATGAATTGATGCCATGGTTCTTTGTTACTTACAATAAACTGCCTCTGGAATTAATAAAGGATCTTGAGGAATGGCCTAATGGTGAGGGTTTAGAAGGAGGAAGTTGTCAACCTAGAAGTTATAATTTGTAATCACAGGCTTGTTGCTGTCTTATACTAATGCAATACCTACTATGTACAAGCACAGTGAGGAAAAACAAGAAAAATGTTCTCACCAGACATGTGTACTTTCCCCCTTTTCATCGTTTTCTTTGGGTGATTTTCTTTGACTGATCATCTGTCAGTAACACTGTAATGAGTGGTTTTGAGTCATGTTTTTAAGGTTAGGCTTCTTGAAGAAAATGACAATTGAAGACATGTTAAGCAAAGAAGGGAAGATTACTTGATGGATAGAATATGAAAGATTTGTCTTAAACTTGAGAAAAAGCATAGGACTTGTGAAAGCAGACAAAACAAGAAGGCCACTTTGGACAAGCAAATTATATGTGCAATACTATATACCCTTAGAGTCATGCTTTTGAGGCTTATTTAATGACATCAGAAATTGTTAATGATAAAATATGACTTGAAAGAGAAAGCAAGATATAAACTTTATATGAGGGATAACTGCAGTTTTGTTATACAGACCCACATGGATATACACACCACACACATATGCACACTGTGTCAGGACTCCTTGCTATAAGTATAGAAATGGAATTAAAGCAATCTGTCTTGAGCAGAAGAGGAATGACTGATTATATACCAGAACCACTTAAAGATAGAGTTGGCTTCAGATGAGGCTGAATCCACAGTTCAAACACAGCCAGGACCTAGTTTCTCACACTAGATTTTTCCACTATGTTTTCGTGGTATTGCTCCCATTCAGGTACTTCTTACGATAGCGATCTGTGTGTACCTACATTCAAGTTACGTGGGGAAAGAAGTCTAAACAAAAGCCAGTTTAAGGTCCTGGTTTGTTTGACTTCTTTCTTGTTACCCAGCCCTGAACCAGTTCCTCTATCCAAGAAAATGTGACAGCTTTTATCCATCCTCAACAGCCCCACAGCTAGAAGTGAGGTGGATCCCATCCACATGGTTGCAAACAGCAGGATTTTCTTCTTTTTAGACTCTGAATAATATGCCTTTGTATAGATACAGCACAATGTCTTTATCCATTCATCAGTGGACAGATGCTTAGGTTGTTTTCATGCCTTGGCTTTTGTGAATAATGTTGCAATGGCTGTGAAAATGCAGATATCTCTCCCAGATACTGATTTCATTTCCTTTGGATGTATAGTCTGACACCTGGATACATACCCACAGCTAGGTGTCCTACAATTCAACTCAATTCTGATACTATCTATCCCAAAATAGCATCCGATTCCACAGGTTAAGGGCTCACACAAGGCTGCTTCCCACTTCAGATGCCAGTTGTTAGTCCAACTGTGTGAAAACACGTATGATATTTTTGTGTTAATTTTATGTCTTGCAACTTTAGTGAGTGTTTATTAGTTCTAACAAGTTTTTTTGTTGTTGTTTTGTGTGTGTGTGTGTGTGTGTGTGTGTGTGTGTGTGTGTTTTGTAGAGTCTTTAGGAGTTTCTACATATAGGATCATGTCATTAGCAAACACAAATCATTTCACCTCTTGCTTTCTGATTTGTATTTGTATTTACTTTTCTTATCTAACTGTTCTGACTGGGCTTTCCAATACTATGTTGAATAGATGTGGTGAGGGTAGACATCCTTGCTTTGTACTGGGCATTAAAGGAAAAGCTTTCAGTTTCCCCCCATTGATTATGATGCCGCTGAAGATGCCCAAATGATAATACTAATTACCTCTGGCATTGGATTGTAGATGATCTTAAGTGACCTTACATTATTACTCATTTGTAAGAATACTTTTAAATCTGAGAAAGAAATTACAAAGTTTCCAGAGGGCAAACAGGTACATTCCCCAACTATGTCACTAAAGTCAGGTTACTTATAGATTGATATTTTATATAGTTACATACAACTATAGATGTAGTTCTATATTGTTTTATAAAATAATTTTATATCTCTCTCTCTAGTTTTATAATTATATGAGGGTAATTTACACAGATAGTTTAGTTATTAATTAATGAATATACATGTAAAAGTTTGAGACGTAATGCTGACACTACAAAGTATTTAAACCCATGGAAGAGTCAGTGAAAAGAGAGTGACCTCATCAAGCAAATCTGGAGAAATTTGGGCGGGCAATATTCTTCACTGGTTAAAGTTAAGGGGTCTTATCAAGTACAATTAATTTTCTAATACCAATTAATTTTCTATGTTTAGAGAAACATAGCCATGTACTCCAAAAACCTTATTTCTTTTAAAAAATTTCACTCAAAATGTCCTGTGCCTGGGCTTTCCCAAGGCATTTCTCTTCTAGACCCACCTGTCCCTATGGCATATTGTACGGGTGAAGGTCTCTCCACAAAAGAAAGCAACACACACACACACACACACACACACACACACACACACACGTAAGGAATTTTATTGACAATTTTGAGGACAAAGGAGGATGGTGGTATTTGTAACACAACATCGTAAACAGCACCTTTACCCTTCTTCATACGTTTCCCAAATGCCCTTTCCCTTGGCAGCTGTATCAAAACCCCTTGCTCACTCATCCAAGAGGTTTGAATCTATTTTATCTATTTTTTGTCTCCTCCTCCTCCATCACTTCTGCAGCCACATCGCCTCTAGCCTATTACCCTAGGTTTCTTCCTCTAAGTAGAGTCAACATGCAAATGCCCATGGGAAGCAGACAAGCAACATAAAACCAAGACATAGGCATAAAGGATTAGTGAGGATTATGAAAAACTAGACAACATGTGCTCCTTTGCTGCCCTGTGAGAATGAGGACCAAGTATTCCCTGAATTTCCAATTGTCAAGAGATCCTGGAAATAGGCCCTTTTTTTTTTTTAACATCTTGGCAGCTAACTGACATTTTAAAAAATAGCATGTGGGCCAAACAAAATGTATTTGCCAGCCAGATTAAAACCACAGTGTTTGTAACCCTTTCCCTCTATCTCTCATGAAGGGAGCTACAAGAAGCTGGAGGCCCGATCCTCCTATGAGAAACAGTAAAGCAGAAAGGAAACCTCCTTTGTGCTCCTCCCATTTTCCATATCCCTCTCTAGAGCCTCCTACTTGCAGAACTTAACAGAACCAACCAGCTGGAAAGAACAATCCCAGTATCAACACCACAGCATAGTGTGGAGAGGGTGGATTTGGAAGGTAAATATCTGGCATAGACAGCCACCGCAAGAAATATATTTCACATCAGGACTCAGGACACCTAAGTCATGTACAGTATTCTATTCTATTCTATTCTATTCTATTCTATTCTATTCTATTCTATTCTATTCTTTTCTATTCTATTCTTTTCTATTCTATTCTATTCTATTCCATTCTATTCTATTTATTTCATTTTATTTTTCTAACACTGGTTTACAACCCACCCATCCCCCAAATAATTTCATGACCCATTTGTGTCCTAAAATAGTCTCAACTCTCAAAGAGGAGTGGGTGATTCCTGGTCAACATGGGAGCCTGGGGTAAGTTGTTGAGATGAGAGGCTCCTACAAAATTCAAACAAAAGTCTATGAGCAATTTAGGAAGTGTGGGGAAAGTATGGAAGGGTTGTTTTCCAATTCAGAGCAGTCCTTGCAAGGAAACAGAGAATATCATTGTGGTGGAGTCAGCAAGTTTCACTTTTCCATTTTGACCCGGCCTTCTCGGTCAACATTACAGATGTATGTTTGGAAGCAACATATGACATAGGTGTTTACATGGTGGGTGGCACTGAAACACTAATGCCCTTTTTAGAGTCAACATTTATCAACATGGTGAGACATGGAAATTGGGTTTGTTTCCCTAAGTGAATAAATGTTAATAAAATTACAGTGTTGTCTATCAGATGGTATAAAAGTCACTAATAATAGATTCCTTTTTTGATTTCTGGGGTAATTAGTTGAGAAGAGTAAACTTTTATGATTCAAAACAAAAAACACAATAGGACTGCAATATTCATTTTGATTATTTGCTATTATCCACAATTAAGTCAAACTTTTATATATATTTAAGTTCATTAGTAATTCAAGTACTAAATTTGGTCCTTATCAAACCATTTAGATATTAGTACAACTGAAAACACAGTCCCAAGTCTCCCTCCTTCCCCCAACACACCAGAAACTTGGGGAGAAAGCCAAATAAATTATGTGATGGCAAACGTAAAGTAAAATCAATAGATGATTTTGACTCACAGAGCTAACAGATTCATTCATGTGAATTTTACCCTTTGCATTTTTCAACTCACACCCAAATTCTTCTCTGCATTAGATTCTACAAGTTCATCAAGAAATTCTAGGGACCGAGGCGAGCCTCAGATCCTGCTTCTGCCATTAATGCACCATTTGAACTTTGGCAACTCACTTAGCTTCTTGATTCCAAATTCTCTCCTCAGTTAACTTTCATGAAGATCAAATGAGATGATAGATGGGAATAAACTTGGAAGTTTTTAGGTTCTATTCAAGAGAAAAATCTTAATAAACTCTTTGCCTTACCTGCACCTTAGTGTCTAACAAGAGCTTGGGACATGTATTCAATAAATATACTATAATTGATGGAGCACATTTTTTTTGTATGAAGATAGCTACCAGGAAACTATGATTGCCTAACCTACTTCTACTGAAAAATAGACATACACATGAGAGAGAAAGAAAAGGGGCAAGCTGCAAGCCTTACCGGCATAGTATAGTGTAAGGACTGAGAGCATGGGTTTAGAATCAGTTCACATCCAGGCTCCATGATTTCCTGTGTAACCTGGATGAGTGACTTGCCCTCTCTGTGCCTCATCCTTCTCACCTAAAGAATGGAGAGAATAGCATCATGTCACCCATGAAATTGTTGTGAGGTTTGTAAAGTGCTTTGGAACAGTGGCTGGCAAACAGCCCACAACAATTATCAGGTATTCCTATCATTTTTGTTATTATTTCTAGAGCTAGGGGAAACTGGTGGAGAGGAAAACTCAGGATGGAAAGAAAAAGACTACAGAAGAGGCATGAATATGAGAGATGCTTCCAAATTCTGGGAGTGCTGCAGCAATACTACAGACTCAAAGGCCCACAGAACAACAGGGTGAATCCCCGATTCTCTTCCTTCCCCAAGTTTTCCAGCTCTCTATTCAGAGCACTTGTCTGTGAGAACACATCTCTCTGAGTTTATCATTTTTCAAAAAACTCCCAGGTTTTATAAATGGAACTACAGCGAAAGACTATTACATCTCCAAGAGAATGGCTACAGTGGGAAAGACAGACAATGCCAAGCATTGAGGGGGATACAGAGCAGAGGGAACCCGAGTCCACAGGTGTTGTCACATAAACTGCTGCCGACCTCTGGGAAACAGGGTGGCAGTATCTGTGAGAACTGAGCATATGCATTCCTTATGACCCAGACATTCACTCCTACATCCATACCCACTAGCAATGAGCACATATGCTCACCAAAGACATGTACAGGAATGTTCCCAGAGACAATATTTATAACAGCCCAAACAGGAAACAACCCAAATTTCATCACAGAAGAATGGGTAAATAAATTGTGGTATAGTCACAGAATACAATGCTATATATCATAGAGAATGAACAAACCATTGTTATACAACATAGAGGAATCTCACAAGCATAACATTGACGAAAATCTGCCAGTTACAAACAAGTCCTACCTAGGGATTCCATAGTATATAAAGTTTAAACACATGAAAAGCTATACGATGCTGTTAGAAATCAGAAGCTATCATCTTTGGAGCAAGGTGTGATGGGAGAGGGCACGGGGGCTCCCAGGGAGCTCTCATGCTCTATTTGTGGATCTGAGGGCAGGTTCCCTGGGTGTATCCACAGTGAAAACTGAACAAAGTTATGCATACATGTATGCACACATGTATACATAGACACAATGTGTATATGTTAAACTTCAAATATATATATATATATATATATATATATATATATATACACACACATACCTGTTAAACTTCAAAAAAATGTAAATGCAAATAGTAGTCTTGAGCATTTTAACTACTGTAATGGAAACCATTAGGGCCTTTGAAGGAATAGCCACCCTAGGTTTTGCTGAAAGTCCCCCCTTTGTGCCATCAATTAATCCTGTGCCATGGCACCTAACACAATGCATTGAAATCACTTGTTTATATGTCTGTCTACCACACTCAGCCATCATCTGCTTAAGGTGGGGAAGTGTGTGCTATTTATTATACTAGACGCACATGTGTCAAACACAAGGCCCGCGGGCCAAATCCGTCCCGCCAGGCCTTGCAATGTGGCCCCACCGCGCTGTCATCACTGCACTCCGCTGCATTTCCATCACAATGACAGTTTATGACTGTTCAGTAAACCATTCGGCCAGCAATTTAGGCTGGATTTTAGATTTTGGCCCCTTCTCTGATTGAGTTCGACACCCCTATTAGAGGCTCCATGCACAAATTTATACATGAATTCATACACTGGCTGGCTGGTGACTGGGGCTGATTGGGGCCGTCTAGCCCAGGCTAGGTGGGGGGGACCACCGGAGGTTGGCTGGCCACAGAGGGTTGGCTATGGAAGTGCACTGACCCCCAGGGGGGCAACTCCTGCATTGAACATCTGCCTTCTGGTGGTCAGTGTACATCATAGCAACCAGCTGGTTGGTCATTTGGTCTATCAGTCATAATGGTTGCTTAGGCTTTTATATATATCAGTTTTGAACATACTAGTAAAGCTTAGCATACAGTAGACTCCTTGAATAGATGCAAATTCAAACTAATAGGAAGTGAAATACGTTTCACTTTATTCTTTATAGAAATACGCTTTGATGCCACATTTGGTGAAATATCAGTTTTGTTTAGTGGGCTGCCCAGCCAACTGCCATCTGAGTTCTTACACCAACCTCTAAATTCCACCCTAACTATTCATCATCTTTCCCTGAGTTTGGAATCTTCTTACTAAGTTCTTCTGCTCTGAGGAACAGAAAACATCATGAGCTATATTATCCTTATTAAGGTTTCCTAATAGATTCTGTGGTTATAAGGTAAAACACACACACACACACACACACACACACACACACACACACACACTTTTATACATAGCCCAGCTGATTATAATTCATCATAGAAATATTAAAGCCTAACATGGGCCTTCTTATGTACTTCTGAGACCCGCTAAAAGTTTGCAGAGACAAAGTAGGAATGTAGGAAGCATTCTTGCTCTGCTATACTGTAAACAATGTTCTGAGATTCCCAGTTTATTACTTTCATAGGTATTAAGAGAAATGAAGTAATCATCTGAGACTTGGGATGCTATTGAGCTGAGCGTGGGCATTGTGCTTCCCATCCTGAGGGCAAGTTCTTTTTCTTATCAATCGGATCTATGTGATGCTCTTGGCCTCTTAGTTTGTAAAAGTTTACATACAGACAACAGCAAAGAAATACCACACCTTGGCTTTTATCACGTTCTAGTCTTAGCTCTTTGCATTTGAGTCTTGGACTACAAAGCAAAATTAGAAATGTCAATGTGTTGAGGTTCAGAAATTAATTTCATATTTGCTGTCTCGACAGCCACCCAAAAGGACAAATTAATAAAACATTCTGTACAGTATTGTGAAGGGGGGGGGGGGATTTACATCATCTATTAATCAGTGACCTAACCAGAAAAACACTAGTGAGTGATTAAAGAAAGATGACCCTCGGGAGAACGCAGGGGGATTCAGACAGGCTTTGGTCAAGGCCCCCAAATCTAATGTAATTTCAAGCTGGCCTCAAAATTCAATTTGTGTGGAACCTCTAAGTCATGTATTCCGCAACGACACAGCGTAATTGCATTTGAACGGCTTCCAGCACAGCCCTGAGAAAATGCCATGTTCCGGGCCCAGAGTGCCCGCAAGGAAGGCGGCCCAGATGACCACACAGGAGGCCGGGCTGAGTAACGCCATCTGCGGGTCCCACCTGCTGACCGTTGCCCTCCACAGGAAGCACATGTTTCTGCTTAATGCCTGCCAGCTTTTGGCTGTCAGGTAGGGCATCTGCCGTGGGCAGCTCCCAAGGGCTGCCACCTGGTGCTGTCCGTCGGCCCCAGACCAAGGAGGAAAAGGGAAGGCATTCATCTATGTGCTTATTTTTCTGTGTTTAGGGTATTTCTTGGGACTTAGAGTTTTCAGTTGGCAAGCGAACTGGTCTCTTTAGTTAGGAGGGGGGGAAAGGAATTTTGCTTGCTTTCCTTTAACTCAGAGTTCCCTTCTTTGGAAAGGCTGTTTAGTAATACCTGGTTCACCCTCATTAAATCCCTGCAGCTCCTTCAGAATACTCCAACCTCCTGGAAAATATGCTCAAAAAGTACATCCAAATCACTGGAATTTGAATAGTCATGAAGCCTCATTATTTTTAATGTGCAGTTATAGACAATTACAAATAGGCAAAGACGAAGTTATCATTTAATCCCATTAAGAAGAAAAGACAAAAATGAATAGAAATAAATGTCCCAGGAGAAAAATGGAGCATTCTTAGAAAAGACCATTTTTTGGTTTCTGTCTCAATAGTTTATAACATGCAAAGGGATAAAAGATTCTCAATCAATGTCAACAGCTAGAAAAATATATCAACCTCAAACAGCCTGCTTCTTTTGATCCAAAATCAACTTATTATGTAATTCATTTAAACTCATAACTTGTGTTTGCAACTTTCCGTAAAACCAATTAGACACAATCAAGTTGACTAATGAGAAAGTGTGTTTTGCTTTTACCAGATTGCTTTAAGATATTGGACAACTGTAATCAGGAATTAGCACCTAGGATACGACTACAAAGAGTTCCTACATGTTTAGAAACTCTTTCCTGCCCTAACAACGCAGATATTTTTGTAGTGGCTTCTTGCTTGGTTTAACCTACTGATAAGTGACAAAAGTAGTCATAATGATAATGTATAAAGATCTTTTTAAAACATATTTTTATTGATTTTTTACAGAGAGGAAGGGAGAGGGATAGAGTTAGAAATATCGATCAATTGCCTCCTGCACGCCCCCTACTGGGGATGTGCCCACAACCAAGGTGCATGCGCTTGACCAGAATCGAACCCAAGATCCTTCAGTCCGCAGGCAGATGCTCTATCCACTGAGCCAAACCGGTTTTGGCAAGATCTTGAGTTAAGGATAGTATTGGTAGTAATAGGACTTGCAATCAAATGCTGGGTTTGCTCAATAAACTTTAGATTGTATATCAAAGCACCTATAGTTATTTTCTTAAAGTACACACCCATACACTTGCTTATATTACCATAAACATTAAGTTTGTTATCTTTCTAGCTCTGAATCCTATCTTTTCCTCTGAAGCAATTCTTTTCATCATATGATTTTTTTATATAACAGAATTTTGGAGGAGTACAACCATCACATTATGGTAGAACAGAATGTTCTGAACTTCAGAAACATATTACTACGGAAATTGGTGTTCAGAAAGTGAAGTAGAAAATGTCGTGAGTTTATTTCTGCCTTAATGGCATGTTTAACACTGGACAGAATCACCATGGAGAGACAGAATCAGAGGACCCTCTGCCAGTATGGTTATGCATGTTTTCTAGTAAATATAAGCACTTCACCGCCTCTATTTACAGGGCCATATTTTCATTCTACCTGTGTATTTTAGGAAGTTCAATAAAATATTTGCTCAGAAAGTATTCCGGACATGTGAAGGCATGAGGTGCCAAGTCATACAAAGAACTGGATGCAAGAGAGGAATAGGAAGTTGAATGGGTGAAAAGTGGCTGGGCAAAGAAGTACAAAAGGGATTAAAAAACAACAACAAGAAGCAGAATGACCCTTCAGCATAAGAAGAATCAGACCATAACGTTCAGAGCAGAGACTGGTTTTGTAACTTCTTGTTCTACAAAAGGTGTCTCGATGATCTTAAACCTCTGGTGAGCTGCCTGTGCACACTCTGTTAAGGGGAGCCTGGAATTAAGTGATTTTAATTTTATGGGAAGTTTGGGAAAGATGCTCTCTGTGCATGTTCAGATTTCTCATCTGTGTGCTTAGTGCCATGCAACAATTGTACTGTCCTGCTAGTTCTCCCAGCATCCCTCAGGGCTGCTGATGGAGACAGAGTGGCCGTCACAAGGGGATGCAGGCTCCCCACACCTAAGAAAAGGGCTCTAACTCAACAACTCTTATGAAGGCCCAAGGAAGCTCCTTCAAGGGAATTCTGCAGCCAAACACGTTTGCTAAACTGAAGCGATTTTTTCTGGAGGTGGGGGGAGGGGCTGGCAGGCAGAGCATCTGCCAAGCTTACAGGCCAGGAACATCTCAGACTGCCCCTGGATACCCTCTCCCGGGTGTTCAGCTGTGCTTCTGAGAACTGCCCGTGGACACGCAGGAGAGCTCGCTGCATTAAATTTTTTAAAAAGGATACAACTACAGAGAGTCCCTAAGTGTTTAGGTAGATTCTATATTAATATTCACAAAACAATATTGCACATTATTTGTCTTTCATTCAGCTGGCTCTGAAGTGGAAACACCCACCCCCCCTGTGTGCACTGTGAGTTTTGTTTTATGAACTTTTCATGGAAAGCAAAACAGTGTTTTTGTTTTTGATTGTGGAGTTTTTGTTCGTTTGTTTACAAAAAAAATCTTTTGAAATGTCTTGAACTTGCTTTGGGTATTTAATCAGATCAGGTTTTTTGTGTGTTTTGTTGTTGTTGTTTTTGTTTTTTGTAGAGTTGCTTCCCATCTTCCTGTTCTTCTCTCATCCAAACCCAAAGTCCTGCAGCCACCAGCCCTGGTTTGATAACCCTGCAATTGGAGGGTGGAGTGGGAGGAGAGCCTCATACCTTTGTTTTTCTGGTTCTCCCCAACACCCTGGTGGCCTACTTGGGTGTCCCACAAGCTCTCAGTGGAAAATAGTGCATCCCTTTTAGCAACAACCCCACCTAGCATGAGCTCCTGAGCTATACTTAAACAAGGGGGAAAGCGAGTTGGAATGATTGAGGCCTGCGTTCTGCCATGCGAGGAGAACCATTTCTCTCCATGGTGGCGGGCCACAGAGTAATTTTGGCTTCTACTTTGGCAACCCATGGGGCAGAGGGAGTGAAGTCATGTTATTTTCCAGTATGACAGAAATGCAATTGGTGTTCAAGGGTATATTTTCAGAGGAAATTTTCAACAAAGTTGAAAGGGTTCCTTCTTTTTTTTAACCTAATAAAAAAAATATATCCAGAAGAACATTTTTCTGTTTCCTAAGGCTTCTAGTCATGCTGAATTACCTTTTTATGTAAGGAAAGGGAAGTTGATTCTGTGTAGCTCAGAGTACCCATGTCCTCACAGCAGCACAAAATGGTCACACTCTTTCCAAGGTCTTCTTCAAAAACAGTCATGGTCTTTTGTGTTTTGCAATATTTATAGAAAAATATGCATTAACTTCATGGCCCAGCTTTTGAAGCATCTCAACTATTTAGAGTGTTCCCGCTAGGCACTAAAAACACGCTGGGGAGGAGGTGTGAAGATGTCAGCATTCGCCTCTAGAGGACTATGAGCTGAGTCTCCATTCCTCTTCAATAATCAGTATGAAAGTGCTCGGGCAATTTTTCCTAAGTACAGAGTGACTAAAATTTAACACTCACACCCATCTATTGAAGTACTGTGACGTAAAAATATACTTCTGGGGCTGGACCCTAGTACAGCATTCTAAAAGCACCTTCTGCCTCCAGTCTAATCATATCAACCATCTTTCCTTTGTGTCCCATGGTACCCAATGTCTTTGTTTATCATTCAATCATATTTCTTATAACATTTTATTATATAGATCATTATACCAACTTATTACATGAGTCTCTGCATGATGGCTTAATCTCTGCAAAACTTCCAAGGTCAAGGACACACCTACAACTTATAAATGACTAATAAATGTTTGTTGAAAGAAAGAACGAATGAGTAATAGAAAGACTGAACTAACATAAAGACTAAAATAATTACATATATATATATATATATATATATATATATATATATATATATATATATATATATATATATATATATCTGTGTGTGTTTATATATCTTTAAAAGACACCAAAAGAATGAATAAAGTTACTTTTTGTACAGAATTTTGAAAAAAAGAAAAATAATTTTTTGACCTTATATGTATACTTCTTAAATAAACTCCTTTTTTGGAGAGCAAACAATAATACACATGCTTGTGACAAGACGGGGACATGAGGAGTCGTGGTAATAGCAGGAAGACAGCTAAGTTTGGGCAAAGCTAGAGTTTGTGCTCAGGGTAATAAAGGAATTTCTTCACTTTAGACCTGCTCTAGGATGCAGTTTTCCCTCTTTAAAATCACCCTGCCACTATAAAAAACAAACGAGCAAATAAAACTGTTAAATTTATTATTTATTTATTTGTTTGTTTATTTATTTATTTTTTTGTCATAAAGGTTGAAAGCTTGAGTGCACACAATTTGCCTAGTTTGAACTCTACTGGTTGAAAGAAAAATATATGTACTTTCCCTCTTTTGCATACACTCAGAGGATTGGGCACAAAAATGAAATAAAACAATTGCTAGGACTCACAAACATTACATCGAAAGCCTAATAACATGAAAGATTTCTCTGGCATCAAATTTATAGACATATGAGAGCAAATTTATTTTCAACAAAAGTAAAAATAAAATTACTATCGAATATATACATCATGTAGATTGTAGATGATATACTATCCATATTATGCATCACTATAAACTAGACATTCTTTGGGGGAACATTCATGTTTGTAATTAATATTCAAAGTTAGGCATCCAAAGCTAGAAGCATATGAATTACAAAAAGTACTCTGTTACCCCAAAGAGAGATGTTATAAATAGAAGATTTTGTATATAAATCTATTTATCTGTCTAGTAAAGAACTGAAAACTGTCTAGAGAATGTGATCTATATAGGCAAACAATTCAGATAATGTAAATTGTAGTTCAAGGCCTACGAAATACAGAAAACATGTTTAGTCTAAAAAAAATAGAGATACCTAAAATGGCATCAAATTCTGAGAAAAGTTTTTTCTGGGACTGGACAATATGGAAACACTAAAATATAAATTTAAATCAAAGAGACTTTGCAGTTTAATACGATGTGTCAAGATCACTGCTCTGAGCAACTTGTCCCAAGCTCCCATTCAAATCCCACAGAGACATGCAAAATGGAAACAAAGGCTAATTATCTATTGTTAGAGTTAGATATGAATTTTCATAAATAAAGCAATCTGAAAAAAAACCAATTCAGAATCTATCCATGTTTGACTTCTTGAAACAGAGCAGCCCCATATGCCTAGAAGGGAAGACCTTTCTACTGATAGTGACCAGCGCCTTGTGGATATGAAAAATATAGATTTTTCCATATCCATTTTGAGGCTGAATATTCCAGAAAATAAGGGAGCAATAACTTAAAGAGGTACTGCTGATTATGCATTGCTCTCAGTGGACAGAGATGGGAGAATCCTATGGCAAGTATTTGCTGGAGACATGGTGTCCTGGATGCCATTGGTTTAGTGTGTGAAGTAACAGTCCATGAGTATAGGGGCCTGGAGGTTGTCACTTATTTCACTGCCCTTCAAGGCCTGAGGCAAAATTAATAAAAGAGGACTCACAGAGATGTGAGCTAATAAATTGCTTTAATAGAAGAACGGTATCTAGATAGAGAATGCAGATCAGCTACAGGGGGTCTGAGATCAGGTTGGCTTTCTTTTAAGCAGGAAAGGTCAGAAGACAATGAAACCATAGCTGCCCACTGTTTTGCAAAAAAAAAAAAAGTTTGTGAGCTAAAAGTTTAATACCCCACCTACGATGTTTTCAGTGTGAGAAGACTGGTCCTTGGTATGTCAGGTCCAAAATCAAGCAAACAAAAGTCACGTGTCCTTCTAGAAAAAATTATAAGACATATTGGTCAAGATTTATTTTAAAAATAACAGCCTCACAGTTGGGAAGTATTCTATAAAAGCATTGGTGGTAGAACTCCTTGAAATCTATTAAACATAGTTGTCTAAGTAATAATATAAATAAGTCAAAAATGGAATGCAAGTTCCCAAAGCAAATTTCCAAGATCAACTATAGATAAACGGACTATAAAAATAATAATAGTTTATATTGATTGTTAGTATGTGCTAGACATTTACTCTGAGAACTCCTTTAATCTCAACAATAAAATTTATGGGATGGGTGCCACTGATATCCCTATCTTCCAGATGAGAGAACTGAGGCACAGAGAGCAAATTGTCCTAGGTTACATAATATCCTAGAAACTTCATAGAATAGTCTGAATTTACAACTGTGAGATTTTTTTTTAAACTTAAAATTGAAAGAACTGGGTGGTAAAATCCTTTTGATGTATTATACATAGAAAAAAGAAACAGAAATTTTATTATTTTGTTGTTATTAGTCCTCACCCAAGGCTATTTCTCTATTGATTATTAGAGAGTGGAAGGGAGGGGGAGAGACAGGGAAAGAGAGAAACATCAATCAGTGTGAGAGAGACACATTCATTGGTTGCCTCCTGCATGGGCTCCAACCAGGGCCAGAGGTCGAGCCTGCAACCAAGGTATGTGCCCTTGACTGGAACCAAACCTGGGACCCTTCAGACCGCAGGCTGACACTCTATCCACTGAACCCAACTGGCTAGGGCCAGAAATTACTTCCCTTTCTGCTTCTACAACTTTTTAATTGATCTCCTAATTTTTGTCCTAATTCTTTTCAATTGACTCTTCACCTACCAACCATAGAACATGGTATCATTCTTAAAGTTCTCCAATGGCTTCTCACTGCACTCGGAGCAGGACTCTGGCTCCTTCAAGTGTCCTAAGTAGCCCTGCACATTTCAGCCACTGCCTACTCCTTCCCTCTTATCAGGAATTTAGATTACCCTTCTCAGCCTCTGACATCTTATGCTTTCAAATATATGTGTATTTCATTAAATATAGGAATTAATTAATATGTTTGAATTAATATGTTTATGTCTTTGTCTTTCATTCATTATACTCCAGCCACACTGCTGGACAGATCTGAATAAATGTTGGGCCTGATAGAATAGAAAGTTACAGGATAATTAAAATACTTTTAAAGCAAGGGCAAAAATGATCAACTGTCACCAAAACTCTATGTAGAGATAAGGCCATAATTGTAAATACTATTATTAAAAAATAAAGATTACAGCCAGGACCGGTTTGGCTCAGTGGATAGAGCGTCGACCTGCAGACTGAAAGGTCCGGGGTTCGATTCCAGGCAATGGCATGTACCTTGGTTGTGGACACATCCCCAGTAGGGGGTGTGCAAGAGGCAGCTGATCGATGATTCTCTCTCATCGATGTTTCTAACTCTCTATCCCTCTCTCTTCCTCTCTGTGAAAAATCAATAAAATATATTTAATAAATAAATAAATAAATAAATAAATAAAATAAAGATTACAAATAAATTTTAAAAATTAAACACAAACTGATGGTTGCCAGATGGGAGGGGTTGGGAAGATGGGTGAAAGAGGTTAAGGGATTAAGAAGTACAGATTGGTAGTTACTGTAACTACAATAGTCACCGGGATGTAAAGTACAACAGGGAATATAGTCAATAATATTGTAATAATTATATATGTTCCAGATGGGTACTAGACTTATTAAAGGGAACACTTCATAAGTTATATATATGTCTAACCACTGTGTTGTACACCTGGAACTAATATAATATAGAATGTCAGCTATAATTGAAAAAATAAAAATTGAAAAAGTAAAGTTATGGAATTTTTTGAGAACAAAAGAAATTACACATAAAATATTAGAAAAATATAATGCTAATTTTTTTAAAGAATAAATTCTTACATCTATAAGGTTGTTTTTCAGTTCTGATTATTTTTTAATTATAAAAATTTAATCAAGGAAAAATTAAATTGAATAACAAATCTAATATGAGAAAGAAAATATATAGGAATGCACAAGGATGAATTCTTTTTTATTTTATTTTATATTTTATTGATTTTTTACAGAGAGATAGAGAGCTAGAAACATTGATGAGAGAGAAACATCGACCAGCTGCCTCCTGCACGCCCCCTACCGGGGATGTGCCCACAACCAATGTACATGCCCTTGACCAGAATCGAACTTGGGACCTTCCAGTCTGCAGACCGACACTCTATCCACTGAGCTAAACCGGTTTCTGCTATAGGGATGAATTCTTATAATTTTAGAATATTAGTAAATACTATGTTTATAAAAATGTAAATATTAATATTCAGTGTTGATTCCACAGCACATTGAACAGTACCTGGGACAAGGAGGTGTTCAGTAATATTTGGTGAATACATAAATCTTATAGAAAATTATTGTCTCAAGAAGTAGAAAGCCTGAAAAGAACAACATCCATGGATACCTCATGTTACCAAAGAATTGTCTCAGATTCTAAAATCCTCTCATTCAATAACACTGAGCACTTACTATATGCTAGGAATGAATCTAGAAACTGAAAATACCCATCTTTCCCTTCTCCAATCCCCCCCCCCCCCCCCCCCCCCCCCCCCCCCCACACACACACAAATGTCTTCATAAAGTTCTATTCATTTCCAATTACCAAGAGGAAAAAATAACCCCTAACCAAACAGGTAGTGACTTGTGCTATGAAGAAAACTACAGCAGCGGGAGAGGAATAAGGAAGGGGTTCCATGGATGGTCATCCCTCAACGGGAGTCAGGAGCAGCAGACCTGAAAAAAATGAGGAGAAGCCTAGCCAGTATTGTTCATTGGTTGAGCATAAACCCATGAACCAAGAGGTCACTGGTACAATTCCTGGTCAGGACATGTGTCTAGGTTGCAGGCTCAATCCCCATAGGTGGGCATGTAGAAGGCAGCCAACTGGTGATATTTCTCTCTCATCAATGTTTCTATTTCTCTACTCCTCTCTTTTCCTCTCTAAAATATTCAATGAAAAAAACATATTTTTTTAAAAAAATGAAGAGTATAGCATGTACATAACAAGCAAAGCTGTTTCCAGAGGAGGCAGGAAGTGGACGAGCCCGAGGCTGAAGGCACGTCTGTGCCTGGAACAGAAAGACCAGGTGCCATGGGCCTCAGAGGCACCGCACTCTTACCCTGTTTCCCCAAAAATAAGACAGTGTCTTATATTAATTTTTTCTCCCAAAGATGCGCTAGGTCTTATTTTCAGGGGATGTCTTATTTTTCCATGAAGAAGAATACAGTACACATTAATTGTTAAATGAAAATAAAGGAAATGTATTACCTGTATACGGTACGGTAGTACGGTAGTTGTCAACACAAACCAGACAAACTATGAATCCTACAGTATCAAGAATTTACTCATTTATTCAATGACAATCATGTCTTCATCTTCTGAAACATCATCATAACAATCCAATTCCTGAATTTCCTGGTGAATTTCTTGTGACTCCATTTCTTTTCAGAATCAGTGGACCAAATCTTTCATGTTTAGCCTAGGGGGGGGGCTTATTTTCGGGGGGATGCCTTATATTTCACGCAGAAGGAAACCTGTAAGTAGGTCTTATTTTCGGAGAATGTCTTATTTTCGGGGAAACACAATAGTAAGAAGGGAAGCCACGGTGGTCATGAGCTAACTTCCATTTGAAATCCATGCTGTGATTGTAGTGCCGAGAATAGACTCTGAGGTACAAGGTAAAATCGGGAAGAACAACTTCAATACAGGTCATTGCTCTAATCCCAGCAAGACATGCTGGCGGCTGGAACCATCAGGGTTGCAATGGAAGTGGCTAAGTGGCAGGACTTTGGGTCTATTAGTGGTCAGATTCCGGATTCACTCTGATCAGGGAGCTGACAGGATTCGCTAATGGTTGGGAAGAAATTATACTTTAAGACAGTAAAACATCTTATAAGCTGCAAAAACAAAGAAACAAAAGGAAGTAGAGCTCTGGTTCAGTGCAGAGATCAGTAACTCGACCCATATAAAAGATAATCCATTAACAGATGCTGGAATATATTTTTTAAATTGAGTATATGATAAGCATAGCTTTACAAATCAAATATATGGAGAATAATTATTCAATAGATGGTGCGAACATATTACCGATTTTTAAGTCATTCTTAGCTATAACATATGCCAAAAAACAAAACAAAACTGTAGGTGAAGAGATAAATTTAATGTGAATGCTGTTTAAGGCAACTGTTAATATAGAGGAGACACTTTTCATTAACTTGTATCTGAACTCAGTAGCCATAGAACTTCTAAATGAAACAGCAGCAAACAGAAATCACAACGAGGAAACATACTAAAGTGTTAATTAGATAAAACATAGAGCTTCTATATGTCAAAGATGTATAAACAAATTAAAACCAAAGAAAGTAGAAAATGTTACATAAATATAACAACAGATAGTCCATATTCTAGTTATATAGAAATTTGTTAAAAATAAAAACAAAACCCAAATCCTCACACCCATGCTGAGGATCTAGTCTAAAACCCCAAATCAGAAAGGGGAGCTCACTGGAGCTGTGCTAACACGTGTTTCTTCCCGGAACCAGGAATTGTGCAGGCCATCATTCCTGCTTTCTTAAATTCCTCAGCTTTGAAAATGCACCTCTATGTTTCCAGATAGGAGGAAGATTTGAAATGTAAAACTGAAATGGTTAACTAAATGATGATATTCTAGAACAGTGTTTCCCAAAGTGTGGTACCCTCAGGGATACAGGAAGAGTTTGCTGGGGGTATGCACTGCACCGTGCTTAGCTGCGCCTAATTCTACGTTCTCATGAGTATGAGGGGTACTCAGCGTTACGAAAATTATAGAAGGGGTACACATATGTCAAAAGTTTGGGAAACACTGTTCTAGAACATTCAAGTAGTTGGTGAGCTATAGCTTAGACATATGGGAAGAATTGCATTTGGGAAGAAATATCCAAATAATACTTATGAGTGAAGGAATTAAAGCTAAGAAGGAGTCCTAAAAATTACAGGTTTAAAAATAAAGTAGCTGTTAAATGTAAAATAATTTTAGCATTATGTTAAATATACACAAAATGAATGTCTATATTAATATGTAGAAATTTATATTCTCTTATAATTTAGAGAATGAAAATATTTTATATTCAATATTCCTAATTTAAAAATTACAGTATGCTTTTCATTGAATATAAGATCCCAATACTGTGCTTTGGATAAAAGGAACAATAAAATACTTGATATTAAATGTGAAAATGTCACTCAAAACCACAGTGGACAGTCCCTGGAATATTATACACAGGGACTAACGGTCGCTGACCATCTAGAGAGAAAGGAAACTGGAACGCTCTCAGGGATTGCGAGGTTTATGAAAATAAACTTTAGAAAGCAGGATTCCTTCTCACAGGTGCAAAATTAAAATAATACTAAAAAAAAAAATGTGCTATGTGTTTACTGTGAGCCAGGCCTTTTACTAAATTCTTTCAATACAATATCCCATTCAGTCCTCCCAGCCAGCCCAGGAGGGAGGTATTCTCATCCTCATACTTCAAGTGAGGAAATGGGTCTCTGAGCTTGAGGTCACACAGCAGGGAAGAGCTGAGCAGAGACCCCAAGGTGGGCCCGACGGACTGCAGAGCACTTCTCTTAGTTGTTAGCATCCAAGGGCTGTGGAAACAAGCCATGTAGGCTGGTCTGCCACCTATGAGACGTAGGGGGTATTCCTTGACATTTTAAAGAGAGAAACCCAAGGGCAAGTATTCTGATTCCCAGCAGCACCAGTGGAATTCCCTCCCTGGGGAGGCAGAGCAAAATGAAACACAATAGATTCAAAAAGAGTCTTTCAGCCACTTCATCTCTTCAACAAGTGCTTACTGAGGCCCTGCTATGCATCAAGCATGGTGCCAGGCACTGAGTGTTGAGTTCAGAACCAATTTCTCAGGGCAGAAAGGAAGGCTTGGGGTGAGCATTCCCGGCTTTTTTAGCTTGAACTTATGCAGGACAAGGATGCTTTCAAAAGAGAAGCCTTTTCTTATCCTGGCATAGTGAACACAACAAACCACAAATCTGACTCGTGTCCTTCTGTCTAAATCTAATCGTATACGTTTGAGAGGTGGCACATTTGGACTATGAGTATGGCTCTCTGAACACTTGAAGAAAACAACATAGATCATAATTTGATGCAGCCTACTTTTTAAATGTGAAGTCTGCTGAGATTCCTCATACATCTAACCCTCTATTCCCAGGGACCAACAAAATAATTTTAGAGCTGGCTTATTTTCTACTATGATTTAATTTTATATTGTCAATGCTTCCTGGTGTTTATCTTCAAGTTTCTCCATCCTCTCTCTCATGATGTCAACTTCGGGAATATTGCAATATGCCCTCTATAAAGCCTGGGAAGAGAGCACAAATTTTCCTTAAAAAAAAAAAAAAAACACATATAAAAGAAAAGGACTAGATGGGGTGAAACTGTTCTGAAAACCATTATATTCCATATGAGTAAAGAAAATCATTAGGATATTTCCATAGTTAAATATTCTCTTGTAAATCATAGAGAAGGTAATTTTATCGGTAGAATTTGATCCTAGCTGACAACCTTTTCCAACTTGGGAATTTTATATTTGTATAAAATATTTGGAAAACAATGGCTTTGTGTTCACCAGCCAGTGAAAGTCTCTGTGTAGGACAACAGACTCCCCCAAGGGATGGCTCTGGCTCAAGTCATTAGGAAGGTGAGGCTGGAGCCCAGGAGGGAGGAAGCAGATTGTGTTGCACATGAGCATGACCTAGTGGCTGGTTCACTGAGTGGCATTTATGGCAGGAGTAGAAAAGACTGCTTGTCTGTTCTCCAACTGTCAGGGTTAGTGATGTATATGCAGCTGTTGCTCACCCAGAGGTGAAGAACAGGAAAGAATAGCATCCCAGGAAGGAGCATAGATGAGAGAAGAACAGCCACAATCTCTTAATAAGTCAGCAGTTGGGTCTCCCCACTGCTCTCAGGACCCTGGGCCCATCAAAAGCACTTGGTTGTCTATGTAAACAGAATGCTCTTACGGATTCTTCACAAGGAACCAAAAATGATAAACTTTGCCTCGTACTGGCTCCCAAGTCATTGTGGTGAGTTTATTTAGACTGCGAGACACTTAACAGAGCTGGCTGTGGTCAGCATGGCTTGCCATAGTCACTCCATCAGGGGCTTACTGGCCAGGGTGCAGTCATATGGTTAAATAATGTAAATAGGATGCAGTCGCCTTAGAGAAACATAAAGCTGCTCTGTTTCCTAGCCAGTCATGGAATATATATGCCTAAGCACCTCTAGAGTCCCTTGAAAACATGGCTTTGCATGCCTGTCAACATCTTGATTAAAGTTGATTAGATGGCAGATTATCCGAAGCACTTTTTATAAACCCTCAATGGTAAGTGTTTCACCTTAAACACATGACTATTGATATAACAATTAATATTTTGTTCCTATCAGATTTGATAGATCTGGACATTTCCTAGCCAAAATTGTGGACTTGCTACAATATTCCTATAATCAGTCTCGGCAATTTTGGGGGGGAAATAAGGCCAGGGATGCAGTTGCAGTTCTGCTAAAATTAAAATTTAAAAAGCCAAGTCTCAAATACCTCATTTGAAAATTATGTTGCATAAATTTGCCTATTATCTTCATGAGGTTCATCTATATAAATTTAAATAACTGTTGGGCTATATTGCCTATATACTCAAATTCATTACTGAGTGGTAAGCCCATGAACTGCTAAGAAATTTTTTAATCTCTGATTAAAAGCAAAAGTAGCAGAATTGGAAGTATGAGATAAAGTGTGATTTAATAAAATGAGATCTAGACTAGAGTACCGAGACCTGGGCTCTAGTTTCTACTTAATCTGAAAGATGCTGCATGATCCAAGCCCTCAGTTTCCTGTTCTGTCATTGCTGGAGGGGGCAATTTATAATGTTCTATATTAGAATGATTCATGTTGGAAGGACAGAAAAACCCAGCCCACATTAGCCTAAAGGATACGGGATTTTTTATTTAGGGAATGTGAGAGTCCAAGGCAGGTTTTAGGGCTGGACTCACACCTCACATCAGTAGTATCACTAGGAACCTGAGTCTCCATCTCTCCAGCCTGGTGTCAGCATCATTCTCGGCCTGTCCATACTCACACTCACCAGATAGCTGCCAACATCTGAGGATACACAGTCAGAGACAATGTGTCTGCATCACATTTAAAACAATATACTTGTATTTTTACTGTTTAGACTAATGGATACTGCTACCCCAGAAGCACTGTGGCTGTGTGGTGAAAACTGCCTGCCCTCTGAAACTCTGGCATTTGTTAGAGGAAAGAGGAGGAAAAAAATGAATGTTATGCAGATAACCAATAAATATCCAGTACAAGAATTTTTAAAGCAATTTTGACCTTCTACTATTCTAAGTTTCTTGGGCCTCATTAAATTTATGCATTTATTCAACAAGCACTTGTTATAATCTAAATCATGAACCCTGGCCCACTCCCAATGAAATTACAGCCTGATTAGAGATATAAGAGAAACAATTATTTCAATAACCAAAGGAGAGATTGTATGAATTAAATAAATCAGAAACAAATGGGTGTGAGGGAAGTATGATAGACTATGCAGCGAGGCATAAGGCAGCAATTGGAGGAGCATAGAGAAAGAAAATGGTCAAAGAACAGGCTGGATGGGGAAAGTGGGCAGATGATAACAAAAGATTATAGGGATCAAACTTTGAAGAGTCTTTGTGTCCTAATAGAGGAAGCTTCTACTTTCTGTATAAATATATTCAGGTTTGTTTGAAGAAGTGGAACACAAGATCATAATTTTTAAAAAGACAAAGTATGATTTAGGTTATTAATATAGGTGGCCAACTCAAAATTGTGTTGATTGTTTCCTTTGCTGTGCAGAAGCTTTTTAGTTTTATCTGGTCCCATTTGTCTGTTTTAGCTTTTGTTGCCTGTACTTTGGCGTCATATCCAATAAATCATTGTCAAGGCCAATGTCAATGAGAGTGAAACTAATAATCCACTGAGCCATGCTACCTTCTGAGAATAAAAAGGGGGTAGTTTATTATTTTCAGGTGAAAGAAATTCGGTGATATACCCTTTACTTCTCAAATATAAATCACCTTTAGCTTTCTAAATCATTACAGCCTTCAAGTTCAGATTCTAGAGCAGGTGGAGAGACTGGAAGGTACTGAGGACCCTTGAATATGGGAAAATGGGTGTAAACAAAATACATACTCAGTTTCTTCATTCCCAGGTGAGCTGAGGCTCTGGGAACTTGGGGGATCTCTGGAGGATGCAACTTCTGGAATCAGAGAAGACTCCAGAAATTTATTTGGAACCACTGCAGAGGGAAGAATTCCTAATGTAGAGGAACCTACTTGAGCAGGGTGAGCCCTCACAGAATTGAATAAAACTAAATTTTCATCAGTGTCCTGTGGGACTTCTTGAATGACTACTATTCTCTGGATCCTGTATTTTCTTCTGTGCCTGTCAAAACACCTGGAGTAGATGTGCCTTTGGAGGAAAAGAAGGTCAACAAAGCCCCCCAAAACAGCTGTGCATCTGTGGAGCCCCCAAGGACCCAGCATGATCCCAATGTTTTCCGAAGATTCCTTGGGTGTCACAGAGCTGGGCAATTAGGCCCCAGTGGTCGAATCTCTGACCCTTAGACCCTGAGGCAGTCCTGCTGATTAACTCAGAAGCAAAATGTCCTTTCTGCAGTGCTAGGTGCCATCTTCATGACTCAGTTTGATGTACAACGAAGGTATTAAATTATGGCTCCATTCCAAGGAAGAGGCCTTACTCACTGCCTGACAGCAAGTAAGAAATGCACAAATTTATTTCCAAATGGGAGACAATGTGTGACCGTGGAACAACTTCCATGGTCCCATAGCTGAGGGCCAACAGAGATTTTAGCTTCATTCATCTTCCGGAAAACCATTCAGCCATGGACATCAGCTGGAGTTTGAAAACAAAACAAGTAATGCAGAAAAGGGAAGAATTTTAAAAGAGAATAAAACAACCACAACAAGACAAACAATCCCGAATCACAAGTGAGAACACTCCCATTGGCAGAGACACAAAGGTAATATTTTGACTAGAATGAATAGTTCCAGAAAAATTTGTTCTCCAATATCAGACACAACTGGGCCTTTCCTTTCATATGAGACATGAATGTCTCCTTTTTCCATTTCATCTTTTTCAGTTATCCAAACAAAATTTTAGCAGCAGAAAAAATAATAAATTCAAGTCCATTTTAGGTCCAGTATTTCCTTGGTAATAACTCGCTGGCAGTAGTCAAACAGGGCACTCCAACCCCAGAATGTTTCCTTTTTTCTTTATCACCTTCAGAATTCCAATGTCGCCTAATAACTAATTATACTCTAAGAAGTAGATACCTTAAGAGCATATTAACTTCATCCTACAGGACCTTTTGGAGACTTCATATAGCACAGAAGCTGACTGCTATTTCTAATGTCCTCTCTCTAATGTTTGTTAGCATACTTTCACTTGAGCCACTCTACCTAGAGGCTGTTTAATTAAAAGTGTACGCAAAGGACAGGATCCCCACTTATGGACTAATATTTGCTTAATGGTCTTCATTTCTCCAATGCCACACTATTCAATCACTCTGTAAACCTTTCTCCAGCTGTCGTGACGGTAAATGAAGAAAATTTGCATTGTTTCTACGTACAGCCTATGCCCAGATTCTAGTATTTAGCCTCATGTTTCTCATAACTATGTCTCAAACAATGCCTTTACTTTCATTTGAGATTAAGGGGCAAGTGGCAGGATAGATTGTGGCCCAGGGCCTTACTCACTGCCTAACTGCTCAGGCCACTTCCTTGACTGTGACTTGCTGCTCCATACTCCAGAAGTTGGAACCCCCATTGCTCCTCTCTTATGTAACAATTTTGAACATAAATGACTGCCATCCTGCATGGTGGGATTTAAAAAAAACATAATCACAAAATCAACACTAACAAAAGAGAGAGAAGAGAACAAGAGAGGAGAGGAAGAGGAAGAGAAGAGAAGAAAGAGAAAAATTGTCGACAGAACCAAGGTGGCAGCATAGGCAAACATCTATACTCACTGCCTCCCACAACCACATTAAAATTACAACTAAAATACAGAGCAACCATCATCCAGAATCTCCAGAAAACTGGCTGAATGGAAGTGCTACAAGTAGTAGTAAAGAGGTAAAGAAGAAAGCACACTGAGACTGGTAGGAGGTGTGGAGGCCCAGAAAACGCTAGTCCTGCACCCACGTGTGCCATTTCTTTAATTGGGAAGATCAGCTCTGTGGAGGCTGCCTGGAGGAGCAAGGGATCCCTGTCCCACACCAGACACGAAGCCCAGGGTCCCAGAGCTGGGAAAAGAAGCCTGAAGAGACAGTAAGAACTATGGGCTGTAAAAACCAGTGTGGATTAGGGCTCAATGACACAGAGGTTGCTGGAGACCCAGCTGCTTCTCTTAAAAGTTAGGCACGCAGACTGAACTTACAAGCTCCTGCTTCCTCTGAGCTCGAATGCCAGGCAAGAAGAAACTGGACTGTCTGGCACTGGGGCAGGGACTTGGGAGTGGTTTTCTCCCAGATGGAAGTGCTTGCAGCAATCATTATTCCTATGCTGGGACTTTCCTGGTCACAAGGCTGACTGGCAGCCATTTTTGTTTGGTCCACCCTGGTGATTCCCTGAGACCCCATCTAATCCAATTTATAATCCCACCCAAGCTGCTTGAAGCAGCTTTTGCATATGAATAGCCTGTCCTTGCTCTTAGGGGTGTCGAACTCAATCAGAGAAGGGGCCAAAATCTAAAATCCAGCCTAAATCACGGGCCGAATGGTTTACTGAACAGTCATAAACTGTCATTGTGATGGAAACGCAGCGGAGTGCAGTGATGACAGCGTGGTGCGGGCCACATTGCAAGGCCTGGCGGGACGGATTTGGCCCGCGGGCCTTGTGTTTGACACATGTGCTCTAGGTAAAATCTCTCAAAGAAGCTGCAGCTGGGTCAGGAATCCCCAAACCTATCAATAAAAGGCCAAGACCCAGCACCAGCATCAGCACCAGCCTGCCTCGCTTCACAGCTGGGCCTTGTCTGGGCACTTCCAAACCTAATAAAAAGAGGAGGAATCTGCAGATCTCTCTGTTGCTTCTGCTGGGTGGCGCCAGGCAGTGGCTAACTTTACAACTCCCTGGAGCCAGTAGATCCACCTCTGAATATAAGTGTTTCACTGTCTTTCTGAGAACAACCTCCCTCTCCAGCCCCAAGAGATTAAACAAAGATCTTATATAGCTGTATGCATTATACAGCATGTATGCATTAGCTATGGACACAGAAAATAGGGTGGCAAATGCCTGGGGTGGGGCAAGAACTGGGTGGAGGGGAGCTATGGGGGGGAGAAAAGAGGGACATTTATAATAATCTCAACAATAAAGAAAACAAACAAACAAATTGTCCCTGTAGAAAGAGCTGGAACTGCATTAGGGCAGCCTTTGCCTGAGCTTACTGCTTTGGGCTGTAGGTGATGGTTGGGTACAATCCAGTTTTGTCAAAACGCCCAAAGCTGCCATAAGACTTGAAGTTGCAACACAGAACAGCAATATCAAAGCTTGAAGAGGGTGAAGAGAGGAAAAATAACATCTCTGTTCCCTGAATGTTGCAAAGGCATTTGGAGAGATTTCAAAGTGTCATCCATTACTTCTCATCTTTCCTCTACCTGACCTTTATTTCCCCCTTCCCTTGTATCCTTACGGCTTCCTCTTGAGAAGCCACTATACAGCAGATCTAAAGGCAGGGATCCCTCCTAAACCGTGGAGGAAGGTGGAAGGCAAGAAAGACATCCAGTCAGCTTCTTCACACCTCACACACCTGCCTCCTACATCCATCCTTCCCACCTCCTACATCCAACTTCCCAGCCACCTTTGCTGCTGTCAGTGGCTTCTCAGCACTATGGTAGATAGACTCCATCATTTCAAAACCAAGATCCCCAACACCACTGTGTCTTTTTGCCCATTTCAGAAAAGAGTTTTAGCTTGCCTCAAATGCCTAAAGATCCAAATGCCATATCTTTTTAACCCACCTCTTCATTGCCATGGTGCTTCAATCCATTCAATTAACCAAACTCAGAGCAAAGTTATTTACTTACCCTCGAGGGGCTTAATAACAGCATGGCTTACAGGTCTATCAAGTCTTTGCATTCTTGCTCCCACGAGCTCTCCACTTTTCTTTTTCCAGTGTTATTATACAATAAAGCTCTCTTTATAAAATTAGTTTTCAATTGAGTATTTGAAATAGAGAGGGGTACGGCAAGTCGTATTTACCTTCACAGTTTCATATCCATTCATCTTGAGAGGGAGCGTGTGTCTCTTTTGGACCACTGGGCACTGCAGAGCAGAGCCAGGAAGTACAAAACAGTGTTCTCCTTCTGCTCACCCATAAACCATGCTCCGTGTCTGGAGCCAAGCAAGGCAGTGAGTACCTCTCTCCACAGCAACTAAGCCTGTGGTCTCCCTTCCCAGCCCTCCCCAGGAAACAGAGCCTAGAACTATAGTTGATCCACCTCTGAATATAAGTGTTTCACTGTCTTTCTAAGGACAACCCCCCCCCTCCTCTGCACCAAAGTCATTTTGAATTTTTTCCCTTTACAGGCCTCCCTCTCCCCTCCAGACCTCTTTCTGCTCAGTCAACATGGCAGTTGTCTCTGGCTGGGCCCTCTGGGCAGTAAATAGATCAATTATGACAAAAAGGTCCCCGTTGTTGCTGTTGCTTCTTGCTGCAGGTGGCAAGCAGGTTCCTGCGTGTGGTTCCCATGAGGCTCTACTTATTATCAACAGCGTATCTTACGTGTGTGTGTGTGTGTGTGTGTGTGTGTGTGTGTGTGTGTTTTCTCTCCCCTCTGGCCCCTGCCCATTTATGCAAAAGTAAGAGTGTCGTTTCTTCAACAAATAAAGGATTTCCTCTGTGCACTCATAGGTTTGGTAAAACTCCACTGGTTTAAATTTTCTTTGCCCCACTTAGGAGTTCTTTCCAAAAAGTGCTACACCGCAAGTGCTATTGGATGGCATGCACTGACAGGCTATTTTTTAAATTTTCATTTGACTACAAGCACTTGGAAAACCTCGCTCACCTGCCTAAGCCTAGGTTCTCAGCAGGCTGTGGACTCAGTTATTCAGAGATTGGATATCTACCGTAAGTCCTTTTCGTTTATCTACGCTTTTGTTAGGAAAGGAATTACATGGAATCAGAATTATAGCATTAGATTTTACTACTGGTTGGTTAAGTCTTTTCTTTGCAGAATGGGTGCAATAGAAATAAATGGAGAGATCAGTTTTTTAAAGGTTTGAAATAATCTGTAAGTTACAGTAGCCATTTGTTGAGTGCTTCCTCCAGGCACTGGACTATAGGCTTATAGACACTGTTTTATTTAATGGACTCAATAATCTTATGGGGGTCTCATTACTATCTCCATTTTATGGATGCATAAATAGGCCCAGACTTTTTAGCCCACAAAATGGTCTCAAACAAGGAACTATCAAAGCCGAATTATGGGTATAGATTTTATTGAATCCAAAACCTGTGCTACTAGGTACCCTGCCAAAAGCCCTCTTACTGACAAACAAATGTTTGAGTTGGCCAAACTCACATAATAGTCACTTAGAATTTAAGCCACCATAGCTGCCAGCATTTTGTTATTGTTGTTGCTGGATCCTCTATCTACATTTTTCTTTTTTTTAAATCTGGACTACCGATCCTCAGGACACTGGACATGCGTTTGCCCCTCCTGAATTCGGGTCATCTGTGGACTCCTGTGGCCTGTCATCTATCGGTGTCACAACCTCTCCCCTTTCAGACTGACAGCCTGACTGTTGCAAAGCTCTCTCAAAGACATAAATGAAATACTTCAGACATGTCCCCGGCCTGACAAGTAAAGAGTTAAATAGGATGTTGCTCAAAGATTTTTTTCCTAAGATAGTGGTCGGCAAACTCTACAGAGCCAAATATCAATAGTACAATGATTGAAATTTCTTTTGAGAACCAAATTTTTTAAACTTAAACTTCTTCTAATGCCACTTCTTCAAAATAGACTTGCCCAGGCCATGGTATTTTGTGGAAGAGCCACACTCAAGTATAGGACTCTCTTTCACGGCCCGCGTAGAAAGTGTTCCAATTCAGGGTTCAAGTTCTGGAGAAGGGCCGCACACAAACGAAAAGAGACTTGAAGGAATTCAATTTGGCGATTTGGGGGGCCAGGCAGTAGTTCAACTCTAGTGGAAGAACTACTCCTGCTCTGGCCCTGCCATCCCCTTTTATTGAGGCTTTGGGGAAGACATCTTAAGCAATATAAACAGAAATTTACATGTAGCCCTTAGGCAGGAAATAACAGAAACTTTCAAGGACAAAGTAGATTCTGCTTCAGCTAACAAAATCTCAACTAAAGGTTAGAGCAGTTAAGGTTGTTGACCAGCCTCCTGGCTTCCAATCAACATCTCTTTTTCAGTGAAACTGATTTGGTTTCCAGCACTTAAGGGGCCAAAGAGCCGCATGTGGCTCACGAGTCGCATTTTGTCGACCATAGTCCTAAAATGTTTTAGCATGTGCTCAAATTTCTCATTAATCCCAACCTCATTCATTCTTCCGACACAATTTCCATGCAGTGTACAAGTGAGACTACCCTCTCATTCCAGACAACCCACGTTACTCAATTTCCACGCATAAGCCATCCAAACGAAATCTGAATTTACCTGACATGTAAATGCTTTTAGAGTTTTTCTACGCCCATCAGCATCAATGGTTAATATTAATAGTAGACATTTGTATAATTACTTTAATGCATATTTCACATGTATAATTTCACTTCATCCTCACAACATGAAGCAGATCTCATTTTACAGGTGGGAAAACCAAGACTCAGAGAGATTGCATAACCTGCCAAGAGTTATAGCCAGGGAGTGGTAGAGTTGGCAATTAACACTGGGGCATTGACTCCAAAGCCAATGCCACTATCCTGATGCCAAACCGGCAGATACTTCCTTTCTAGAGCTTTATAGGAACCTATAACACAAGTCAAAATATGTCCTTTAGCTTTTCCCTGGAGGAAGGACTCCTAGGGGAAACAAAACAAGACAAACTTAAAGTCATACCAAATGTCTTAGAAAATATTGCAGAGGTGAGCCATTATCATTTTTTTAGGTTGTTTTTATTTTGCTGACCCAATCACTTATAAAGTTCAAGTTTGAAATATTGGAACTAATAGTCCATAAAATATGCTTATTCATAGAAGCTGTTTTGAAAAATCTAGGTTGCTAGCAATAATAGACATATTAAATTATGATAAATATGTATGCCCTAGTCATTTTGCATTTTGGCATTACACAGTTCTGTGCTCAGTTCCGCCGTTCCATGAGGCAGGTTTTAAACAATGTGCTGTGCTTCGGGGTAAAATCTTAAATCTTGAAAGACAGAAAGGCCTATGGATTCTGGTAAAGAAGAAGGAGGAGCCTGACCAGCATGGCTCAGTGGTTGAGCATCCTCCTCTGAACCCAGAGATCACAGTGCGATTCCCGGTCAAGGCACATGCCCAGGTTGTGGGCTCCATCCCCAGTAGGGAGCATGCAGGAGGCAACTGATTAATTATTCTCTCTCAACATTGATATTTCTATCTCTTCCTCCCTCTTTCTTCCTCTCTGAAAGCAATAAAATATTTTTTAAGTAGAAGAAGAAAAAAGGAATACAGAGGTCTGATTAATATTTTTAAACTTTTCTAAGAGTATTCATTTCCTTTTCTACTTTCTAGTTACCTACCACCTCCAGGGGTGACCAGCAAGTGCCTGATCCCTTTCAATATATCTAAGCACAGTAGCTAATAGTGCGTGAATGGTGCTACTGACACACAGTAGGCAGGGCTTCTAGGGCTGCTTTTCATGTTCATCTGCTCTTTCTCCCCCAGCCGCCCCCTGTGCTGCTCATGCATTTGTGAGCATCGGTAAGAATGTTGAGAGAGAAAGAAGCACATTTTATCTGTGGCACTGATGAAACCTAATTAGCCCAGCGGTTGTTAGACCAGCTTAAGTGTTCCAGCCAATCAACACACTTGGAGGTGTGATTTCATGTGATTTCAACACTTCCCATACAGAGATTTCACTATTCTTCTAAAAAGAAGTGTGAGGGCCAGTACCAGACACTCTGGGTTAGTCACTGCCCTGCCTCAAATTAAGCATGCCATGCGGGGCAAGTCACTTGAACCTCCATGCCTCTCGAAGCACCTGCTTTACAGGTGGTTAGCCTTGGCCAGATTAAATGAGTTGATACCTTTATAGCATCGTCACTGGCCTTTACCCAAAGGATGAAGTCCAATTCCCACCACATGATTTAAGAAGCCCTCAGCCTGCACTGCAGTCTCCTCCTTTGCCATTCCCCTTGAAGCTCAGGCATCAGCCACACGAAATGTCTTTCTTTCCTTATACACACCACTCCCGTCTGCACACACTGTTCCTCTCCCCACCTCCCCATCCCTAACTACTTTGCTTAGGTAAGTATTTAAGTCTTAGATCTGACATAGCCTCTCCTCTCACCATCAACCTGCACCAGAACACTAGGCACTTCATATACAAAATCAATCACTTGCTCACTGAACAAATATTTATTAAGTACCCAGGGACTGCTCTGGGTTCTGGGATAGAGGGCACAAGAGGGGCATGGTCTCTGCTACCATGCTAGATGGACAAACAAGAAAATAAGTTAGCTAATCAGTACTCAGTAACATATATAAATGTTCACGATAAATTTGATAAAGTTTTTAGGAATAATTAGTTTGCACTCAGATTATGAGGAAAAATCCTTTATTTTTAAGAGATGTTTGGAGTTAAGAACTGTAGGTGTGGATAATAGGATAGAAAGAGGCTTATGAGGAGGGGAGGTGGATATTGGGTGATCCAAGAATGCCTCTCTTGGGAGGGATGTTGGAGCTGAGATGGGAAAGGTAGAGAGAAGCCTGACACGTAAAAGTCTGGGGCAGAGCACGCCAACCTAGACAAGCTTCTCAAGCAGGAACCCACTGGCTGAAGCTGCATTTTAATGATTCTCTCATGATCTACCTACTCCTCTAGATGATGAACTCCCTCACCAGGGAGATCACGTTTTGTGGCCCGCCGTGGCCCCGTGGGAACACCAGTGCCTGGCACTGAGTAGATGCTCCAAGAACATTGGTTGAAGTAATAAAAGTAATCCGTTAATAAAATAAAAGGGAGTAGTTAATTGTTAAAGTGTTGAATGAGAGATGGCCCTGCATGGTCATCCCTCATTCAACACTTTAACAATTAACTACTGTAACATAAGAGTATCAAGATACTGTAACATAAGAGTATCAAGATCTTAAAGAACCACAGAGGAAGCAAGTAGAATCGACACGCAGTGACCTCCAACTTCTGCCATTCTGCCTTGTCCACTGCATTTGGGAGCCATGAGTTGCGCACAGGGATCACCAGGAGACACTGAGCAAAGAAAAGCCTCGCTCTGGGATGCTTGCCAGTGGGGCAGTAAGAAGTGTTTGTCAAAGAGCAAAGCAGATGCTGAGATGCCGTCATAACTAATGGTCATGCCCAGTTAGTTAGAAATGCACCCTTCCCTCTCCCAGCCTGACGGGCCCTCCCTTGGGCTCAGCACCCAGAATTACCCAGCCTGCCCAGCAGTGAGAAGACACTGCCATCCTCACTCAGAGCATAATGCTATGTGCCAAACCTTAACGTCGAAATAGTCTCCCTAAGTAAAGCTCCTCCCTAGAGCCCCTCAGAGCTTCTCTTTATGCCTTCAGACTAGAATCCCTTCACGTCTCTTCTGGAACCCTGTGGTGTGAAAGATACATGATCACAAAATCGGAGGCTGAAAGAGATATAGAGACCATTTGAGTTAAAGCTTCAGATACATTTAAACAATCCGTAGAAGGGAAAAGCTATTACCTATATTAAGTCCTATAAACAGAAATCCTCTGATCTTTCCTAAAAAGTTATTGATAGTGACGGGAGACTTACTTCTCATCCCATGAAGACCACAACACAGTCTTTGCTTAGATCCAATAACATTAAAAGTTTTCAGATGCTACCCACCTGGTGTCACTCAGTGGTTGAGTGCCGATCTATGAAAGCAGGAGGTTACAGTTCAATTCCCAGACAGGGCACATGCCCGAGTTATAGGCTTGATCTCTCTCATCATTGATGTTTCTATTTCTCATTGTCCATTTCTCTCTGAAATAAATAAAAGTGTATTTTTTAAAAAACACAAAATAAATGTTTAGAAGCTATCAGAGGCCCATATTAAGGCTATGAGGGTTTAGGGAGAGGGTGAGGTAGAAGATGACTCAGAGCTTTGAAGACTTGGGAACTGGATGAATGGTGACAATATTCACATTAGAAGGGAAATCAAGAAAAGTTGTGGGAGAAAAGGAAAGGCTTACTACTAACTTCATAAAACTGTTATGCCTACAACCCTGATAATTTTAGCACAAGTTGAGACAATGAAACAGGAACTATCAGTGCTGGACACTGCCAGAGAATAAACACACTAATTAGTTAGGTTTTTTCACCTTGCCAAATCTGTCTTTGATTTGATTTCTGAAACCCCTTTGGTGTTTGGCAATTGCTCCATTAGTGGGTGGAATAAAACATACAGACACAACATAATTCAAATGAGCCCATTCTGCTACTCATCAAAGTTTTGACTTCACGAGGAATTTACCGAAAGAAACCTAATTAAAGAATATCAAGATTCACAAAAATAAAATGGTGAAGGTCATAGGATAAGCAAATAGATTTTTCTCCTTTCAAAAGAGCCCCAAAAAGCCCTTTTGAATATTCCCTCCAAAATGGCTTAATTTACCGTATTTTTCGGACCATAAGACACACTTTTTTCCCCCCAGAAGTGGGGGGAAAAAGTCCCTGCATCTTATGGTCCAAATATAGCCTACACATATACTTTTAAAAAAAAAGTTTTTTTACTTGCCCGGCTCTGTGTGGTCTCTGTGTGCTTGCCCAGCTCTAAAATGGTTCTAAATGCTGCTGTTTACAGGGTTGATTACATGTGTTTATGACTGTGATGTTGGGTTTTAATGCACATAAAATATTTTAGGACACTATTTGTTTCAGAATCTTTTTTTCTTCATTTCCCTTCTCTAAAAACTGGTGCATCTTATGGTCCGGAGTGTCTTATGGTCTGAAAAATACGGTATAAATATACATCCAAAAATGTTACCTATAAAAGTAGAGCAATACAATTCTAAACTTGTATGTTAAAACTGCACCAAATAAGATCACAGTTGTATTTATGTTAAGATTCATGTATCCTTGTTCTCCTTGATGGTCATGATCAGTGTTAGGACACCCATAACTTTACTGTAACTCTTAAATTTTAATCATACCTGAGTCCCAGAAGTCAATCATAAGAGTTTTAGTTGATTAAGCAATGTTATAATACAGTTATTTCTACTTGTATTACCATGCATGCTGTTAGTTTTCTTTTTTAAATTGAATTTATTGGGGTGACAGTGGTTAATAAAATTATATAGGTTTCAGGTGTACAATTCTATAATACATCATCTGCATGTTATGTTGTGTGTTCACCACCCATAGTTGTCTCCTTCCATCATTTATTCCCCCTTAATTGTCTTCTATCTCCTACCACCCCTTTACATTGGTTTTCCATTAGCAGCTTAAAATAATGCCCATGTATGGGCTCACAGTTCTGTAAGTCATAAATCTAGCTTGGCATGACTCTGTTCTCCAGTTAAAATAACACAAGGCTGAAATCAAGTTGTCAGCCATCTGGATTTGAAAGGTCCAGAATAAATCCACTTTTCATTTGTTGGTGGAATTCAGTTCCTTGCAGTTGTAGGCCTGAAGCCCCCACTTTCTCACTGGTTATTGGCTAGCGGCCATTCTCAGGTGCTTTCCATGTGGCACCCACAAGCAGTTTGTATGATGTTTGCTTTCTTCCAGGCCAGCCAGTGAGCAGCTCTAGGACTTTCTCTTTTACTACCAGACAGAGAAAATCCTTTGCTTTTAAAGAACTCCTGGGATTAGGTTAAGCCCACCCAAATAATCTCACGATTTTAACATCAACTGATCAGTAACCTTAATTACATCTCCAAAATCCCCTTGCCACTTAGGTAACATAATCACAGACATATACCAGGAGACTGAGATCATGGGGCCATCTTAGAATTCTGCCTGCCATACATGCTATTATATCTTATCTACCATTGTTTATAATAATTATCATACTTATAATAAATTCCTAATAAATCCTGAACAATTTGTCCATTTAGTTAATTTCCAAAGATATTAAATTCATCTCTTTTCTCTACTTGACTTTTTAAAATTGCCTTCCTTTTGCCTTACTCCATTCTATTACACTTCTTTTTTTTCCCTTCTTTTCTTTATGTCTCCTTAATTGTTTTTTCTCTATTCATCTCCAAACGTCTTTCTCTGTCTCCAGGTAAGGATATTGCCATTTTGAGTGTATTTTACACAGAAATGCTCTGTAATTAGTTATAATGACAAGCTATCCTTCTATGTGTTGCTCATCAAATCCTCAAAGCTTAGAGCTATAATTATGCCTCACAATGTATTTGTGAGGATGAGGAGGAGGATTATTCCATTTTACGGATGGGAAGAAAGCAAACATCATATGAATTGCTTGTGGGAGCCACATGGAAAGCACCTGAGAATGGCCTCCAGGCAAAGGGATGGAGAATCATCCTTAAATCATCCAGACAAAAGAGAGGGTTGGAGCCAGGTAGACAGTCTTCCCCAACCTTGATAATTCTTAGGGCTTTTTAAAAAATTCGTCTCAGTGGTTGTCACTGTAGAACATACAGTCCCTTCATTGATGGTATTGCTGCTGCCTACCAGAATGCAGGCAGGCATGGCAAACTCAGGAAGGAGCCACTGATGAGTCATGTCAAGGCCTGACAAAGAGTGTAGAAGGAAATCGTTTATGAGAAAGAGAACCAGAGCCCAACCCCAGGAGTAGCCAGAATAACTGGGAGGAAGGGGTTAGACATGGAATTACCAAACCCCTGAACTAAAAGGGACCACAAAAGCCTTCTAGTTCTCACTTGACAAGTAATAAAAATATGGCTTAGAGACATGAAGTGGCTTAAACTTTATCCCAGAGCTGAGCTGGTATCAGAGTCCCAGTGCTGGGATGCCCAGAGCAATGGCCTATTAGCAGACTTGTCAAAACAAAAGTCAGGACCCAAGAATTTTGGAGCATAATGGTCCCCTAACTTTGAAATAAAAATCTATTTGCTTAGTAAAGGGACAGAAAAGAAAAATGTTAAGAACAGCTATGTATAAGTAATTTGCTTTTTATATCTTTTCAATGTTTTATAAATATTTTATGTGCTATTGTCATCAGAACAATAAATATCATTTAAAGGTATTTGAAATTGTAGAGATTTTTGCAGATTACATATAAATTCTATTTAAAGTAACGAGGGAATATATGCCTTCCAACCTCTTCTTTTTTTCTATTCTTCCTCTGAAAAGCTTTCACATCCTTATCATTTTAAAGGGCTCTAAATGCAAAAATAGCATGCTTGAACTCAACATCTTACCTACACTCCTTCCTTCCAGCTATCTGTTGTACCTTCATGATGAGATGTCCTTCCATAATCTTAAACCCAACACAACAAAAATCAAAGCAGATTTTCCTGACTTTTTTATTTTTTGAGATGGTACCACCAATTTTCCAGTCCATGTAAGCTACCAGGATATAATAATATAACTACTTTAATTGGCCAATGTACATAATGCATGAAAAAAATTGTTGACATTTTCAAGCATTTCTGGGAATGCTTGAGAGACTTGAATTCAGACTTTAAGATGAACAGGTATTGGTCAGGTAGGCAAGGTATTGTAGAAATACATAGTGTATTTGGAAAACTTCATATCTCTGGTCTGACTAGAAACCTATTGCGTAGGGATAGACAATGAGTACAAAAATGGTCTTTAGCAAAGATATAAAGAGTCTTTAAGACGCCAAAACCAGTTTGGCTTAGTGGATAGAGCATAGGCCTGCAGACTGAAAGGTCCCAGGTTTGATCCTGGTCAAGGGCATGTACCTTGGTTGCGGGTACATCCCCAGTAGGGAGTGTGCAAAAGGCAGCTGATCGATGTTCCTCTCTCATCGATGTTTCTAACTCTCTATCCTTATCTCTTCCTCTCTGTAAAAAATTAATAAAATATATTTTTTAAAAAGAGTCTTTAAGTCATATAAAAAGTATTAACTTTGTTTTTAATGAAGAAAAGCTGTTGAAGAAATTAAGCAGAGGAATGGGATGATTCAATTTGCATTTTAGAATGACAAGCTAGTTGGTAGTGTTCAGGATGGTCTGAAAGGAGAGAGGAGGCCAACATGGATGTTACTATAAATGTCTTGGCCAAAGATAATGAGTGGGGAGGGAGAGGAAGAGGGATTCAAATCTATCAGGCATGTAGAAGTCATAGGATATCATGAGTGATAAATGTAACAGGTGAGAGAAATGGGAGTATAAAGGACAACTCCATGTTCTGCCCATGCAACTGGCATCATTAATCAAGTAGTTTTTGTTGCTCATTTGAAATATGTCCTACATTCACGCACTCCTTCCATTTCTCCTGCAGTCAACTTAGTTCAGGACATCATTGTTCCCCCATGACTACTTTAAGAGCTTCTGACTGGTATCCAAGATTAGAGTTTCTTCTCTGGTCTTTCAGCCCATTGTACATATCATCACTCAATGCTAGGGGTGTCGAACTCAATCAGAGAAGGGGCCAAAATCTAAAATCCAGCCTAAATCGCGGGCCGAATGGTTTACTGAACAGTCATAAACTGTCATTGTGATGGAAACGCAGCGGAGTGCAGTGATGACAGCGTGGTGCGGGCCACATTGCAAGGCCTGGCGGGACGGATTTGGCCCGCGGGCCTTGTGTTTGACACATGTGCTCAATGCAGTCTTCAACATCTTTAAAGCGTTGCTATTGTTTACAGCAATAGCATGCTAATTCCTTCCAACACCTCATCAGTTAGGTCACAAACTCTATCCTCAGTAAGACTTTTCATGCTTCCAAATTATTTTTTTTTAAATTGACATTAAGAATTCTTCAACAAAAGGCATCATTAAGAGAGTGCAAAGATCATCCACATGGTAGTGGAAAAAGAAGTTTACATCACACAAATGACTCATATCAAGAATATATAAAGAACTCCAAATCAGTTTGAAAATGATAGGTAATTCAGTAAAAAATTTGGAAATAATTTTAAACAGGAAATTCACACAAAAATATCTAAATGATTAATAAGCATGAAAAGGTAGGTACTCAGTTTCATTTGTCATTAGGAACAAATTAAAGCCTCAGAACAAAACCAAATGTTATTAAGGATAAAGAGCAACTTATCTGTACACTGAGTGCATGGACTGATAAAAATCACTTTAGAAAACTGCTTAGCAATATTTACTGAAGTTGGGCATACTGTTTGACCAGGGAGTTTAATTTTTAGATGTATACGTAACAGAGGAGCATATACATGAGTACAAAAGGACATTTACAAGAATGGCCATTGCAGCATGATTTAGAGTAACTAAAACGACAAAGAATCTAAATGTCCACCAACAGTAGAATAAATCCTGAAATTATAGTAAGTTCATATATTGGAATGCTATATAACAATGGAGATTTGCGAACTTCACAGAACTACAAAATCTCCTAGCTATGCTTTTATCCGAATACGTCCCCACCATTCAGTGCACGTGACTCTACTGCCAGTGATGTAACAAACTGTCCTTTGTTTCTGATCCAGAAGTGTCATGTCTCTTTGGCAGGATAACTTGTTTGTTTGCAAGGCAGGGTAAATGCTCAGACCTTTTACATCTCTTAACATTGATTTACCATAAAAAATCACAACATAAACCTTAGTTCATTTCATGAGCATCAGACATGGGCTTCATTTATTGCACCCAGAGGGAGACACTGCATCTTTCTAGGCTGTTCACTACTGGTCTTTTCTTAACAAGGTAGAGTCTGAAATAGGCCCTCAGTGTCTGCTCTCAGCACCTGCAGACATACAAGAGACCCACGGAGAAGCATGGCTTGGTAATCCATAGAGAAAAGAAGCACTCAAATATTTAATGAGTAGCTAGCTACCTTTTGTCTGCTAGGAAGAATCTTTCTTGCACTTTAAACTTAATATAGTATCAATATTTAAAGCTGTTATAAAGCAGAGGGTTGGTTCTCAAGTAATCTTAATTTTTAAGATTATCTGAGAACAGAGTTCACATGGTGGAAGAATGACAATTTTCAAGTCCTGAGTCAAGATTTCCACAACCTCTTCTTCCAAATTCTTAGCTATATTATAGTAGGGTCTTTTAAAATATATTTATTTTTATTATTTTCAGAGAGGAAAGTAGAAGGAAGGAGAGATAGAAACATCAATGATGAGAGAGAATCATTGATTGGCTGCCACATTGGGGATCGAACCTGCAACCTGGGCATTGGCCATGACTAGGTATCAAACTGTGATTTCCTGGTTCATAGGTAGATGCTCAACCACTGAGCCTTGCTGCCCAGGCTGGCAGGGCCTTATTTATACTCCAAACCCCTTGCCTCAAGTTCAGGCATTGAAGGAAGCTGGTACTATTTCCTTTACCTCTATTTTAAAGGAAGTTTCAGATAAAAAGTGACAGAGATGATACCAGCCACTGTTATATATATATATATATATATATATATATATATATATATATATATATATATATAAATATCTGAGAGAGAAAGAGAGCAAAATGGTCACTCCCCTTTATTAGTGGAAAGGGAGAGAAAAAGAGCAAAAGTTTCTAAACAATGTAAGAAGTAGTGAGATGGTAAGAGAAGTGACATCACAAAGGCACAAAGGTCAGGATCATCAGATCATGCCAATATTTTTATTTCTAAAAAGTCATTATCCTTAGAAAGCAGCAAAGGGAAAGCAGTAATTGTGGATATTGTGTGAGTAAAATATTTAAGCATTCAAGCAAGCAGAATTAAATATAATTAATATAAATGGCTTCTCTAAAATGTGACTGCAAGATTAAATGTTCTTTTTGCAGAACCCTATGGAAAAGAAAACAATTAAGACTCAGCCTTGGGAACACCCATGAGTGTTAATATCCTTTCCAAGTTTAAATTGATAGATGATTTTTTTTGTTCACTTAATAAATGAGTTAAATAATACATCTTTTGAATGAGTTAAGTGTAAATTAACCAGAAATACTTGTCCTTGGTAATAATGTCATTTATAAAATAATTTACTTTGGTTAAGGTTCTGCTAATTTAAACAAAACAACGGGCCCTGCACACAATATTCTTGCATTAAATAGGAGATTCTTGGCTAATAGCATCAGAATTTTCAAAGGATATTCCAGAAAACACACACATAGTAGAGACATTATTATAACAGGCCTCACAGGCATCACTCACCAAGACCATCCTGGTTCCTCTACCCTTTCATTCAGAAAATAGTCTCTGGAAGAAAAGAAAAAAAAAAGAGAAAGAAAAAGAGGAAAAGAAGAATGGGGCTGAGGGAGTAGTTGGAATAAATTGTGAAAAGCAGAACATCTACGTTTCTCAGAATCACCACTTTTCCTGTGGAGTTGTAGCGAATGCTGTAATTTATGATATTATCTTTGCTTTTATGTTGTCTTGGGTGAGACTCCTTTCCATCTTTCCCTTTGAGTCATGCGGAATGGCTACTAATGGGAACGATGACAGCACGGCCTGAGTCATACAGTCAAAGGGAAAGAAAAGCTGCCGCAGCCGATCATCACTTCTCCAGATGCCCAGGCAGAGGTAAAGCAGCGGAGGATATAAATTACAAGTGCAGGGCCTTTCCTAGGCAATGGCAAAGCTAAACAGAAAATCAATAGACAGTGATATATCACGTGTTTGTTGTGTGGGATGTCTGTGGATACAAAATACCTTCCGGTCTTCAAGAAATCGGCAAACCAGATCCAAAGACAAGCCATAGACACATAGGCTAGCAAAGAACACGGTGGAAATCTCAATCTTTAGTCCTCAGCTCTTTACCAGGCTGTTCTTTCTACCACCACACTCTCTGAACACAGACCAGGAACAGCATGTAACTAAGCTTTTCATGACTAATTACAATAGTTAACATTCCATAGGAATTAGTTAATGCTCCCAGAGAGAATTTTTTTAAAACATATATTTTTATTGATTTTGGAAAGGAAGAGAGAAGAAGAGAGAGATAGAAACATCAATGATGAGAATCATTGATTGGCTGCTTACTGCACACTCCCTACTGGGGATGGAGCCTGTAACCTGGGCATGTGCCCTTGATCAGAATTGAACCTGGGATCCTTCAGTCTTCAGGCCAACACTCTATCCACTGAGCCAAACCGGCTAGGAACTGGAGAGAATTCTTGATCCACGGACTATGATCTGCTTGAATGTAATCAGAGGGGTAAGAAAATAATTAGAATGCCCTGACCCCACAGCCACCTAAGCAGGTGAGTTTCAAGACGGCAGTCATCATAGTGTTCAATGCTGAATTTAGTCATGGCTCCTTTGCTCAAAGTGCTCATCTCTTTTGTGTCTCATGATCCCATCTTCTCCATTAACAGTAGATCTTGGAGTTTAAAACTCTTCACCATTCCAACCACCACATCCATTGGGGCCACTTGCTACACAGTGTGATGTTACAAACATTCTAGCATTCATCCTTATGCATCAAGTTTTGTTTACCTCACAGCCACAGCTATATGCCATTCGTGGTTGTTAGCTAAGACATGCTAATGCAGTTCCCTTGTCCTTAGTCTTTTCACGAACAATTGTAACTTCTGTGCTTGAAATGACTAAATTCTAAAGGAGGTTGGGTTTGCCTCCGTCAGCATTTCACTGAGAACTGAATTTCAGAGTTGTCAGTATTGTAACTGCTGAGCTGTTCTTTAGCAAATGTCACAGGAACAGATATATTGCACAGTTTGAAACCAATGACTAATATAAAATTATGGACTATTTATGCAAGATGTCACTTCACATTAGCAGAAATATCTGAGGTTCAACTTACCTTAAACACACTTATAAAAACCATAGTAATTTACTCGAAGACATTTGTTTCCCACAAATGATCTATAAGTAACTCTCTTTCTCTGGATTTAGATAACCTGAGAAACTTTAAAAAAAAAATGTTTGAAAGAACATTTAGATTATAAAATTCCAAGAGGAGTTTGTCTTGTGGCTTATAAAATGGTTTTGAAAGCAATTCCAGCCAGGACCGGTTTGGCTCAATGGATAGAGCGTCGGCTTGGGGACTGAAGGATCCCGGGTTCGAATCCGGTCAAGGGCATGTATAATACCTTGGTTGCGGGCAAATCCCCAGTAGGGGGTGTGCAAGAGGCAGCTGATCGATGACTCTCTCTCATTGATGTTTCTAACTCTCTATCTCTCTCCCTTCCTCTCTGTACAAAATCAATAAAATATATTTAAAAAAAAAAAAAGAAAAAAAAAGAAAGCAATTCCAAAAGAGTGATGTGAAATTCTGTGAGTGAAGCGATGACTAACGGTAGAGTAAGCATCTAGTTTTCTTTTCAAGGTGACTATTTTCAAGGATACAAGGTCAGCTTGCTTGTACAGGTTTTGAAGTGTCTTTAAAAAAACAACAAAAAAGTACTTTTCTACTTAAAAATTATACATGCCCATCATTCAGATAAAATATACTCAAATTTTTTCAATAATAATTTTGCCTTCAAAAAATATAACTTTTAAAAATATACCAAAATCTTATCAGTTTTTATCTTGGGGGTCGGGAATAGAAAGGGATTATGATGATTTTCGTTTCTTTTGCAGTTTTCTGTATTTTCCAAATTGAGAATGTATTTATTTTATAATCAGAAAAAAATATTTGTAAAGTTTCCTTATTCACTTTGTACTTTGGGGATGTTAAGCAGCACCATTCATTATTCTTTCTGAGAAAACCAAAAATTTCCTTTCAAGGGGGAAAAATAAGGTTTATACAAAAATTATATAACCAGACTCTGGTTGGCACACTATTGAAAGCATTTTCTTTGAGTGACTTTCATGATCCAAAATATTAATTCAACACATTTCAATTTTCTCTGCTCTGGGTGGTGCATTAATTTCCTCTCTCGGACTTCCAGGGAGTTCTGCGCGTGGAGGAGCCATCCAGGGAGAGGCTCTGAGGCCTGGCCGCGCGGGCGCTCAGCATCGCCTGCCCTGGTTCTCTTCATGGTTTTATAGCGCAGGGTTCCTTTTGGCCAGGAAAGCATTTGTTTATGAAGTTTTCCTTGAAATGCATGTGGATTTTTAAAAGAAAACTTCTTTAGAGAAAAAGCATGCAGGAGGTTTTCAAAACACACAACCTTTGAGAAAATGGAAAGCTTTTACACATTCATTTGCTTCTTTCAATCAGAGTAATGTTGCTTATCCAACTTGGGACAGGCCTCTATTTTTTTAAGATTCTTTTTAAATGGGTGGCCACTAAACAATTATTCTACCTGTTTGTAGAAAATATCCCAGCTTTATTCACTGCCTTAAGGACTTTATTCTTTATTCCTGTTAGCTGTGCTAATTCAGGTAATTGTATAAAACCCAATTTAACAGTTACATATTGATTAGTAAAAGTTAAAAGCTAGGATCTTCTATTTTTCATAGTTTACCCCCAGCTCCCAAAGGAAATATTATTAGGGAATAACAAGCATTATTTTTCTAAATATATGTTTCAATAGTTGCCCTTTAACATTATCAGCATAACACTAGACATGAAAAATCTGATTTTGCCAATGTTTTTTTTAATACATTTTTTTATTGATTTCAGAGAGAAGGGAGGAGAGAGATAGAAACATCAATAATGAGAGAGAATTATTGATCACCTGCCTTCTGCACACCTCCCCCTCCCCAACCCCCACTGGGATCAAGCACATGCCCTTGACTAGAACTGAACCTAGAACCCTTTAGTCTGAAGGCCGACTCTTTAACATTGAACCAAACCAGTTAGGGCCAGTGGATTTTAATTTGGCAATGAAGCAAAGATAAAACAAAAAATTCCCAAGTGGTTTTAGATTAGACAACTACTTGTCCGTATTTTTTAAAGGCCACTTATCTCTGTTTTATTTTATTGTTTGTGTGCATAGGGCTCGCCTCCATCTAAACAACATGAGTGAAATGGTATTGGTTAGGAAAATATTAGCAGGCCAGGGCATCTTTCACACCTCTGTGGGATACTCTTCCCTGGAGAGTGGGTGGGACCTCTTTCTTGCTTCTAGCCAATAGAATTCAGCCAAGGTGACAGGATGTACATGATGCCATCTATGTGATTACATCACACATAGCAAGGTTGTAATGGCCACTTTGAGAAGACACCCTCCCTCCCTTGCTGGTTTTAAATAAGTAGCTGCTGTGTGGTAAGATGACCCATATCCAGGGCCATGTTATTAGCAACTGAAGAGGGCTTCTGGCCAACAGTCAAGAAGAAATGGAGGCTTTCAGTCTGACAGCCCATAAGAAACGGAAAGCTGCCAATGACCGCAGGAGGCTGAAGCAGACCCTTGCCCCAGTCTTGCCTTTGTTGAGACCAGCCACCACCTTCATAGGAGCATCGAGGGACCCTGAAGCTGAGCCTGTACTCCTAACTCATAGAAACTATGAGATATAAAGGTGGGGGGTTTTAGGCTGCTAAGATTGTGATGACATTGTTACGAAGCAGATGTAATTAATAGAGATGACGTAGTCAGTGAGGGGAATGTCAAACCAGAGGTGACCACAAAGCACAGGTGTTATCTCAGAAGGAGGTGGGGGAGGAGGGGAGAAGGAAGGGGTCAGTGGAAATGAGGATAATATGGAAAAACAGGCTGAGCTGTCTGTTCCACAGAGACCAAGAAGTTATATATGCAATGAACTTCAGGCTGAAAGGCGTAGGATAAAAGCAGGTGCTGAGGACACTCAGCAGTGCCTCTACGGAAAGGTGTGGTCTCAGATTGGCAATGAGAAGATGAGCACAATGTGTTTTGGGTAAAACTATAACAATAGCTTTTGGAATCACCACAGTGAACTGACTGAGCATAATCTTTGGACATGTCTGTTTGCACCAAGCTCTGTGGCCAGGGAAAGTGTCATCAGCTCACTGGGGCTTTGTTTCTTATGTAAAATGTATTTATTTCTTTGTAGGGTTGATTAAATGAGATGATATATGCACCTGGCATAAAGTAAGGGCTCAAAATATCTCTTTCCTTTGTACTTCATACTGAGATTTTTCTTACTGATTTTTAGAGAGAGATGAAGGAGAGGGAGGGAGGGAGGGAGAGAAGGAGGGAGAAAAAGAGAGAGAGAGAGAGAGAGAGAGAGAGAGAGAGAGAGAGAGAGAGAGAGAGAGAGAGATTGGCTGCCACTGTTTCCTGCACGCCTGCTACTGGAGGTCAAGCCCACAACCCGGGCATGTGCCCTGAGCAGGAACCGAATCAGGAGCCTTTTGGGCAGTGAGTGGGGCAATGCCCAATGAACTGAGCCACAATTACCAGGGCATCATATACACTCTTTCTACAGGCTTTTCACAGAAGAAACGTCATTTCGCAAAAATAATTGAGCAAATGAATTCAAAGACTAGAGGGAAATGTCACATAGGTGTTGAAGAGAAAAAGCTCTTAGAAGAACCTATATGAAAAAAATAGCCATTCATTTATACAAATAGAATAGCACAAAAGGAAATGAGAGATGCATTACATCCCAGAAGGCATAAAGAAAAGAGGAAAATGCTAGTTTTAGGAGAAATAAGGCTAGATTACAAATATAGAATGCAACACTGAGTTTCAGAAATGTGATCTCATTTTCCCCCTGAGGAGATACTAAGTAAATATCCATACCTCACAAGATCAACACATTTTTAAAAGTTTCTTCTCCTGTGAGTGAAGACTTAATGTTAGTACTATCTCCATGTGTAGTGCTGGCTTTTGGGTTGGTCCCACATGCAGAGCCTCTCACCTTTTCAGGATGAAAATAAAATCATTCTTACTCAGGTGCATATTAATCATGTTAAGCTATTCTTTAAAAGCAATAAACAATGCACATATGGTGATTAGAAAAAAGTTATTTTTCATAGGAAAATAAAGTCTGACTCCATATGTTTTGGATTCATTCTCCCAAAAATAAACCCACAATTCTTCATTCCTTTAGCAAAAAGGAAAAAAAAGAATCATCTGTTTTAAAGAATATGGAATCCTGACATTTTTGGCTAATTTACATTTATAACTATCCAAATATATTTCAAGAACTGGTTAATACTTGAGAATATATATTTCAGATATTTTAAGTAGGGGGAAAAAAAACACACTTTTTATGTAAGGTAAACAAACCAAAACACCAAAAGTTGAATCTTGAGGAACCTATGGTTTTATGACACACAAGTAGATTTTAAAGTTAGAAAGCTTCCTCTTATATCCAACATTTATTCTAAATTTATGCATGTAAAAATATATGTAATGTCTACAAAATGCCCAGGTGTTTACAACATTTAATAAATGAAAATGTTTGCAGAACTTCAGGCCCGGGTAGGACATAAAATTTAGACATATTTCCAACAAAGAACTGAAGAACTTCTTTATAAGTAAGTCACTCATTTTGAAAATAAGTGGATACATGCTATTCATGAACTTTAAAATAAGGCAGAATTTGTGGTCTCAAACCACACCACACAACTAATTTTTTAATTATATCAAATTCTATCAAATCAGATATATGGCTGCCTTACATGTAATGGTTTCTTTGGTCCTAAAATTTAATGGCTAAATTTTTGTTTTAGTCTGTGAGAACATTCTTTCACAAATATATCTGTCCCCTTCCAGACCATATAACCACACAGCTATTGCAAATCCACATTTTTAACTACCAGATAAAGGTTTCATAACATACCATTTTTCCAGGGCAATTATTTATAAGATAAATATTTTAAATGTTTATTTGGAGATGTTTAAATGAGTATATATTTTGATGTAACTGTTTTCATATTGAATTTCTTTAAAGAAATATTTGCCAGATTGTTAAATTGCCACAATTGTACACAGCTTAGTATTTTTAAGGATTAGTTCTGTATCTTGATTAAGGTAGCCTGTGTTGAACCAATAAGTCTTAGCATTTTTACATTACCATTAAATTAAAAACATCTAGAAACAGAGCATGGTTTCATTCAATCATTAGTAAACATTCATTTGCATAGGTTGTTTTCATGGATTAGTTGCCAAACATGTAGTTAAATGATACACAGATACTCAATGAGGAATTAAACTTTCCTACAGGGTGGTCTTGATATGAGTCAAAGCCAGAAAATTAATGCTTAGTTTCCAAAACACCTAATGCACACAAAAGTAATTAATTCTATAGCTGTGTGGGCTTTCAATTCTGTCAATTTATAATGTCTTCCATGTGTTATTAATTGTTTACATAGCTAAGGTACTATACTTTCTTACATCATTTACATAGGGTTGAGATACAAATGAGTTAATTTAATTGATGTAATCATTAATTACTGAATCATCTCAGTTGCGATTGCTCTGTTTATGAGGTAATTTCATGATGCCACTGTTTTCCATTATTTTATAATTAAGTCCCATTTCTGCACACCCTCTGGTCCCATTAACTCACCCTTCCAATTCCATCGGAGGAAAACATATTAGCAAATTACACACTGCAACTGATTCAGGTATTATAAGAAATTGACATTTACTCAGGAAAAACTCTAGCACTTACTATAAAAATAACAGTTTAAGTCACTACCATTAAATGAGACTATTTTTTTTTTTAAGTTTTAATTGACAAGATTCAATTCCAAGAGACACAATTCCCAGCCATCACAAGAAATCTTCACAAGAGACTCCTGATGCAAGGGCCCAGAGGTCTCCCATCCCAATTCACTCTCTGTCACTGACACCAGCTCTAGTCAATGTGCTAAGTGAGGGATGTTCAATGGTATATCACAGTCTTGGAGACTCAAACACAGTACATGAGATGGAAGGCTGGCTGCACAAAGGGGCTGGTGATGGTGGCCATCACAGCCCCTGCAACTGCGGCCAGAGACAGTGAATGTTGCAGATAGATTCCACCTAATTCAGAAATGATTCCAGCCGGGACCGGTTTGGCTCAGTGGATAGAGAGTCGGCCTGGGGACTGAAAGGTCCCGGGTTCGATTCTGGTCAAGGGCATGTACCTTGGTTGCGGGCGCATCCCCAGTAGGGGGTGTGCAAGAGGCAGCTGATCGATGATTCTCTCTCATCGATGTTTCTAACTCTCTATCCCTTTCTCTTCCTCTCTGTGAAAAATCAATAAAATATTTTTTTTTTAAAAAAGAAATGATTCCATCATTCCATCGTGAATCAGACACAATTAGGAGTAATTGTAGATACTCAGTAAAAGCCAGCTATTTGTCAAGAAACCAGGAAAATGCCATCTGCTAATTGGTGCTGCTGCACTTAGGGAATTTATACCTAGCAATAAAATTGTATGCAGTTCAATAAGTAAATATAATATGTAAAGTATAAGAATTAAAGCATAATTAACATGTAGTCTCTAAAAGTTATTTTATAATGAATTATATATAGCAAAATAATTATAATGAATTATGAAGAAATTAAATATAAACAGAATAAAATTAATTACAGAATTACAATTCTATTTCATATGATTTAATGAGTTAAAACAGTTATTTACATCAACATAGTAACTTTAAGAGTAAATATCATGAAAGGAAGCTTGAAAAGGCAACACAAGCTAACCAAACTATATATATATATATATTTGGGAAAATTTATAATCAATACATTTTAAAATACAACTTTGCTCATGACACCAAAACAAAAAGGTAACTATGTGTGATGATGGATGTGTGATTGTGGTAATCACTTCACAATATACATTAAGTCCTCACTTAACATCGTTAATAGGTTCTTGGAAACTATGACTTTAAGTGAAACCATGTATAAACAAATCAATTTTCCCATGGACTAATAAGATATAAACAAGAGTTAGGCTCCTACAGCATATTTTTTTTTTAATCACAAAACATCACCAAACTTGTAAATAAAGACCCAACACACTTCTAATATTAAACAGTGAAATAAAGGTGAGCTATACGTACATTTAAAAAAAAAAAGATGAATAAAAACAAGATCATTATTTTCCAACCAGTTTGGTGCCAGTTCAAGGTTATAAACTGAGCACATAAATTTATCTTCTCTCATTCCTCAGACCCCATTAAAATAGGAATCTACCAGTTAATAGGGGAGGGGTAAGTAGACAGACAACAGTGAGAAAAACATGAGGGAGTTTACCAATAGATAAACGATTTCAACGCAGATCTAGAAGAGGGGAGGCGAGTGGAGGAGTGAAGCAGATGAGGAAAAGACAAAACCCAGAATAAATACGAAGAGGCTGCCGCTGAGGAGGGCGCCATTCTACCGTTCCGAAGCTGGAAGGGGTTATAGGCTCAGCCGTGCCAGGTGTGATGGGCAGCAGCGCACAGCACAGGGCTGGAAACAGAAGCGTTTATTGAGAAGCCTGCTGCCGATTTCCCCATCCTTACGTTCAGAACACACAGCAGCCAGGTGTTACCCTCTAGGCAAAAATGTAGAAGAAGGGATTTCTTGTGTGTTTTCTAAATAAGTTTAACACACTGCCTAGCATAAACAAAAGAAGGAACTGTTGCTGTTGGAGCACAAGTTAAAAAACATTCTGAGAGCCCGGGTTCCCCACGGGAATGGCAGAGCTGAGAAGAAGACCGGGGCCTGGCTCTGGACAAAGAGATGGTGGACAGAGCTCTCACATATGGGCTTGGTGTGAGAGGGGAAAGGTAATTAGGATCGCTGCTCATAACGAAGGGCAAACGTGGAAAATGGCTGAAACTCCTGCCCGACTGCTTTGTGAGGGTGAAGATTACACGAAGTTATGTATCCCCACTGACTTGGTGACTGAGCCTGTTAGGGCCTATTTTATGGTGCAATCCATGTTCTGGAGGCCCCATGGGATCAGGCTGAAGCCAGGCTCCGCTTACCTCTCTAGCTTCAGCCTGACGTAGTAGCTTCCTTCAATAAATTGCTTGCTAAGGTTCTCTGGCCTGGGCTCTGCTTATTGACAGTCTGCCCTAAGTCAGGGAACAAGAGGGAGGCGGGAAGGCAAGGATGAGCGAGGGGACTGCTTCTTCCTTTTTACCTGCTCTGCTGTCCTCACCACCTGGCAATGAGACCTTATTTTTGTCATGAATTAAATTGTGTTCCTCCCCATAAATAGGTGTCAAAGTTCTAACCCCCAGTACCAATGAATGTGACCTTATTTTAAATTAAGGTCTTGGCAGATGATGGAGTTATAAATGAAGTGGATCTTAATACACTGTGACTGATGTCCTCATAACAAGAGGAAGTACAGGCGCAGAGACAGGCCTGCACAGAGGGAATATGAAGAAGTTAGTGAGAACACTATCTACAAAACAAGGAGAGGAACCCCCTGACGCGATCAGTGTGAGCAGATTCTCCCTCACGTTCCTCAGAAGAACACAGCCCTGGCCACGTTTTGATTTCAGGCTCTGGCCTCCAGTGCTGTGAGAGAATACATCCCCGTTGCTTTAAGCCACCTAGTTTATGGCCACTGAGGACACACACATGCCAACAGTGGCAGTTGTCCAGTCTCGAGTTTTCTTCCAGCACTCCCAGAATCAACTTGTTCCGTCAGCTTGGGGGTATTTGCACCAGTGGGGGAGCAGCCTCATCTCTTCAGACCCACGAGGGCTCTCCTATCAGCTCCTATGAGCCCTTGTTCCTCAGCGCCCAGGGGTGGGGGCTGCTCCCTGTGGTTACCATTGTACTTCATCGTTCTCCTTTTGCTTTTTCAGTTTCCCGACACCCATTTAGCCCAATTCCTCTACTTAATTAATTTGCTCTGTGGAAACAGGAAATAGCAGTCTCTTTATCTCTGACAAGACCCCTGGAGTGATCATCGTTTCATTCACAGGAAAAGCCAAAGTCCACAATATAGCTTACAAGATTCTATGCTAGCCATGCCCCTGGGTCCTTCTTTGTCCTCATTTCTTGTCATGTCCTCTGTCACCCACTCTGCTCCAGCCACATGGGTCTCTTTACCAACCTGTAAACATGACAAGCATGTTTGCTTCGTGGTCTTTGACTTGCTCTTCCCTGTGCTTGCCCATATCCGAAAGCAGGTAGCCTGCTGCTTCCAGTTTCGGCCCTAATTCCCATGCTCTAGTAGTCTGTGCCCATACCTCTGGCAACACCTGTCCTGGCAACACGTTTCCTGACAATGTGCGGTCATGTACTGCATGTCGACGGTTCAGTTAATGACTGACCGCACATACAATGGCGGTCCAGTATGATCATAACAGCTGAAACATTCCTACCATCTAGTGACATCCTAGCCATGGTAATGTCATAATGTCTGTCACAGCACAAGGTATTAGCCACGTGTCTGTGGTGTCACTGGTGTATACAACCTACTGCACTGACAGTTCTTTAAGAGTACAGCATGTACAGTCATCAGCAGCCCTTGATACTTGATAATGACCAACAACTGTGTTACTGCTTCCTATGATACACTCTTTCTTAGAAAAAAAAAATTTCCTGTGTGATGGTGGCAACAACTTTATTTATCTGGCGTTTATGCCTTCTCTTGGTTGTGTCATTTTCTCTCATGCTTGATTGAAGCTCATGTTCTTTTGTACAGTGACATGCTGCAGAGGCTTGTCGCCTAGGAGCAGCAGGCCAGACTGTTTAGCCCAGGTGTGTAGTAGGCTATTCTTTCTCGCCTTGCACAAATGCACTCTATGTACACGCACACAACACATTTTTCAGAACATATCCCCAGTGTTAACCAGTGTGTAACTGTAATAACTATATATAAAATGTTTTCTCCCAACCCCCACACTCTCCTGCTCCATGACCTCTTTTCTTCGTAGCACTCATCTCTGGCAGACTGTCTGTGACTTTTCTTCCCCAGTAGCATGTGGTTCCACGAGACAAGTTTTGCTCACCGCTTTGTCCCCAGTGCCCAGAGCAGGGTCTGGCACTCAGCAGATACCAACTTTTGAAAGACAATGAATAACTAGAAAAACAAACAAACAACAACAAAAAAAAACACCCTACCAGCAGCCCTAATGTTGTGTCACTGTTTGAATTACTACCAGTATCTAATTTTTAATTTTGTTTGCTGCCCTTCCTCTGCAGAATCACGCTTGATAGCAATGTCTCCTGAAATTCCTTAGTGATAATGTATGGTGTGTCTCCCTTCCTCTTTAACAATTTAAAATGTCATAATGCAAACATTTCCTCCATTTTAAACCTTTGAAAAGTGTTAAGTCAAACAAGATTGGCCAGTCAGCAGCAGTTACTGGGAGGCTGGCACTGTAGGATGAGACTGATTTAAACTCTTTTCTGGGTTCACCAAAGAAGGAAATGCCATTCCTGTTTTGGTGGAGCTGACCATCTCATAGGTATTCGACTCCCATGTATAAAAAAAATCTGAGTCATCAACAACGCACAAATGAAAATATAGAACATAAGTGCTGGTTAGATGAGATGCAATGGCTGTAATGCAATTTGAACTTGAATAACTCCTAGAAATTGAGTGAAAAATCCAGAACTTAAAAATCTATAAGGATAAGGTAGAAAGGAAGAAAGAGTACTTGCAAAAGGAAATGACAAATACATGAATATAACTTTATTAGTTACCTAGTCTATAATCCACACTATGACCTTGGCCTGTAGCCTCTCCTTTCTTAGTTATTAACTGTATTCTGTGCTTTCCCTTCAATGTATCACATTCTATTTTGAATTTTAATGTTTCTGTACTCTAAATGGCAGAAGTGGAGTCACTTCATAAACTCCTTCTGACGCTTCTCAGGTCTCTGCTGAAATTTCATTTTCACAGAGAGGCTTTTTCTAGTCACTTAATCTGAAATAAGTGTGCCTTGATATTCTTTATCTTGGCATTTTTTCATAACTCTGACCACAAGTAATAAACATAAATTTGTGACCTTATCATCTGACTTCCTTACTAGATTATTAACTATCCACAGGCAGGGTGTTTGTATTTTTTTTTTATTACTGCATATAGATTGCTTAGCACAGTCTTTGACACTTAATATAAATTTGTAGAAATGGAATGAAATACTGCAAATTTCTATGAAGTCCAAAAATCCATATACAACACTGATTGCAATAACCCAAGTAATTTTATTTTAAACATTTACCAAATTTAAGTTGTGCTAACCTCTGATACATAGAAATTTCACACATAATTCATATACATGGTACTATTTGGAGCTTTATGTATTCAATTGAATCAAATATTTCATCTTTTACAATAATCCTAAAATGTTCATGACCCTTTAAGCTATCTGAAGTCAGGAATATAATCCTGGCTAGGACTGGTGTATGGGGTGGGATGGTCCTAGTTGTTCCTATCCCGTACAGGGTGCCTTGGTGCAAATCTGAAGGAGCCGCATTGTCTGGGCCATGCACCAGTCCAGTCTGCTTGGTGAGTGGAGCTCAGCAGGATGTCAGCTCCCATTGGCTGCCTCAGCCAGGTACCCTTGTTCACGGCACCACCTGCATACAGGTGGCAGGCAGTCCTGGCTGGGGCTGCTCAGTGCTGGTGCGAGCAGAACATCGTGATCTGGCCATCCTCATGCAGCTTGCTTTTTACAAAGACCGATTTAATTTGTCTGGAGGAGTCTGGCCGGGTAGGGGGTCCCTTCTTCTTCTTCTCTCCACTTCTGATCATTTAGCTGAAGAAGGCCATTCTTCATGTTCAAGTGTGCAGAAGGCTGTGCAGCCTCCAAGTGGGCTTTCAAGGTTTAATCTTAGAAAATAACCAGTGTTGATTCTTGATTCCTAGACAATTATGCTGTCAATCTGACTATAGGTGAACTTTGCAATTTCCCTCTGCAAAATCAAGAATTAGAAGTTAGTTCGTGTGTATACCTCTGCTTAGCGACTATATGGAAATTTTATCAGTGGCGCTGAGAATAAGCTCCGCTACTCATCATTGGCCCAATGACTGTCCTGATGGTCTCATTTCTGTAATTCTTTCCAAGCTCTCTCTTGAAACTTAGGGTCATGGGTTATAACAGCTTCATCATTTTTTTAAAGCCAAAATTAATTTACCTTTAAGTGTCCTTCGTCTCTAAGTACAACCAGAAGGAAGGCCTGTTTTGAAACTACTAAGATGGATTCATACCTTAGAGCAAGAGCTCAAACCACTGAAATATAAATTTAGAAAGATTTTTATTTTGAAAAAAGAAAGAGAAAAAGAAACCCGACTAAGCTGATATTTGGGTATAGTGGAATGCAACCTAGATTAGGCCCCTGGGTTCTGGCTTTTAAACAACTTAATCAGTTGAGATTGTGTGATTCAAATCTTGATGGGATTCATCTCCAGATCTATTTGTTAAATAATAGTTTAAAGTTTTATAACTGTATGCTTTATTTTATATTAGAAACCCCTAAAGCAGGAAAAATGTCAGATAAAGCACTGTGGATCAGAAGACACATTTGGGATCACATGCATACTAGAGTCATGCTGTCCAACAGGCCCTGGGAGAAAGGGTAGTTTGTTATAGGGGCCTCACACTGAGTTCAGGACTGGACCAAATATTCCGATAGAATCTTTTCAGAGATTGCAATCCGTTGCCTCGTGTGTGTGTGGGGGGGGGGGGGGGGGGGGGGGGGGGGAGGGGGAAGGGCAGCTCCACTCCTAAATCTGGACCCAGGAAGTGAAAGGGACAGAGAAGCCTTACCTAGCCCAGCACCGACTTTAACTAACAATAATTAGTTCCATGGGTTATCCATTTCCACCATTACCAATTTTCATGTTAGTTCCATGAAATCTATGTCCCAGAAGTGAAGCAAATCCAAATATGGCAAACATTTCCTCCATTGCCAAAATGGGAAAACTACTCTATCTCCTCTTCAAGATCCATCTACCGGAAAATTCTCTCCCCTCTTAAATAAATACTCAAGCAGCAGAGAGCACACTTTTTGTGTGCAAT